>NW_020174431.1:1195232-1259909 GCF_003031525.2 Neophocaena asiaeorientalis asiaeorientalis | reverse complement strand
CAGAGAGCTTGCTATAGACTGAATGTTTCTGTGCCCTCAAAATTCATCTTGAAGCCCTCATTCCCAATATAATGGTATTTGGAGTTGGGGCTTTTGGGAGGTAATTGGATTTAGATGAAAATAAGGGTAGCGCCCCCATGGTGGGATTGGTGCTCTTTTAAGGAGATGAAGGGACTGGAGATCTCTCTCTCCACCATGTAAAGATACAGGAAGAAGGCATCTCTCTTGCAAACCAGGAAGGGGGCCCTCAATAAGAACTGAATCAGCTGGCACTTTGATCTTGGACTTCACAGCTGTGAAGAAATAAATGTTTGCTGTTTAAGCCACCTAGACTATAGTTCTGTTATATGGGCATTCTTTTTTTGGTGGGGATAATCTTTAATCCAGTAAAGTCCACTTCCTGGCACCCCAAAATTCATGTCCTCCATGTGCAAAATACACTCACTCCATCCCACCCAAAGCCTTAAATCATTCCAGCATTCAATTCTAAATCCAAAATCTCATCTAAATAGTATCCACTCAAAAAAAGTTCCAAATTTCATTATCTAAATTATCTAAATCAGGTATGGGTGAGATTTGCTCTGAACCATTCTGGGTCAAAACTTCTTTCTATCCACAGAGCTGTGAAACTAGAAAACAAATGATCTGTTTCCAAAATACAATGGTGGGGCAGGCATAAGATAGACATTCCTATTTCTTTCTTTCATTTTTTTTTTTTTTTTGCGGTACATGGGCCTTTCACTGTTGTGGTCTCTGCTGCGGAGCACAGGCTCCGGATGCGCAGGCTCAGTGGCCATGACTCATGGGCCTAGCTGCTCCACGGCATGTGGGATCTTCGCGGACCGGGGCATGTACCCATGTCCCCTGCATCAGCAGGCAGACTCTCAACCACTGCGCCACCAGGGAAGCCCTAGACATTTCTATTTCTAAAGGGATAAAATGGAGTAAATAAAGGGGTTACTGGTTTAGAGCAAGTTCTCAACTCATCAAGACAAGTTCCATTAGGTTATGAGGCTAAGACTAATCCTCTGTGGCTCAATGCTCTGTCCTCTGAGGCTTCCCAGGATAGCAGCTCTGCCTTCTCTGGACTTTGGATCCACAGTTCTGTCCTTGGAGTGGTTCATCCTTCATTTCATCCCATATCTGTTCCTCTCAGTCCAGGCTGGCTGTGTTTCTGCTGGTATAAAGTTCTCAAAAACCTTGTGAGTCTCCTATTGATGCCAAAGGGATCTACACCTATAAACACGAGCATTCTACACTGATTCTCCCTGGATAACCCATCTCTATTCCTGACTTCTGCTGAGAAGGTTGTTTGAATCCATGAGTCACACATCTAGTCTCTTTAACAAATGGTTTTCTAGTCACACCCTTGGCCCTGGTTCCAGAGCACATTATCTGGAAAGAGTGAGAATTTTCCAAATCATCAAATGCTGGTTCCTTTTGGCCTAACAGTTCACTGCTCAATTGATGTCTTTCTTCTAGCATTTTACTACAAACAGAAAGGAGAAACAAGTTCACATCTTCCAGTCTCAGTTGGAAATATCAGCTAAATATCCAAATTCATTAATTACAAGTTCTACTTTTTACCCATTGGTAGAAAACAATATGGCCAAGTTTTCTGCCACTTTGTAACAAAGTAGCCTTTCTTCCAGGGTCCAATAACATATTCTCTATTTCCATCTGAGACCTCTGTTCCTGTCTGTTGTTTCTATTTCCTCTTCCTTGTGGTGGTTTGTTCCTATGTTGTAATTTTTTAAAGTTCAACTTCAGTTGCTTTTGTTGTTCAATATATCTTGTGTTGTAGAATATACGATTTGATTTTTTTAATTCTTATATCTGTTTAGTGCTTTATTTGATTACATTTTCCATTGTTTGCTGATTGTATACAATAGTACAATTGATGTGTGATCTTTTTAAATTAAATTTTGAGTTTTAGTAGTTGTTTAGTAGATTCCCTAGAATACTTTGCATAAACATTCATGTCATTTTCCCCATTTTCCTTCATTCCTTCCTGATGATTTAAATGTCTACTCCTTGTATCATTTTTCTTCAGCCCGAAGAATTTACTTTAGCATTTCTTTCTTAAGTGCAAGTCATTAGTGACACATAGTCCTTGTTTTCTTTTATCTGAGATTGTCTTTATTTCAGCTTCTTTTCTTTTTTCAACTTCATTTTTGATGAATATGTTTGTTGGATGTAGAATTGTGGTTTGACAGTTTTTTTTTCTTCAGCACTTTGTTATGTTGTTCTACTTTCTTCTGACTTCCAAAATTTCTGACCAGAAATCAGAAGATATTTGAATCATTTTTGGCATATAGATATTTTCCCTGGCTTTAAAAAATATTTTTAAAAGCCCAATCAGTGCATATTTATTTCATACACTGCATTTTTCTATTCTTGAATTTCCTTTTGGGACTTTTTCATAGTTTCTATTTTTTTTTGATAAAACTTCCTATATTTTTATTTATTGAGAGCATATTTTTCTTTATGACATTGAGAATAGTACATATAGTTAAAATAAAATCCTGTCTACTTATTCCCACATACATTCATTTGGGAATTGGTTTCTACTGATTGTCTTTTCTCTTAAGAATGGGTTAAATTATGGGTATTTTTTCACCTGTTGGGTGAATTTGTATTGTTTCCTGAATATTCTGAAGGTGTAGAGACTCTGAATTCTGTTGTATTCCTAAATAGAGTGCTGATTTTCTAAATTTTAGCAGGCAATTATCTTGGACTCATAAAGATTGTCTCCTTGGTGCAGCTCAAAAGCCGTCCAGTGGTTAAGACTCCGCACTTCCACTGCAGGGGGCATGGGTTCTATCCCTGGTTGGGGAACTAAGATCCCACATACCTCACAGAGCAGCCAAAAAAAAAAAGTTTCAAAATTTTGTGTTTGCCCTGTATATGCATGGTTCAAAATCAGCTAGTTAGTTGGCAAATTCAAAATCAGCTAGTAAATTGGTAAATTCTTTACATAGGATTCTAAACTCTGCCTCTCTGTTGCTCTTCCTTTTGGAATGTATATATTTTTTCATGCACAAGTCTTAAACTAATGGATAAAAAGATTACACACACAACAGTTTTTTCCAGAAAGTTTAATAAATAGAATCTTTTTTTTTCTTTTTAACTCTGTACAAAGGACTGGAAAACAGGCTTTCAACAATATATGGTGGCAATGATTAATCCATACTCTGTCCTCTGGTTCTTTAGACCAGAAAAAGTGTGGATTTTCCATCAATGCTTTACTTTGACAGTACTGATTTCAGCCTGCTCTCAGGCTTAAGTCATCAAAAAACAGGAAAATCACCTCATGCCATTCCATCTTCCAAACAGATTCTCTGCTATAATCTTCCTGCTTTTGTTCACTCTGTGCTAACTCCAGGCAGTTAAAAAAAATTATCCAAGTATTTAACTGTTCTTTTTTCTTTTTTTTGTGGAACAATTGGTCTGAGAGGAGCTTCCCTGGCCACGCCTGAAGTGGAACACATAAAAAGTGATTTCGCATTTTTTTGGCTGGAGCCACCAATAATTCATCTTCCCCAAATATATTTTCCCTTAATTTATCAACTTGGGATCTCCACCACCCTTTGATAATAGTTTGGTCTATATAGCTGTGAAGGTCAAACTAGGATTTAATTTCTTACAAAAAGTATTTTTACTCTGAGTAAATTAGAGTCCCATGCAGATGGCTAGTCCCCTTGTAGTATTTTTGGCCCTGTTTGGGGGAATGTTTCTAGAACTCTTATTATAAATAGTATTCTTTCAAGAGTCACAATACTTCGCAAGTATCCATTTGAAGTTCCCAATCTTGTATAAGATAAGACATTGACTATTCTGTTCTCTCCTCGTGTGGGCGTTAAAACACCAACCACAATACACTTTTTTTCTTTTCATACCAAGGAAATTATCTTACACCTACTAGATATTCGCAATCTTTAAAGACTGAAAGTAATAGAAAACTCTTAAAATAGTTATCAAGGTAACTACCGTACATAAGATACATCTTGATAAGAAGCAGGAAAGGTTGCCCCTATGTGATGAAACCACTTAGAAAGTGATACAATGACCTATTTTCTGAGAATACCAGAGCAAATAAGTTTCTGGATCCATAGAAAGACAAACCTCAATCACACAGAGTTTATGGATCTTGCAAAAATAATGGGACATGTACAATGTCAGAGTCACTACCCTATGCATGAGTCACTTTCTGAGATAAAGGAAAGGATAAGCCAGGATGCCAACCAAATGTGTTTTCTGACTAGATCATGGGAAAGTAATCATATTACTTGTTATTTATTTTGATTTTGTTTAAAAAGAACTGAAATATAATTTTTATGTAATAATGAAAAACATCAAATGATATAAATTTGTTTGAAAAATCAAAATCCCTACAAGAAAGTATTGTAACATTAAGAAGAAAGTTATTTAAGACAATGACTCATGAGAGAGTGTTAAGTGCCATATGCTTAAATGCTGAGAGCATTCCAAGAAAATTTTAGTGGTTTGGAACATTAGTTTTATTACTGGTTTAGTGATATTTTTGAAAATGCAAACATGTAATTAAAATGGCTAAAAGAAATACATTAAAAGAATAAGCAGCTTGGGCATTTATTGTGAACAGACTATATTTTGATAAAAATGCCTATCAGTCTATTACCTGCTTACAAACTCTAACACTCATTTGTGGTTCATGTTTTCCTAATAACATTGCATTCTTTTTTTTTTGTGGTACGCGGGCCTCTCACTGTTGTGGCCTCTCCCGTTGCGGAGCACAGGCTCCGGACGCGCAGGATCAGCGGCCATGGCTCACTGGCCTAGCCGCTCCACGGCATGCGGGATCCTCCCGGACCGGGGCACGAACCCGTGTCCCCTGCATTGGCAGGCGGACTCTCAACCACTGCGCCACCAGGGAAGCCCATAACATTGCATTCTTTATTAAACTATATTCTGTGGCCTGCAGAGCAATGATTTTGCCCCTGGCTGTTATCTAAAAAAGCAACTAGAAAATATTATCTATATACTCTAACTTGGAGAAATCCCTTAAACTATTTTAAATTTCATGGAAGTTCAAATAATCAGAAGATGTATTCATCATTATTTTCAAAACCAAAGCCTTCTTTTTTACCCTCTTCCCTATATCCACAGTTTACAAATTTTAAATATATTTTCCAAAGCAAACCGTGGAATTTTATAATACATTTGATTCCACTTTAAATGGATTTTAAGCACAAGGTTGTATGAACAATGCAGTTTCTTAAGATCAATAAGCATAACAAAAGACAAAATATGAATTTGAAATATCATAGTGAAATGCACTAGCAAGGAATTCCAAGATACAAAGAGAATTCTACTGTGAGAAGTAACAAATGCAAGTCATTTGGTTTAAGTGATATCTGGAAGAAGGAGAGAATAGGCCACTCTTAATTGCCCAGTAAATAATTTATCCTTGGGGATAAATTATACATTTACAATGAAACCAAGAGTAGCTTGCTCTGCCTGTAATCAATAGAGTAATGGAGATGACTGCCAAAAATGTAGCTTTCCCAAGGTTAAGAATGGAGCTTGCTTCTTTAGTATATTTCCAGAATAATGCATGTGCTAACTAGTCAAATTAAGGACTTCACATTATAAGGCTGTTTCCTCTGATGCTGATGAATTCAAATAAAGAAGTTTTTTATCCATTTGAAAAGACATGGCCACAGGTGGTCAGGAGGAATGCCAGAGTAAGGACTTCTGAAAATCATCTAAGTTCAAGGAGAGCATTGGCAAAGATGATCAAAATAGACTTTCTCAGATCTCAGGAAATTAATCAAAGAACAATCCCGGGAGTGTTTATTCAAGAAAAACTGCTTAATCTTGGGAAGAACAGCAAGTTTGGGGGAGTTTTAACATAACTTTTCCCATCTATCTTCCTCCCCTCCCAACTCTGTGGTAGCCTTGGAAACAACATGCGTCTCAGGGAAAACCAGCAGCCTGGCAGGCACTGATGGTAGAAGCCCAATTCCCAGAGAACCGTCATTATTTTGTCTACCGTTCCCAGAAGACCCCACTTATCAACCTTGTCTTTCTTTGGCCTGACTCAGAGTTCCTCAGAAAAGCAGCCTTTTTGCAGGGTATTTGCTGAAAACAATCTGGGGCAATATTTTAATAATCCAATGGCCCCAGGTGGTGAGTATCAGTAGGGAAAACAACAGGCAAACCAAAAAGGTGAAAAGGAAAAGCTGGAGGAAAAGAAAACTTGAGGGAGATTTATAAAGCTCTGACATATCTGGGAGTCCAGAAAGTCACATGCATGCATGGAGCCGTGCTTGTGTTCAGGGCTGTGCTCATGCATAGGGGGAAGACCTAAGCCATAAGCCATGAGCTCTCACCTCTGGCTGACCTTGAAACTCTGCTCAGTTAAAAGTGAAGGATAGGGCTTCCATGGTGGCGCAGTGGTTGAGAGTCCGCCTGCTGATGCAGGGGACGCGGGTTCGTGCCCCGGTCTGGGAGGATCCCGCATGCCGCGGAGCGGCTGGGCCCGTGAGCCATGGCCACTGGGCCTGCGCGTCCGGAGCCTGTGCTCCGCAACAGGAGAGGTCACAACAGTGAGAGGCCCGCGTAATGCAAAAAAAGAAAAAAAAAGTGAAGGATAAGGCAGAATTTCCAAATGCCTGGCTGAGTCTCGAAGGCACACCTGAACACCATAACAGAATCCGACAGCAAGGACTGGGACACATTGCATTTAAGGAAATTTCTCTTGAACACTATCTGACCAGGCATTTAAGGAAATTTCTCTTGAACACTAAGCTAACCAAGCAGAGTCTTCAGTGCCACACATGACAAAGAAAGACATCTAGTCTCATGGATTGGAAGACTTAATATTGATAACAAGATGCTTTGCTACCCAGATTGTTCTACATATTCAATGCAATCTCTATCAATATTCCTCTTGGCTTTCATTGCAAAAATTGACATGCTGATACTAAAATTCACATGGAAATGTAAGGAACCACAAGAGCCTAAACAATCTTGGAGAGGAGAATAGATTACTTATCCTCAGTTTTGTTTTTTTTTTTTTTTTGCGGTACACGCGCCTCTCACTGTTGTGGCCTCTCCTGTTGTGGAGCACAGGCTCTGGACGCGCAGGCTCAGCGGCTGTGGCTCACGGGCCCAGCCGCTCCGCGGCATGCGGGATCTTCCCGGACTGGGGCACGAACCCGTGTCCCCTGCATTGGCAGGCAGACTCTCAACCACTGCGCCACCAGGGAAGCCCTTATCCTCAGTTTTGAAACTTTCAAAGCTACAGTAATCAAGAGTGTGTGGTACTGGCATAAGAGTAGACATAGAAATTGATGACATAGAATTGAGGGTTTAGAAATAAACCCTGACACATATGCTCAGTCAATTTTTCATAAAGGTAAAGGCAATTCAATGGGAAAAGAATAGTCTTTTAAACAAATAGGGATGGCACAAATGGATATTAGCATCAAAAAGAATGAAGCGGGACTCCTACTTCACACCATATACAAAACGAACTCAAAATGTAAATGTTACAATGATAAAACTCTTAGAAAAAAATTAGGTGTACATCATCATGACCTTGATGCAATATATATATATATATTTTTAGATATAACACCAAAAGCACAAGCAGCAAAAGAAAAATTAGATAAATTGGAATTCATCGCAATTAAATGTGTTTGTGCATCAAAGGATACTATCAAGAGAGTGAAGAGACAATCCAGAGAATGTGAGAAAATGTTTGGATGTCATATATCTGATAAGGACTATTATTCAGGATTCAGGTGGAACTTGCAGCTCAACAATAAAAAAAAAAATAATAAAAATGGATAAAAGATTTTAATAAGCATTTCTTCATGGAAGGCATATAAATGGTCAATAAATACATATAAATATGCTCCAGGTCATTCGTCATTAGGACAATTCTACCAAAATCTCAGTGAGATACCACTGCACACACATTAGGATGGCTATGGTAAAAAGAACTTGCAAAAACTGCTCCCAAGGTGAGGAAATCAGACCTCATGTGCTGTTGACGACAATGTAAAATGTTGCAGCCACTTTGGAAAACAGTCTGGCAGTCGGTCCAATTGTTAATGTCAAGTTACCATTTGATCCAACAGTTCCACTCCTAGACATATACTCAAGAGAAATGAAAACATATGTCCAAACAAAAACTTGTACATGAATGCTTATAGCAACATTTAAAAAAAATAGCTCCAAAGAGGGGAGGGGGGAATGTCCATCTAGTAATGAATGGATAAACAAAACATTGTACAACCATATGCTAGAATATTCTCCAGCCATAAAAATAAATGAAGCTCTGAAATATCTTAAAACATGGCTGCACCTTGCAAAAGTGCTAAGAAAAAGGAACCAGAAACATTAATATAAAGTGTCCAGAAAAGGAAAATCTGCAGACAGAGAAACTAGATTAGTGCTTGCCAGGGACTAAGGGGAGGAGGGAAAGGAGAGTTAGTGCTAATGGGGATGGGATTTTTTTTTTTTCTTTTTTGGTTTGAAAATATTTGGGAAATACAGAGTGGTGATTGTGACTATACTGAAAACTGCTAGTGAACATTTTATTTTATTTTAATTTTTAAATTAATTAATTAATTTTCCAAAGGGGGGGGGGGGGGAATGTCCATCTAGTAATGAATGGATAAACAAAACATTGTACAACCATATGCTAGAATATTCTCCAGCCATAAAAATAAATGAAGCTCTGAAATATCTTAAAACATGGCTGCACCTTGCAAAAGTGCTAAGAAAAAGGAACCAGAAACATTAATATAAAGTGTCCAGAAAAGGAAAATCTGCAGACAGAGAAACTAGATTAGTGCTTGCCAGGGACTAAGGGGAGGAGGGAAAGGAGAGTTAGTGCTAATGGGGATGGGATTTTTTTTTTTTCTTTTTTGGTTTGAAAATATTTGGGAAATACAGAGTGGTGATTGTGACTATACTGAAAACTGCTAGTGAACATTTTATTTTATTTTAATTTTTAAATTAATTAATTAATTTTAAAAAAATTTAAAATTTTTGGCTGCATTGGGTCTTCGCTGCTGCACATGGACTTTCTCTAGTCGCGGTGAGTGGGGGCTACTCTTTGTTGTGGTGCATGGGCTTCTCTTGTTGCAGAGCACGGGCTCTAGGTGTGCGGGCTTCAGTAGTTGTGGCACACGGGCTCAGTAGTTGTGGCTCACAGGCTCTAGAGTGCAGGCTCAGTAGCTGTGGTGCATGAGCTTAGGTGCTCTGCGGCATGTGGGATCTTCCTGGCCCAGGGCTCGAACCCGTGTCCCCTGCATTGGCAGGCAGATTCTTAACCACTGCGCCACCAGGGAAATCCCTAGTGTACATTTAAAAAATGTGAATTTCATTTTTAATGTTTTAATCTCACCTTAAAAAAAAAGTATAAGAAGACATAGCCATGACATGAGAAACAGACTTTATCACTACATAAATATATATTTACAAAGACTGCTTATGTCTGGAAATGGACATATCTGGACATAGCCTTATTTATTTATTTATTTTTATAGAAACAGTACAAGTACTCATTTCCTATATTTTAAGCAACCTTAATTTTGTAACAAAACCCACAGTGGCATTTATTGTATAATCGTTTGAAAGATACTGATTTAAGTGAAGCCACTGTACCTTTAACAACCATTTATTTATGTATAAGTCATGAAATCTCACCGGAAGACTCTAAGCCTTAATCATAACAGGATGTGACATATTTGGGTAATTTTTTTTTTTTCTTTTGCGGTACGCGGGCCTCTCACTGCTATGGCCTCTCCTGTTGCGGAGCACAGGCTCCGGACGCGCAGGCTTAGAGGCCATGGCTCACGGGCCCAGCCGCTCCGCGGCACGTGGGATCCCCCCGGACCGGGGCACAAACCCGCGTCCCCTGCATCGGCAGGCGGACTCTCAACCACTGCGCCACCAGGGAAGCCCTGGGCAATTCTTGATATACTTTCATATCACCTCATTTCAGACTTTCGACAACCTTTTCATTTAGACTCAGGCACTTTTGGTCTCATTTTATGTATGAGGAACTCAAGAGAACAGAGTACTTAAGGGTTGTATTTAAGATATAATAAATCAATGATGGAGTCAGCACCAGTCTCCTTATCCCCATCCTTAAATTATTTCCAAACACATGGAAGTGAGTTCTCTCAACTCACACAAAGAAGAGTGTCCTCTAATTTAAACATTTGGTGAGAAAATTTTTCCTACGGACTTAAGAAAAACAAGCCACTATGTAGTTTCATTGTCTTGAATGAAATATTCCTGCAGCTTTATTTTTAAAGCCATCCTTCTTTGAATGGTTTGAAGAACCTTCAGTAGTTATCAGTTCTACACTGTGAAACAGAATGTTCATATCATCATGTTACTCTTTAAAAAGACATTTTGACTCTGGAGGGTTCACAGATGGAAATACATTAACAGGCAGGACAGGAATCTGTTTACAAAAAATACCAAGGCAGATGGCAAAGTCATTGTGAATAAAAATAGGTCTATTTCTCACACAGATTCCTTAACAGAGTCATTTAGAAACCAACAAGGAAACTGAAAACATCCGGTGAAACCTGGCCCAGCAAAATGACACCCTGTCCTGCAGTGACAAACAGGATATTGACAGGGAAATCCATTTCAGCCTGGAGCTATATCTACAGAGGGCTCACAGCAGTTTCTATTATCAGTCGTTTTTTCTGTGCCACCTAGACTTACTTGGCTGTGTTATTGGAATCTGTGACTGCAGACTGAATGAATGCAGGGTTTGTTTGCTGCGACTGGATCAGCTGACATCATCCAGGGAGCTGAGCTGTGTGAAGGGCCCCACAACCCACTCCACCCTGGGTCAGAGATGGAGGATCCCTGGAGACCTGTTCTCATGACTCATGCAGCAGCTATCTGCAAACAGCCTCTAGGGGAAATGCCTAGTAAGTGTTTACTTACCATGGTTACTTTGCCCCTGCCACTGGTGAGTTATTTTGATTTGGACTGAAAAAAAAAAACAACAACAAAAATGAGAATAAAATGTGACAAAGAATTTGCCCTTTTTCCTGAATACGAGGATCTTTGGAGAGTCACAAACAGCTTCCCTGGGCTGGTCTGAGGATTTTACAGGGAATGTGATAATCCAGGAAACAAAGATAGGAGTCATAGATGTGAAGGAGGAAGAAATAAAAGCCAGGCTAGTTGGGATGGCATGTGGGGAGGTTAATATACTTGTAGTAAATTGTGTTTATTTGTGCCATTCTTAAGCAGAAGGTGTTGTAAATGAAGTCAAATGATTTTATCTAAGCTTTTTTTTTGAAAAGGACTGCTTCAGGTTAACTTTTTTTTTTTTTTAAGGTTTTTTTTCACAGCAGTTTTAGGTTCATAGAAAAATTGAGAGGAAGGTACAGAGATTTCCCATAACCACTCTGTAGCCTCCCAAACCTCCCCACTATCAACATCTCCTCTAGATGGTACATCTGTTACAACTGATGAACCTACACTGACATGTCACCATTCCAGAATCCATACTTGACATTAGGGCTCACTCTTGGTGTTATACATTCTAAAGGCTTAGACAAATGTATGATGACATGTATCCACCATTATAGTGTCATACAGAGTAGTTTCACTGCCCTAAAAATCCTCTGTGCTCCACCTATTCCTCCTTACCCTCCAACCCCTGATCCTTTCACAGTCTCCATAGTTTTGCCTTTTCAGAATGTCACAGAGTTGGAATCACACATATGTAGCCTTTTCAGATTGGCTTCTCAGGTTATCCTTTTGAAGTTTTCAGTTATTAAAACTCTTGTGTGAAAAACTCAGGAAATATTGCTATGAAAATATAATTATGAGACTTTCCATACTTTAGCACTTTATTATTGTTAAACTACATTTTGCCTGGATAACATGTTTTTGAAAGCCATAGGGGTCGTTATAGAAAACTACACACATGAACAACGTGCATCTATTTGAGTGCATCAGTATGTCCACACGTGGATTCATGGAGAGAAATTGAGAATGAGTTAAGGAAGGGGATGGGGTGCGAAATCGCTCCCCAGTAACTCAAATTTCAAGACTTTACCTAGACTGGGTCCTGGCACAGCTGTGCTCTCCTCATCAACTCTGTTCTCAGGGTAGTACACAATTCAGTTTGCTTTATGTGCTGGTGTTCAAAGACGCTAAAGCACGTTGGCAAACAAAGTGAACGTGAGAGAGAATCTCCACGTCAGCCAGAGATATAAGAGGGGTGGAGCTGTTTAGCTGAAAATAGGACCCTTGGCACAAGCAGGGGCTGAACTGGAGGAAAGTGAGCTGGAAACCACATTAAGGGAAGGAACATTCAGCAGGTTGCATTGTTCCCAGTCAGAGAGCCACGGGTTCAGGGCTAAGAGAAAACATGGGATGCGTAATCCAGTTGGCCGTTGAAGCAGTAAGCATCCTTCGAGGCTGCCAGGACTGCAGGGGCACAAGCCTGTGGAGGTGGCATGTGGACAGGAGCCCAGGAACCTGCCCCTGGGAGGTAACCTGTTACATGTGCCATGCGATCTCCTGATCTCACACATGGCAGTCCTTCCACGAGGCCAGCCAAAGGCTAATTTTTTTCCTGAGAAATAAGAGAAAAGGAAAAACAAAAAGATTGGAACAAGCCAGTACAGCAACAGTACTGTCTGCCGTTTCCTTCTTCCTTTGCTGGGTCTGCTTATCAACATGCTGACCACTGTTCATGTTAAAATTACAATGATTTGTATAATCTCTGCCAGATACAGTGTATAAAGTGACTTTCTATACCCACGTCCACCTGGCAAACACCTGCAGTTAATTCATGGAAGAAGAGATAGTGCACAACTGAATTCTTGACCACTTTGCAAAACCCTGTGTTACCTCAAGAGTAATAGCAACAAAATCTGGTTGTTTTTCATCATGGGCAGTTGTTTCATTGCCATATGACTTTTGTACATCGGGTCATGTATTCTTTGCTATTTGACACTGAAACCGCACTCCTTTTTGTGTGGGACTCAAACTCAGCCAAAACTGAGATTGGGACTTGAACCCACGATCCCTGACTAGGAGGGGACTCGAACCCACTGTATTTTTTTTTTTAAAATAAATTTATTTAGTTTTGGTTGCGTTGGGCCAGTTGCTGCAAATGGGCTTTCTTTAGTTGTGGTGAGCGGGGGCTACTCTTCGTTGTGGTGCACGCGCTTTTCATTGCGGTGGCTTCTCTTGTTGTGGAGCACGGGCTCTAGGCACGCAGGCTTCAGTAG
The DNA here is from genome assembly GCF_003031525.2 of Neophocaena asiaeorientalis asiaeorientalis. Lineage (NCBI taxonomy): Eukaryota > Metazoa > Chordata > Mammalia > Artiodactyla > Phocoenidae > Neophocaena > Neophocaena asiaeorientalis. The sequence continues at coordinate 1,246,632 of NW_020174431.1, read as the reverse complement.
TTGTGGCGCTCGGGCTCAGTAGTTGTGGCTTGCAGGCTCCAGAGCGCAGGCTCAGTAGTTGTGGCACACGGGCTTAGCTGTTCTGCGGCATGTGGGATCTTCCCAGACCAGGGCTGGAACCCATGTTCCCTGCATTGGCAGGTGGATTCTTAGCCACTGCGCCACTGGGGAAGTCCTCTAACCCACTGTCTTTTGATTAAAACCGCTCATCTGGTGTCAGGACTTACTGAAGCTTAGGTTCTTTTGTCTTGTCGCAGATAGAATTCAGAGTGAGGCAAAGTGATAGGCAAAGGGTGAATTTATTAGCACAGGACACTTGTGAGTGATACAGGCTGGCAGGCAAGGGTGTGATGCCCGGAAAACAAAGAGGGCTACATTTTTATAACCAAAGAAAAAGTGGTGAGGGGAGAAGACCACTGTCTTCCTCATTCTTGAGCAGGTGTCAAGGTTTACATCATTAGTTCCTCCTTTGGCCCTATATGGTTTAACTGGGACTGTCATGGTGCTATTTAGATCATATGTATATTAACAAAAGGGTGGTGACATATACTAAAATATAGTAATTCACCGCAGGTTTCAGTATAATGTCCCCTTTCACCTATATTTCTGTCTTGGCTACATGCAGAAATGCTACTCTTCAAGGACTATTAACTTTCTGACTCTACCTAACAAGATTCAGACCCCATTGTATCTATTGTCTTGTGTTTTAACTATCAAGGTTTGTGGCTTGTGTGTGTCTGGTGCTTCAATGCACCTGGTGTTCCATCAAGGTAGTGTAGATTGTTGCTAGGGTACTGGATTCTTTTCCTGAGTGGTCATGAACTTACCACAGTCTCCCAAACTCCCGTTAAATTCCCTTTCTCTCCTTAATTCCCTAGTGGGATTTCTAAACTGACTATTTAATTACCCTATTCTATCCTTATCGATACCACAGTTTGACTCCTAGGCTGGTTTGCAGCAATCACCACGCTTACCCCTTACCAGGTCATACCTGTCTGTTAATAGGTCCGGTTTAGCCACGTTCATCTTAATCCTCATTGGTCACCCATGATTCAGGGAGACTGGAAGAGGTAGGAGGGAAGGAAGGAAAGATGGGGAGACAGAGAGAAAAGGAAGAGAGGAGGGAAGGGGGAAGAGGAATAGGAAGCAGAGGAGATGGGTGTGGGGAGAGGGCTATGGAGGATGGGATCCTGGGATCTGCAAGACCTCTATTTATTACTGACTGCTCTAAACAGCTGCAGGAAACCCATCGAGGGTGTGCTCATTTTCTGTTACCTACCCTCTCACACCGCTGGTTCATTCTCCATCCTCTCCCATTTGATTTGTGGTCAGGGAAGCTGGTCTCCACCGACTGTGTTGCCCAGGCTCCCGTGCCGCCTGTTCCTGTTGAGTTGCTTTAGCCATGGAAGCAGGGGTAGGTGATGGGAAGGTGGAAAGAGGGAGTTGCCTGGGTATTTACTCCCTCCTGACCTCCGGCACCACGTTCCAGCACTGGCTTTGATCTCCCTAGAGATGCAGTTCCTCTGGCTCCGGAGTGTCCTGGGTGGCAGTGGCTTCCCACAGCTGCTGGTCCTTGGTCATGTTGCCACCTGCAGAAGGGGGCACTGGGGCCCCACCCAGAACCCCTTGGCAGCCGGGACACCACGCTCCCAGCTGCTGGGAATGGTGGCCGTGTTGTCTACCATTGCCCCCTTCTGGAGACAATGGTCCACAGGCTACAGGACCCCCGGCCCATGAGGTTCTACCTTTTACTCCCTCTTGGGGGCAGCTGGTGAGCAACAACTGACAGACAAAGGGTATAAACAGATCCTATTTCCACAAAGTGAGTCCCTCTATGGACTCTCTTCAGTAAAACACTTTGAGAACTCTGTCTACATCCTGAATTTATCTGTTTTGTTTGTTTGTTTGTTTGTTACATGCCTAGCTAGAGGACCAAGACTGCCTGACTATATGGTACATAGGTCACAAAAATCAATTATTTTCCAAGTAAAAGTAAATATTCTACTACCTTTGTTCAGAAACAAAACCCACTTTTTTTGTTTCATAAAATTTATTCTTTTCCATTGACATGATAGAAAAGTTGGCTGACTGTGAGATAATACATTGAAGAAGACGCATCAAATAAGGACATTATCTTCTTTTTTTTTTGATCAAAATTTACTGTAAAGTCCACTCTATACAGGGTAGTCAAGTGGAGAATTTGCAAAACTTTCTTAGTTAATATGTACACAATATCAACATTTTCATCAGACAACTGTGCAAAATGTAATTGGCCATGGGAGGAAAAGATGCTGAAACCTACATATCTTTCTTCAATTTAACAGCAGTGAGAAGTTCTTAGCACCTGATATAGGGCTCTAGTCATATCATAATCTTTCACATAACTTATCTTGTTTGATCTTCACATTGTCCCATGAGTAGACAGAGCATCAATCCATGGCAAGTATAACTTACTGATCCATCCTAAAGGACACTTAGGGGGCTTCTCACAGTGGCTCCACACACTCTGGGAGGGACAGACAGGTTAAATACCAGGCAAGTATTACATGGAAAAGAAAAATGCTTACGCTTGAAAATGACAAGTTCTCATTTATAAGTATCACAAACCCTAATCCAATATATTTCTGAATCATATATTATCAATATATGTATGGATTCATTTTTAAAGTGATTATCCCAGGCTTTTAAAGCATATTTAAGAATATGGTATAAAAAAAAGCCTGGACTAACTTTCAATATTTAATGATGAAATCTCATAAGATAATGCGACAACCATTGAAGTATTAATGCTTGATTTCTGCATGCCTCATGGGTCAGAATCTGCCATCAGGAAATATGGTATAAGTTGGTTTGCTTTCAAACTGATTTTTTTTTTTTTTCTTGTTTTCTTTTCAGTCTATTTGGTTCCCTAACTACCTCTGTTGAGGCGGCTATTTTAATTTGGTTATGGCTAAGGCAAGACTGTGTTTATCACATTGTCCACATTTTTCCTTCAGACCAGCACATGTAACTGAATTCTATGGGCGCTGCTGAAAGCATGTCTAAGAAAGGCATTTGGCTTCAATGTCTTTTACTGACTGTAAATAAATTGCTTGTGAGACTGGAGATCTGAAGACTTCATTATATCAAAACTGGCTCTGAGGAAATGCTGAATTTCATAAATAATAACAACAAAAAATCCCCTCAGATGTGTCAACTTCTAAAGAAAATTGGAATTTCAAATAACTTCAAAAGGAAGAAATGCTTTTACCAGCTGTAGAGTTAAAATGAAGATGTTAGTCACACTTTAGGCTCTTCATTAAAATAAAATCCTGACAAATGCAAAGTCATTTGTAAAAGTATGTGTGTGTGTGAAAACTGTACATATTCTACATACATACATCATATATAGTATATATACATACTATATACTGTGTACTGTGCATATATAAAACTGCATGTATATAAATACATATACATGCATTTAAAAAGTATAGTACTGTAAAAATACATGTACAAAGCTTATAAAGTATATGATATATACAAGCATATTAAAGTACATATATACTATGAAAGTACACGTATATTAATATTATTAAATCATATAATGTGTTAGCATTAATATTAATACTACATACTAAGTATATAGACTATTATATTTTAAACTATATTCTATATTAATATATACTCTTTCAATATAAACTATAATATATACTAATATATTTTTAAAAAACTGGAAGAAACGTAGTTTCTTTCTATGTGTGTTCCTAGGTATGATGTCCATATTTTTCCTGGTCTATCTCATTAGCTGTGATCAGGATATTCCTTAATTCTAAGTGCACGTTTCTCAGTGTAGTCTGAGGGTCCGCAGCCCGGGAATCTCTGAGGAGGGCAGCAGGATTTTGTGATTTCATAAACATCAATCTCCCTGGAGATTCCTACTAGCAGCAGGTGGAAGATTACAGGATACTTACTGAAGGTGGACAGCAGGGGGCAGAGGTGTCCACAGTTCTCTGTTTTGGGCAGCTCTGCTTCCCTGGGGCCAGGAACTCTGATACTAAGAGTTTTCAGGTGAAGATTTCTTGTTTGTTCTCTTTCCAGCCTTGAAACAAGTAACTTTTTATCATTGTAAAGGTTATACAAATTCATTGAACAATATTTGGAAAATACGTGAGGTATAACAACAGAAACAAAACCAAAAATGACCCCTGAGATTTCCATCATCAAGGAATAAATATTCTGATAATATTTTGTCTTAGTTGCCTGTATACTTTTGTGTGTATATATATGCATATATACAAAATTATATTATAAAATGTATATAACACATGCAGTAATATATGGAATTATATTGTATATATTATGTTTATGGCATATTGTATCTATCATATTCATTCATACACAAACAGTTTTCAAAAATGCAGATTGTCTTGAAATATTCAATTATATTCTGTTTCTTTTCTCACTTAAATTATACTTTTTCTGAGTTTGGGTGGTGAACAGGTAAGGTTCATTACAAAATACACCAGGCTTAAGCACTCTACAAAAGGGATTCAATACTGTATTGACGGTGGGCTACATGAAGGAAAAAGAAGGTGTAACTTCCATTTTTTCCAGCACATCTAGGTCACAGAGACTTAGGCACGAGTTCATTACAAACCTGGGTTCTATTATATTTGTTGCAAAGAGCCTTAACCAGCTCGAGAACATCAGAGTCTTAGCATATCCCATTGTCTATAAGCTCTGCCTTAGAAGTTTCTGTCTTGGATATTCTAGCTTTCTGAAGACATGTTTTCTGCAGAATTTCCTTAGAATATTTTTCAACCTTTTTTGTTCTCTATTGGGTAACTTGGAAAGCTCAACTAATAATCTTTCAGACTGCCAAGGACTAACAGTCAGAAATTAGATCAGCTAAGTTTACTCTTTCTCTTAATAAATATTTTGTGAGGTCCTACTATAATCTGATTCGTGGACAAATGTTACACAAGGCAGACTCTGCCAACTTTCTAGCCTCTGCCTGAAATGCCACTCTTGGCAACAAAGTGATGTTTTTCTCCGTAACTTTTATGTACACTAAGAAAAACCTTATTTTGAGCATTACTGAGTCAAGCATACAAACCCTAGAGAATTTGCAGGCCTGGAGTGAGGCTGGGAATGCAGTTGGTTCCAGGGTTATAGTTCAAAGTACCTGTCTTGTACTCCTGGGGCCCATTAATAGCTTGTAAGGCCTCCCCATAACCATCGGGCCAATTAATTTAATCAAAATCAACTTAATTCAGTTAACATCAGGTTCTGCCAGAGAATTTGTTAGGTACTCTTGTGGATTAAAAAAGATTAGCTTCTCGACAAGCCTCTTAGATAGGCTCATCCACTGGACGGCAGACCGCAGAATCAAGAAGAACTACAATCCTGCAGCATGTGGAACAAAAACCACATTCACAGAAAGATAGACAAGATGAAAAGGCAGAGGGCTATGTACCAGATGAAGGAACAAGATAAAACCCCAGAAAAACAGCTAAATGAAATGGAGATAAGCAATCTTCCAGAAAAAGAATTCAGAATAATGATAGTGAAGATGATCCAGGACCTCGGAAAAAGAATGGAGGCAAATATCGAGAAAATGCAAGAAATGTTTAACAAAGATCTAGAAGAATTAAAGAACAAACAGAGATGAACAATACAATAACTGAAATGAAAAATACACTAGAAGGAATCAAGAGCAGAATAACTGAGGCAGAAGAATGGATAAGTGACCTGGAAGACAGAATGGTGGAATTCGCTGCTGCGGAACAGAATAAAGAAAAAAGAATGAAAAGAAATGAAGACAGCCTAAGAGACGTCTGGGACAACATTAAACGCAAAAATATTTGCATTATAGGGGTCCCAGAAGGAGAAAAGAGAGAGGAAGGACCCGAGAAAATATTTGAAGAGATTATAGTCAAAAATTTCCCTAACATGGGAAAGGAAATAGCCACCCAAGTCAAGGAAGTGTGGAGAGTCCCAGGCAGGATAAACCCAAGGAGAAACACGCTGAGACAAATAGTAATCAGATTCACAAAAATTAAAGACAAAGAAAAATTATTGAAAGCCCCAAGGGAAAAATGACAAATAGCATACAAGGGAACTCCCATAAGGTTAACAGTTGATTTCTCAGCAGAAACTCTACAAGCCAGAAGGGAGTGTCATGATATACTTAAAGTGATGAAAGGGAAGAACCTACAACCAAGATTACTCTACCCAGCATGGATCTCATTCAGATGCGATGGAGAAATCAAAAGCTTTACAGACAAGCAAAAGCTAAGAGAATTCAGCACCACCAAACCAGCTCTACAACAAATGCTAAAAGAACTTCTCTAAGTGGGAAACACAAGAGAAGAAAAGGACCTACAAAAACAAACCCAAAACAATTAAGAAAATGGTCATAGGGACGTACATATCAATAATTACCTTAAACGTGAATGGATTAAATGCTCCAACCAAAAGACACAGACTTGCTGAATGGATACAAAAGCAAGATCCATATATACGCTGTCTACAGGAGATGCACTTCAGACCTAGGGACACATAGAGACTGAAAGTGAGGAGATGTAAAAAGATAATCCATGCAAATGGAAATCAAAAGAAAGCTGGAGTAGCAATACTCATAACAGATAAAATAGACTTTAAAATAAAGAATGTTACAAGAGACAAGGAATGATCACACAATGATCAAGGGATCAATCCAAGAAGAAGATATAACAGTTATGAATATATATGCACCCAACATAGGAGCACCTCAGTATATAAGGCAACTGCTAATAGCTCTAAAAGAGGAAATTGACAGTAACACAATAATAGTGGAGGACTTTAACACCTCAATTACACCAATGGAGAGATCATCCAAACAGAAAATTAATAAGGAAACACAAGCTTTAAATGACACAATAGACCAGATAGATTTAATTGATATTTATAGGACATTCCACCCCAAAACAGCAGATTACACTTTCTTTTCAAGTGAGCATGGAACGTTCTCCAGGATAGATCACATCTTGGGTCACAAATCAAGCCTCAGTAAATTTAAGAAAAATGAAATCATATCAAGCATCTTTGCTGACCACAACACTATGAGATTAGAAATCAATTACAGGGGAAAAAACGTAAAAAACACAAACATATGGAGGCTAAACAATACGTTACTAAATAACCAAGAGATCACTGAAGAAATCAAAGAGGAAATCAAAAAATACCCAGAGACAAATGACAATGAAAACACGACAATCCAAAACCTATGGGATGCAGGAAAAGCAGTTCTAAGAGGGAAGTTTAGAGCTATAAAAGCCTAGGTCAAGAAACAAGAAAAATCTCAAATAAACAATCTAATGCTACACCTAAAGGAACTAGAGAAAGAAGAAAAACAAAAGCCAAAGTTAGTAGAGGAAAGAAATCATAACGATCAGAGCAGAAATAAATGAAATAGAAACAAAGAAAACAATAGCAAAGATCAATAAAACTAAAAGCTGGTTCTTTTTTTTTTTTTTTTTTGTGCGTTACGCGGGCCTCTCACTGTTGTGGTCTCTCCCGTTGTGGAGCACAGGCTCTGGACGCGCATGCTCAGTGGCCATGGCTCACAAGCCCAGCCGCTCTGCGGCATGTGAGATCTTCCCGGACCGGGGCACGAACCTGTGTCCCCTGCATCGGTAGGCGGACGCTCAACCACTGTGCCACCAGGAAAGCCCAAAGCTGGTTCTTTGAGAGGATAAACCATTAGCCAGACTCATCAAGAAAAAGAGGGAGAGGAGTCAAATCAATAAAATTAGAAATGAAAGAGGAGAAGTTACAACAGACACCGCAGATATTCAAAGCATCCTAAGAGACCACTACAAGCAACTCTATGCCAATAAAATGGACCACCTGGAAGAAATGGACAAACTCTTAGAAAGGTATAACCTTCCAAGACTGAACCAGGAAGAAATAGAAAATATGAACAGAAAATATGAACATTCACATGTAATGAAATTGAAACTGTGATTAAAAATCTTCCAACAAACAAAAGTCCAGGATCAGATGGCTTCACAGGTGTATTCTATCAAACATTTAGAGAAGAGCTAACACGCATCCTCTCGAAGTCTTCCAAAAAATTGCAGAGGAAGGAACACTCCCAAACTCATTCTATGAGGCCACCATCACCCTGATACCAAAACCAGACAAAGTTACTACAAAAAAAGAAAATTACAGAATAATATCACTGACGAATATAGATGCAAAAATCCTCAACAGCATACTAGCAAACAGAATCCAACAACACATTAAAAGGATCATACACCATGATCGAGTGGGATTTATCCCAGAGATGCAAGGATTCTTCAATATATGCAAATCAATCAATGTGATAAACCATATTAACAAAGTTAAGAATAAAAAGCATATAATCATCTCAACAGATGCAGAAAAAGCTTTTGACAAAATTCAACACCCATTTATGACAAAAACTCTCCAGAAAGTGGGCATAGAGGGAAGCTACCTCAAAATAATAAAGGCCATATATGACAAACCCACAGCAAACATCATTCTCAATGGTGAAAAACTGAAAGCATTTCCTCTAAGATCAGGAACAAGACAAGGATGTCCACTCTCACCACTATTATTCAAGATAGTTTTGGAAGTCCTAGTCATGGCAATCAGAGAAGAAAAAGAAATAAAAGGAATACAAATTGGAAAAGAAGAAGTAAAACTGTCACTGTTTGCAGATGACATGATACTATACATACAGAATCCTAAAGTTGCCACCAGAAAACTACTAGAGCTAATCAATGGATTTCGTAAAGTTGCAGGATACAAAATTAATGCACAGAAATCTCTTGCATTCCTATACACGAATGATGAAAAATCTGAAAGAGAAATTAAGGAAACACTCCCATTTACCGTTGCAACAACAACAAAAAAATACCTAGGAATAAACCTACCTAAGGAGAAAAAAGACCTCTATGCAGAAAACGATAAGACAGTGATGAAAGACATTGAAGATGATACCAACAGATGGAGAGATAGACAATGTTCTTGGATTGGAAGAATCAATATTTTGAAAATGACTATACTACCCAAAGCAATCTACAGATTCAATGCAATCCCTATCAAATTAACAATGGCATTTTTTTTACAGAACTTGAACAAAATATCTTAAAATTTGTATGGAGGCACAAAAGACCCCAAATAGCCACAGCCATCTTGAGGGGAAAAAAGTGGAGCTGGAGGAATCAGACTCCCTGACTTCAGACTATATTACAAAGCTATGGTAATCAAGACAATATGGTACTGGCACAAAAACAGAAATATAGATCAATGGAACAGGATAGAAAGCCCAGAGATAAACCCACGCACATATGGACAACTAATGTACGACAAAGGAGGCAAGGATATACAATGGAGAAAATACAGTCTCTTCAATAAGTGGTGCTGGGAAAACTGGACAGCTATATGTAAAAGAATGAAATTAGAACACTCCCTAACACCATACACAAAAATAAACTCAAAATGGATTAGAGACCTAAATGTAAGACTGGGGACTGTGAAACTCTTAGAGGAAAACATAGAAAGAACACTGTTTGACATAAATCACAGCAAGATATTTTTTGATCCACCTCCTAGAGAAATGGAAATAGAAACAAAAATAAACAAATGGAGCCTAATGGGACCTAAACAAAAATAAACAAATGGGAAACTTAAAAGCTTTTGCACAGCAAAGGAAACCATAAACAAGACGAAAAGATAACCCTCAGAATGGGAGAAATATTTGCAAATGAATCATTGGACAAAGGATGAATCTCCAAAATATATAAACAGCTCATGAAGCTGAATATTAAAAAAACAAACAGCCCAATCCAAAAATGGGCAGAAGACCTAAATAGACATTTCTCCAAAGAAGCCATACAGATGGCCACGAAGCACATGAAAAACTGCTCAACATCACTAATTATTAGAGAAATGCAAATCAAAGCTACAATGAGGTATCACCTCACACCAATTAGAATGGGCATCATCAGAAAATCTACAAACAACAAATGCTGGAGAGGGTGTGGAGAAAAGGGAACCATCTTGCACTTTGGGGGGAATGTAAATTGGTACAGCTACTATGGAGAACGGTATGGAGGTTCCTTAAAGAACAAAGAATAGAATTACCATATGACCCAGCAATCTCACTACTGTGTATATACCCAGGGAAAACCATAATTCAAAAGGACACATGCACTCCAATGTTCATTGCAGCACTATTTACAATAGCCAGGTCTTGGAAGCAACCTAAATGACCATTGACAGATGAATGGATAAAGAAGATGTGGTACATATATACAATGGAATATTACTCAGCCATAAAAAGCAACGAAATTTGGTCATTTGTAGAGACGTGGATGCATCTAGAGACTGTCATACAGAGTGAACTAAGTCAGAAAGAGAAAAACAAATATCATATATTAACGCATATATGTGAACCTAGAAAATGCTACAGATGAACAGGTTTGCAGAGCAGATATTGAGACACAGAAATTGAGAAAAAACATATGGACACCAAGGGGGGAAAGTCGTGGGGGGTGTGGGTTGTGGTGTGATGAATTGGGAGATTGGGATTGGCATGTATACGCTGATGTGTATAAAATGTATTAAAAAAAAAGAATTGCTTCTCATTCAATAAATGTTACTGGAAATCAGATATCCATGTGGAAAGGTAAATGATACTAAAAAAACTTTTATTTGGAACTACAAGTAAAAAGCAAAATGTTAAAACTGTAGAAGAAAAGTAAAGCTGTCTATGTCCACAAGGGAGAAAAAAATTACTTAAACCAAATATTTAAGGAAAAAAATCATGAATACAATCAATTTATCTATCAATAAACAAAAATTAATATATTAGATATTTGATCAAATGTTACAAAATAACAAACAAGCCACAGATGGGAAGAATAAATAGATTGTGCAAATAATCTATAAAATATTAGCAATCAAACTATTTAAAGCTCTCCTATATCTCTAAGAAAAAGACCAAAAAATGGAAAAAAATTTGAAGGATAAGAAGAGCTATTCACAGAAGGTAAATTTTTATCTGTCAATAAAGTGATGCAGAAGGGTTAAAATAGTGAAAAAAATGGAAATCAACTGAATGTTCATTGGCAGAAGAGGTGAGTATAGTTTTCAATAATTATAAACTATATTATCCTTAGGTTTTTGTATTTCCTGAAATTGTTTATTGAAGTAGTCTTGATCTTGCCAACAATTTAAACAGAGCCACTAAGAGGGTCTGGTGTTATTCATTTAAGTTAAAATGTATGTGCCAATGGAGAGAAGTGGATTTAGTATAATTTTGTTTACATTTTCTCAGAGCAATATATTTTAAGAGCAAAAAAACTGAAATAAAGGAACTAAATTTATACAAAAGAAAATGGCTGTTTGTGCTAAATAGCCTGATGTGCCTGAAATATTAGGTATCTTCAGCTGAGGCAGGAGCGATCTAAATGGAAATAAAGTTGCTTTCTAATTATACATTTGTGTTGGAGTGAAAGCTAATCTTAGAGAAGAGTGGAGAGTTCCTGGAGTATTAAGATCTGAAGAAACATAATTTCCAGGACAAAAATATGAGCCAGAATAAAGGGGCCAGATGAAATTAATGTCCCAGCTTGGGAGTTAAGCAAGGTGGTCAAATTTAGAGACTATAAGGAAGGTAATTAGGGAAGAAGGTGCACACTGCTGAGTGCAGAAGAAAAAAGAAAAAAAAAAAAAATCCAGTCACCTAAGGATGGCACTGTCTTCCAAAAATACGGATCTGATCTCATTTCCACTTAATAGCTTTTGATATCTCCCAATTGTCTATAGTTTTGGTTTCATACTCCTTCTGGAGCAAATTTGGTAGGATTGAAAAGCTCTCGCTGTAATTCCAAAGCTTTTGCATAGATCATTCATAAGACTCTGCCCCTTACTTCCTCTTTGAACACTTCTTGTGCTCTTCCAGGCATCCATTGAGTAGAGTGGGCAAAAAGATGATGTTATCAATGGCTCTAAGATTCCATTTAAACTTAAAATAAGTCCTTGCAATTAAAGTGTAGGTAAGTCCTTTAATACCTTAAAATTCAAGCAGAAGGTTCAGACCCTGGATCCTGGATCCTGTGGCTGCCTCAGTGTTGTGCAGAGCCTAAAACCTCAGGGTGGGGTCCGAGGTATCACACAGTGACGACAGATGGAATTCCTCATCTTTTAATTATTGGTTGTGAAGCAAATTGGTGGCTAAAAGGAGTCTTGTATGATTTTACAATGCCATTCTCTCTATGAGCTACCATCATAGCTTCACAGAATTTCTAGTGGTGTTAATGAAACACCGTTATTTCTCAGTTATCTAGCTGCAATTTTCTTTCTTGTTTTCTTTATTTACTTTTTATTAATGAAGTACCCTTCACCTTCAATTTTAGGTCCACAGTTTTACATAGTTCCTAAAACGAAATTAGTAAATAAAAACTGATGAGAGCAATACTTTTATTTCTTCCCGGCAAACTCCACTATATAGGGAGTAGTCAGCCTCCTTTGTATCACAAAGACGGAGCTCAGAGCTTCATATTTTACTGGTATGAGAGACCCTCAGTCTGTGATGCCCCGCAGATTATTTTGTTTCCCAATCTGCGTCATTATGGAAACAGAAGACTAGACAACAGAAGTTAGGAGGATAGATTCTGGGCATATAAAGTAGTGAAAGCTGGCTGACTATGGAGAACAGTATGGAGGTTCCTTAAAAACTAAAAATAGAGCTACCACATGATCCAGCAATCCCACTCCTGGACATGTATCAAAACAAAACAAAACAACAAAACCCAAAAACACTAATTTGAAAAGACACATGCACTGCAGCATTCATAGCAGCACTATTTATAGCAGCCAAGATATGGAAGCAACCTAAGTCCATCAACAGATGAATGGATAAAGAAGACGTGGAATATATATACAATGGAATATTACTCAGCCATCAAAATAGTGAAATAATGCCATTTGCAGCAACATGAATGGACCTAGACATTATCAGACTAAGTGAAGTAAGTCAGAGAGAGAAAGACAAGTATCATATGATATCACTAATATGTGGAATCTAAAAAAAAATGCTACAAATGAGCTTATATACAAAACAGAAATAAACTCACAGACACAGAAAACAAACTGATGGTTACCAAAAGGGAAGAGGGAGGAGGGATAAATTAGGAGTTTGGGACTGACAGATACACACTACCTTAACATATACACATCACTATATATAAAATAGATAAACAAAAAGGACCTATTGTATAACACAGGGAAGTATATTCAATATCTTATAATAACATATAATGGGAAAGATCCTATGATACTCTAATGGTAGACAAACCCACAGAATGTACAACACCAAGAGTGAACCCTAAGGTAAACAAGGGACTTTGGGTGATAACGATGTGTCAATGTAGGTTCATCCTCGGTGAAAAGAAACTATTCTGGTGAGTTATATTGATAATGGGGGAAGCTATGTTTACTGGAACACCCCAAAGCACTGCATTACATTCTCAATCCTAAAAGAATGCCAATGTTAACATCACATAAGAAGTTACACTCAGTTTTCCCAGTTAATCTGGATTTTTTTTGGAAGATGTTATTTTTTGAGTTGTTTTAGGTTCACAGAAATAGTAGTTTCACTGTCCTAAAAATCCTCTTTGGATAGGATATTCATCCTTCCTTCCCCCTCAACCCCTGGCAACCACTGATCTTTTCACTGTCTCTGTAGTTTTGCCTTTTCCTGAATGTCACAGAGTTAGAATCATACAGTCTGTAGCCTTTTCAGATTGGCTTCTTTCACTTAGCAATAGGCATTTAAGGTTCCTCCCTGTCTTTCATGGCTTGATAGTTCATTTCTTTTTATCAGTGAATAATATTCCATTGTCTGGATGTGCCACAGTTTATCCATTCACCTACTGAAGGACATCTTGGTTGTTTCCAAGTTTTGGAAATGATGAATAAAGCTGCTATAAACCTTCATGTGCAGGTTTTTGAATTAACATATGTTTTCAATCCCTTTGAGTAAATACTGAGGAGCAATCACTCCAGTTTTAATCAAGGAACCACAGAGGTCCTGGGAAATCAGAGGGAAAAAAAATGGAAAATAAAATGAGGGCTTCCCTGGTGGCGCAGTGCTTGAGAATCCGCCTGCCGATGCAGGGGACAGGGGTTCGTGCCCTGGTAAGGGAGGATCCCACATGCCGCGGAGCGGCTGGGCCCGTGAGCCATGGCCACTGAGCCTGCGCGTCCGGAGCCTGTGCTCCGCAACGGGAGAGACCACAACAGTGAGAGGCCCGCATACCGAAAAAAAAAAAAAAAAAAAAAAGAAAATAAAATGAAAACATAAGCTGAAATGGAGCTCTTGAATTGTGCAGTACATTCAGAATATTAGAAAGTAGAAGAGAATGGTGATCCAGAGAGCTTCTCACCCATGAAATGAATATTTTGTGAACAGGTTGGTCTTCCTCTATCTATTGAGTCAGAATCGGGATTAGTCACACACTTCAGGTGACAGACTTGCCAAAACACCCTCTGATTAGCCAAGGAGTGCGTAGCCTTGCAAAGCAAATTCAAATATTAAAACAAACATCTTTCCAGAATGCACTATCTTTCCACTGATGAACTTTCTGCCTTCTGTTTTCACCTAAAGCATTACGCCTGAGATGGAAATAGACATTGCATGTGCAGCCTTATCATTTTCATGTCAGGGGACTGATTACGGTCATAGAGAGGTCTATAATGTGTCATGCTTCCTAGCATAAAAGCCACATTTCTCCTAAAATCATTTAATATTTCATTCCTAGAATACTCATTGATGTCAACAGCCTGAATCCTTTTTACTTTTTGTGGTATTAATATAAGAAAGAAAAAGAAAACATCAATATCCATAATAATCCCACAGATGTCACTTAAAATCAAGTACCAGATAATAGCGCCTGGCAGCCACCATGAAGCTCAGTATTTTTATGATTCAGACAACATCGTAATCAGGTTAAACAAATAGTATTTTTTATTAAATGTCACTCAATCCCAGGGCTGCTTATTCATTTGTGTTCCGCTCAAATGACTCAAAGATGGTGGTTACACTCAAAAGACAGCTTGAGTGGGAACCTAAGAATTCTATCAGTCAGTCTTACTCTGGAAGTAAAAGAATTAAAAAAAAGGTCCGGGTTGGGGGTGGGAAGAAAATGGTCTGATGAGATAGAAGATAGAAACTGTGTTGTGCATTTAAGTAAAGCAAATACTTTCTAAGGCCTAAAATTATTTGGCAAAGAAATTTATGAGTCCCACATGGCTCTTTCATTTCACAATCCATGCATTTTCTAACTATTATATATAGAATGCATAAACAACAAGGTTCTACAGTAAAGCACAGGGAACTATATTCAATATCTTGTGATAAACCATAATGGAAAAGAATATGAAAAAGAATATATATATAATGTATGTATAACTGAATCACTTTGCTGTACAGCAGAAATTAACACAACTTTGTATTAAATCAACTATGCTTCAATAAAACTTACAAAAAAAAGAATGTATGCATTTTCTGCATGAAGAACAATACAGGCAGACCTTTTATTTTGTTTTGCAGATATTGCATTTTTTACAAATTGAAGTTTGGAGGCAACCCTGCATCCAGCAAATCTATCAGCACCATTTTTTCCAAGAGCATCTGCTCCCTTTGTGGGGCTCTGTGTCACATTTCGGTAATTCCAGCAATATTTCAAAAGTTTTCATTATTATCATGTTTGCTATGATCATCTGTGATCGGTGATCTTTGATGTTTTGTAATTGTTTGGGGGGGCCATGAACCACGCTCATAAAAGATGGTGAACTTGATGGATTGTTGAAGTGAGTACAAGTGGCTTAGAATATTTCATAAACTTGGTGCAATATTCTGGACTGCAGTGGTCCTCTGATAGTCCTTGAGTAAGCTGTACCTTTCCAGTCTGGTCGTCGACATTTTAAGTTTAGACATTATGTTCTCTGAAATCTTCCCTGATCCACAAACCATGCCTCCTCTATCAACCACCAGCATACGGTATTATATGTATCAGTATTACAGTATTATCAGTATGCATCAGTATTTCCTACAGGAATATAGTGATCAATTTGTTTGTCTCCATTGCTGGACTGTACACTCCTGGTTTGGCATCCAGTGGTGCTCAGTAAATATACCTTGAATGAGTGAATAGGTGTACACAGTAGCATGAAATCAATTGAATTTTGTTGTTGTCTTCAACGCTAAGGATGTAGATAATACAGTTAAAACTACAGACGGCTAACCTGTAAACCATGACTCATATGAACTAGTATCTCCATTCCTAAATACCCATTTGTATTCCTGCTGATGTTTCCAAAGTAAATAAAGATCAGGCTCCAGGGAAATCCCATTCCTTAAAACAATGGCACAAGAACACACGTGCATTTCCATTTAAAGCAAGAGACTTCCAGAAGTAAAAATAAGTTGTGTATGTTCGATTATGAAATCTGGGAAAAAAGTCTGTTGTACCAGGGCCCACACTTTAGTTTGAAAGTGTTTAATGAATATGAATATTAATGTCATCATTTTGGAATCACATGTATTTTTTTAACGTTTTCATTTTGTTCCATTTTGACAGTTTTATTGTGTTTGGCAACCCTGGGCAGCTGTATACATTCACTGAAATTTGAATCAAAACTATGGTATGTTACCTAAAACACCTACTAAATTTACCTTCCAGGACGGATAAATCATGGTAATTTTTATATTAGGTGCTCAAACCTCCAATAATAATTTCTAATCTACATCCTAATTTCTAGTATTATTTTTATGTTACTTCTACATGTCTTTCTCCAGACATCAAATGTTTCAAAATTATTATTAGCTGTCATAAGCAAAATTGTGGTCATTGTGATAAAATATCCAACTACTTTACATTTTTCATTTAACATAACACAAATTGCTAGCAGTATTCGGTGGAAGATATTTTATATATATATTTACATGGCTTAAATTGCTGGGCGTGCAGTAGGGAAATTTTAAATTAACATAGTTGTGGCATAATTTCCCTGAGTCATAGATACCAATGAAGGGGTACAGAGAAGTGCTCTGTGTTTATAGATCAATGAACAATTATGGGATTTTTCTTCCTAATAAAGATTCAGTTTGTGTCTGTTTTTGTTTTTTTTTTAAAGTTTGACCAAGTATTCGTGGTAGGGATAGGTATCTGTAGTTCTGAATTTCTGTATTTGAAATACATGTAGTACCTCCATCAGATTTGTTGTACGGGATCCAAATTTGGAAAATTCTTTATAAATTTTAAATGATCATTGAGTGGTTCCAGATCTTCCGTGGGCCTGATTTCTGGCTGACTGTCCTTCTTGGGGCTCAGATAGGAGGCAGGATGCCCACTGTCACTCACCCCCACCCAGAACCCCTACCACCATCTGTCCACTCACAGCCTTGCTTTCAGAACAGCTGCCTGGGTCAGTTCTTTTGACTGAGATATATCAGAACTGGAATGTTTGAAAATGGATGGAAAATATTCATCATACCAAGTCTTAAATGGTCATGATTCTACTGCTTAAGAAATTCCAGGAATCAACCTTGGTTGAACCAAAATACCATGAGGTGTCCATGTGATGACATTTATGTGCGAGATAGTGTTCTCATTTTCAAACAACTCTTCACCTCTGCTGTGCTGCATTCAAAACATGTCAGCCAACTCTTTGATCATCTTTCCATCAAGAGATGGAATCTAATTCCTTTCTTCTTGAATATGGTCTTAGGGATGAAAAGAAGGAGATTGAGATGATACTGAGTGATTTCTGAAACTAGCTCCTAGAGGACAGTCATCTCTCTCTCTCTCTCTCTCTTTCTCTCTCTCTCTCTCTCTCTCTCTCTCTTTCTGTCTCTCAGGATTCTTGCTCTTGGAATGTGGCCACCATTCACTGAGGGAGCCCCAACCATGTGGAGTGATCAAGGGTAGCATTAATATTGTCTCTAGTAGTAATTTTAATACGATATGTTTTGTCCTGACAATAAAATATAAGTGGGGCGTGTGTGCTTCCTTTCTGGGTAAAACCATGAAAAACCCATGCTTCTCTCTTCCTATAGCAGACGGGGGTACAGCTGGGGAGATGCTGGATGGTGGTACTTCCACCCGTCTGGGTTCCTGAGAAGTAAGAAACCAACACACATGCGAGGACTTGGCTCTTTAATCCTTAATTATGAGACGCTTAAAGGAAATGCATGAAAATGTGTAGGAATGTCTGAAAATAAGAAATGCAGAGTCAGAATAAAAAATCTAGAGCTTTTCTTCCTGCTGGTGTCATCTGGTCACACGCTTCTTATTCTCTGAGACAACAACCTTGTATGTTTGCTGGAAAAAATGCTGGCACTGAAAGCCAGCGAGATTGAGTTTTCTTCATAAGCAAATTTTTCTTTTTATATCTTATTTTCATTTTTAAGTCTATACAGAGGATACCTTCCATGTTAGACAGGTTTTCCATCTTTTGGTTCATCTAAGATGAGGATAAAAAAAAAAATTGAAGCATTGGAATGTCTTTCCGTTGCCAGGAATGGAATACATTAACATTTAAAATTAGCTAATTCTATTGATTGGCCTGCTGGAGGACATTGTTTAAATTGTTTTCCTTCTACCTCTGACATGTGGGCAAGTGGGAAGCAAACCAAACCTGGAGGGGAATGCGACACTCTTTGTGTTTAGGATGGAAGAAAGAGTGGGCAGAGCCAGTGTTGCCTTTTTTCTTTTATTCCAATTTCTTCTTTTTCTTTGCTCTTCCCTTTTTGTCTTTGCTAAGAAATGGGTTATTCTAAATTCCTCCTTCCCCCATCTTGCACGTAGCATACGATCAGCAGCAGAGGCAGTTCATTTGCCCTCAACAGCATCCCTGCCAGGAGAATCCAGACAAGCTTTGAGTTGCTTCTAATTTCTATGGACTCACTTTTTAGCTCCAGGAAGACTGATGACAAAAGAACTATTTCTGGTGCCTCTAGGAAAGAAACACACCACAGCCTGTTATTTTCTGTAATCCTGCTGTTTGGAGAGAAAAGCACTCACAAAGCCATTCTTTATCAAATAGCACTGAATTCTCTTTGCTCTGTGGGTTTGTTCACTAGACTATCCACTTGGCTGAGGTGCATCACATCAAGGTGAACTAGCTCTACTGGTTCTCTCACCCAGCAAAGGGACCCAGGGTGCATTGCTCCTTCTGTCACACCCCAGATTATGCATCCTTAAAATATTAAAAGAAAAATCTTTAAGTGTTAACAAGGATGTCGTTTTAGTACCTCAACATGGGAGGTAATTTGGAAACGTTATCCCTCTATTCTTCTTAATCTGTGCTCCCACAAATATAAAGCATCCTAGCATATTCAAATTAAGGTTTGGCTAATGTCACCAAGTAGAGAACCCCCCCTATGATGCCAGAGTAGTAAGGTTCTCATAATCTCTCCCTGTGTATCCATAATTCAACTGTGTGCACTTAATAGAAGTGGTGGGCACAGCCTATGTCAGCTATTAATGAAGAATATTCAAGAAAGAGAATGCATGGGTATAGTAACCTGGCAAGAAAACATAAACTTGTGAGAACAGAGTGAACTTATATGAAATCTCAAGCACTGTTCTACAGGATGAGTGTGAGAGGCACATGGGGACATAATTAAGATAATTTGGAGAATAATTTATGTCAATGCTGAGAACAGAAATTTTAAGAATCCGTAAGGCTTTAAACTTGGATGACTAATAGAATGTTGTGCCTTCAAATTAAAAAAAAAAAAAGACTAATGGCAAGAGATTTAGAAAGATACAGTATGGGTAAAGAAAATGGCTATGTTATATTAGGAAGAGAAAACTGGTGATAGGGACTAATAAGTGTTCAAAATATTTAATAGTGTAATGGAGAAGAGGGTGAAGGTTAGCGGATACCTTTGTGTGTGTTTCTATAGGAGACTGGTTTAAGAAGAATATAAAGATTAAAGAGGATGGATCAAAAAGTTTAAGAAACATATCTGTTCTAGCCCAACAATGAATTAGGAAGCCTTGGCAAGTAGTGAGCACTCATGGTGTTCAAGTTCAAAGTTAATAGTCCTTGAAGGTGTGGGGAGAATTCTTGCTTAGGGTGGGAAGCCTGTATCATTCTTTTTTTTTTTTTTTAACATCTTTATTGGAGTATAGTTGCTTTACAATGGTGTGTTAGTTTCTGCTGTATAACAAAGTGAATCAGCTATATGTATACATATATCACCACATCCCTTCGCTCTTGTGTCTCCCTCCCACCCTCCCTATCCCACCCCTCTAGTTGGTCACAAAGTACCCAGCTGATCTTCTTGGGTTATGCAGCTGCTTCCCACTAGCTATCTATTTTACATTGAGTAGTGCATATATGTCTACGCTACTCTCTCACTTCGTCCCAGCTTACCCTTCCCCTCCTTGTGTCAAGTCCATTCTCTATGTCTGCGTCTTTATTCCTGTCTTGCCCCTAGGTTCTTCAGAACCTTTTTTTTTTTTTTAGATTCCATATATATGTGTTAGCATATGGTATTTGTTTTTCTCTTTCTGACTTACTTCACTCTGTATGACAGACTCTAGGTCCATCCACCTCACTATAAATAGCTCAATTTCGTTTCTTTTTATGGCTGAGTAATATTCCATTGTATATATGTGCCACATCTTCTTTATCCATTCATCTGTTGATGGACACTTAGGTTGGAAAGCTTGTATCATTCTTAATTCCTCCCAGTACATCTTTCCAGTCACTCAACACCCACATCCAATCTATGACTAGGTCCTGTTAATTCTATATATTTGTATATTAAATTAATACTTATTATGTGCTGCATACAAAGTAAGGTACTTGGATAATATTGGTGAAAAGCACAGAGATGTTTCCCGTTCTTGTGGGACTTATGCCGTAGTGGTCCCTGTTAGATGTTACAGCCCTGTAAGCCTTCATTGTCTTCACCTGGGCAAAATTTTGTTTAGTTGTCCCTCATAAAATTAGTTTTCAGATTGACTTAATAATTATGACAGCTTGTGTACTAATTTGCTTTATTCAACTCTTTGAAAGCAGGATTGTATGTTATTGACTCCTAAACATCCAAGGCTTAACTAGGTTTTCCCATATGGTAGGCTCTCCTATTTAATTCTGCCAATGTTTACAAAAATTAGAACACATGAATCAATGCTAAAAGTTTAATGTGATGTGTGTGGGTTTATGTGGAATTCTACTTAAATTTAACTTATTTGTATTAGCTAAATAATTTATCTTGCTTTAATGAGGACTTATCTTGCCAGTTTTGTCAAGGTCCATTGGGGTTCTGTTACCAACTGGGATGCACGTTCTATACCTATAATCTGTTTGTTATCCTAAATAGCACATCCTTAATATTATATAATTACTTTCATTACCCCAACACTGGTCTGGCCAGATTATATCATTCTTCACTTTAGTAGAATCAAACAGATTACATGTGGTTGGACAAAAAATGGGGTCACATTTTGAGTATTAGTTTTTCAGAGCATGTGAAGCACCTACTTTTTGTGGCTTAATATTGAGCCAAATTTGATCTCAGAAATTTAAATGATACTAACAGCAAAGCACATAAACTTTAGATAAATTTGAGTTTCACTGCATTACCAATTCTACTCTCATAACCATTTCAGCAAAAATTGGTAAAAATGTCTAGAAATAGACTATACAAAAAATGAAAGCAAATTCATGTTTGTCATGTGGTGAACTTATAATCCAAAGTTCCTGTCTATAATTTCCTGTGCTGTTAGTTCATTGATCTCAACAGGATTATTGTCAGTGAAATGATAACAGTGTAAAAAATAGAATTTCCCACTGAGACAAAGATATCTCATTGAATAACCGAAAGGTGGTATCTACCCTGAAGTTTATTGTAAATATACATGCCCGTTGGGTTTTTTTCTCCCTTTCTCTGTAAGCCCTGTTTTACACGGGGTCATATATCTGAAGCCCTGAAGCAATCAGTATTACGAGCACAGGTTCAAGTGCATTAGAAACTCAGAACCTACCATAATGTGTGCACACAACAGAGATTTAATGAATAGGTATACACACATCCCATTCTATATTTATAAAGACACATTGTTTGCCCCTTTTGTGTGACTTCAATCCTTTATAAACTGGTTATCTGTGTTTGCTCTTTAAATTATTCTGTCCTTAGCATTTATATTTATTTAAAAAATACTTGTGTTTTGTAAAGCGGTTTTAGGTTTACAGTAAAAATTAAGAGGAAGGTGCAGAGATTTCCCACTTACCTCTGCCCCCCGCCCAACAGAGCCTCCCCATTACCAACATCCCCCGCCAGATAGTACATTTGTTACAACTGATGAACATACATGGACACGTCATCATCACCCAGAGTCCATAGTTTACCTGACGGCTCACTCTTGGTGTTGTACAGTCTATGGGTTGGACAAATGTATAATGATATATAGTCACCATTATGGTATCAATATTTTAAAGAGTATTTTCTTTGGCCTAAAAATCTTCTGTGCTCTGCGTATTCATCTTTCCTTACTTTAGCCCTTGGCAACCACCAGTTTTTTTCCTGTCTCCATAGTTTTGCCTTTTCCAGAATGTCATAGAGTTGGAACCATGCAGGATGTATGTAGCCTTTTCAGATTGGCTTCTTTCACTTAACAGTATGCAGTTAGATTTCCTCCATGTCTTTTCATGGCTTGATAGCTCCTTTTTTTTTAACACTGAATAATAATCCATTGTCTGGATAGACCACAATTTATTTATCCATTACCTACTGAAGGACATCTTGGTTGCTTCTAACTTCAGGAAATTACAAATAAAATTGTTATAAATATTTGTGTGCAGATTTTTGTGTAGACATAAGTGCTCAAATCCCTTGGGTCAAACAGTTTTAGAGCTGCCCCCTTCCTTTCTGAAGTCAGTTTTGACTTGTTCTCATTTATTTAAGGTACACCAAGTACTTCCAAGGCATTCCATTTTTCCTTGTTAGTCAAGTTTCTTCATGTTTCCTGCCAGCAGAGAACTCTAATACGACAGGCCCTATAGCTGGGCCAGAACCAACCAGCATGATTTACAGAGAGTTCTGTAAAACAACTAATTCTAGTTGTGCAATTCCAAGCTCAGAGCTTTGCTTGGACAACACTGCATCAGCGTGGGAGTGAGAAAGTCAGTTCTTATCTGCTCTTATGGTAGCAACTCTGTGCACTGTTTTTGCATCTGGTGCAATTCTCCTGTTTTATGATTGTTCATCAGTGACTTACAACTGGCCTTGGTAACTTGCTCCCTGACACATACCGATACTACATGCCTACGTGAAGAACTAATGGCCTCAGACTTGATATAAATTTTACATCATATATGGATTTGAAGGGAGAAAGTTGCTCTTCCTTAAGATGCAATGTGTTATTTGCTTACTCAGACATTGTCAGTATGCATAACTGTGTGATTTCGGGTGGTGATTTTGGGGTCTAGAAGCTTGAACCTCCGTTCTAGTAAATACTGATTATTCTACCTGCTGTCCCTGCCGACTCTGCTGCCTTCTGTATCCTTTAAATGAGAAGCCCTGATTGTTTTCTCCAAGTGCTTTCCATACCTGAGTTTCAGTCGGCCTGAGTCAATTGGTAATGTATCAGTCCTGTGGTTGAGAGCTCATATACTTGATGTTTGTATATTGCTCTAATTCATTTTTCATAATTTTATGTTAATAATATTTCCTACTTTTGAACATAGTAGGTCTGCTTATTGGAAAGAAATAATCCAAATATTTAAATGTGAAAAAGATGCTCTTCCCATGTTTGTTCTCATTGTTGATTTGTTTATTTTTGTTTTTCAGTAGAGTTGGTTTCCTAGAAGACTGGATTCTAAATATAGCTTTTTCCATGGCCTTGTGACCTTTAATATTCAAGCTCAGATAGCTATCGTTTAAATAGACACCAAAAAAATCAGTTGTGTTAACTTGCTGAGTTATTGTGGAAATTGAATGATACATGGAAGCAGATTTAGACTAGCATAGTCCAAATCTTTTCATTGTATGGATATAAAATTGCGGCCCAGATAGTGTGATTAAATTACCAGGATTGTGTAACTAATTAAAAGCCTTGTAAAGGATATAACATATTTTCTAAATGTAATGAGCAAAACAAGCAAACAAACAAAAAGACTCCCTAAAAACTGGAATGTGATATAAAAAGGGAGAAAATATTCTTCTCCTTATTTCCAGGAATTGTTTGTTCCCAATTTGATGTATAGGATGATTGAAGGCTAAAAGTAAGCTATGATTCATTTGAGGTGCCCAAACCGTGAATTTACTCTGACAGAACTATACAAACTGGAAGAAAACCTTTCAGAGCACTGTTTATATCTGCCATCACTCATTTTTTTCTTCTCTATAAAATAATAGCATCTTTTGAAGTCAAAATAGTAATAAAGGAAAGGGATTTCTCGGTAAACTGGGGAGTTTTTACATTTGTTTTTATCTTCATTTCCTCCTGGGAGGGAAAATATGAAATAGATAAATTGTCTAATGTGTTTGACCTTATTAAGAGGCGTTTTGCATTTATTTTGAAGAGAATTAGAGATCGATGCTTAGAAAAGTAAGGACATTTGTTCATATTTTAGTTCTTCCCTTCAGCAGATATTGATCAAGCTTCTGCCCAGGGCCCTGTTCTCAATGCTGGAGATGCAGCATTGAGACAAAGGTGGGGGTGAGGGCAAGGATGTGGCTGGTGTTATGAGGAACAGCAAGGAAGCCAGAGGCTGGGAAAGAAGGACCAAAGGGGAAGTGTGTAGGGATGAAGTGGAAAGGAGGTCGGGAGGGTAATAGATGGGCAGGTGGGACTCAGAATTCAGTCATTGAAGGGCTTGACTTTTACGCTGATGGAGAAGGAAAGCATTTTCATGGCTTTGAGCAGACTTATATGCCAACAAGATCACACTGGTGCTGTTCTGAGAATGGAATCTAGGGGACAAGGGCAGATGCAGTGTGACAGGTAAGGAGGATTATTTGTGAAGTGTAGGCAGGACTGTGTGTGTCTTGGGTACAGGTGGGAGCACGGAGTGTGGTGAGATGAGGCTGGCTCTGGGCACATCCTGATGGCACACCTGGTAGGTCTTGCACTTGGCTTGGATATTGGATAAAGAACGAGTTAAAGGAGAATTCAAGGGTTTTGGCCTGAGCAACAGGAAGGATGGAGTTCCCGTTTATGAATATGGAAAATTTTGTTCAAGGAGGCATTTTGGGGCCTGAGCTGGGGCCATGGAGGTGGTGAAAAATCAGGAGTTTTGTTTTGGGCATGGTCATGCTAAGTGTTTATTGGACATATGTCCAAGTAGAGATATAGACAGTCCAATATACAAGTTAGGGGTCCAGGAGAGGTGTCCAGGCTAAATGCAACATGGTGTCGTTGGCATGTACATAACACTTAAAGCCACACATCCTGTTGCTTTAGGAGGGGGTAAGTGTAGGCAGACGATAGGCCCAGGGACTGAGCTCCACATTGCCCAGACATTTAGCAGGTGGAGAGACAAGAAGTAAGCAGTAAAGGAAATGAAAACAGCAGCCAGTGAGGTCCAGGAAAAATGAGGCTTGTGTGGTGTTTGAAACCAAATGAAGTGGTTTCCATAAGGGCAAGTGACCAACTGCCAAGTGCAGTTGTAAAAGGAAGATAAGAAATGTCTACAGGATTTCATCACCTTGTGGGGAAGGCTCATCTGAGTAAGCTCAAGAGCAAGTGGGAAGACAGTAAGTATATATATATATATATATATATATATATATGTATATATACTTCTTTTGAGGAGATTTTCTGAAGAGAGGAGCAGAGAAGTGGAATGATGGCAGTGAAGTGAGTTCAGGAGGGGTTTGTATACTTGTTTATTTATTTTTCACGTGCTTATATACTGATGGGAATGATCTAGTAAGAAGAAAAGGAGGAAAAAGGATGACTTTTTAAAAAAGTTTCTGCTCCTAATGAGTTCCATAATTCGTTTTCTACAAGTTAATTTTAACTTTATAGGACTGTGAAGTTTTGACAAAGTTACGTGTCCACAGACAGTGGAGTGACCCTGAGGTAGGTGTTTGCGAACTGCTCCAGCTTGATATTAAAGGTTCATGCAATCATTTCACACCATATTTCAAATCTGGAAATAATTTTTCTGAACAGCAATATTTGGGGGATGATTTAGTGCACACTTTTAAGAGTTGGCCTTCTAAGAGCACAGAGAGTCCAATGGTCAGGAGAAGAAGAGCCGACCGGGGTGGACTTGATGCTGGTCTGGGCGAATTTATTAACTTCTCTTGCAAAGGAAGACAGGCCATCAGCAGGGCAGTGGAAGTAGGAAAAATAGTAGTTACTCAACGATGACAAACAAGTATGTAGCACAATATTTGGCTCAGTTGTAAGCAACGCCTATAGTGGTAAAATATAAGCAATGCATGTTGATTTGAAGAAAAATAGATATTTAACAATATCGAAAGAGTGACAAAAAGAAGGATGCTACCGAGTGGGGCTTTGCAGGAGTGGACTTCTAATATTTCATAATAGGAAGTCGAGGCTAATATCTACAATTGATGAGCCAAGTAATAGTAGTATGAAAATATGATTTAGAAATAGGGAAACGCCAGAAAAAACTGAATTGGGATTGGCACGGGGGAGGGGCTGATTTTCATAATGAGACTTATCATAGGTTGTGGATTTTTAAAATTTGACATTAAAATAGGAAAATGGAGGAACAGGGCTGTAGAGAATGATGGATAAAGCTCTACATGTGGGGTTTCTTTCATGTAACACTCTTGCCCCATTTTATTAGCCTACAGAGGTATTGTATTAAGAAATTGTCAATATACCCACATTCTCAGTAAATGATGCTAAGTATTATTCCTTAAATTGCAGATAATTAGCTACATTTAAAAATGTATCATTAAACATCTACCAAATTATTTAAATTAAGTCGACTATTATTAGAGAGGGCTTTCTGGAATAGAAGGGCCAACTATATTCTGTGTTTTGTTTTTGTTTTACAAAACAAACACTGCTTATAATCAAGTCTGGTACACTGATGGATTCTGCTTGTTTACATTTTATTTAAGATTCTTTTTCAAAAATATTCATAAGCGAAATCAATGTGAGCTTTTTTCAGTACAATTTTTGTGAAGTTTTCAGATCAATGTTTCACCTGATTTATGAAAATGATTTGGGAATTTTCTTTCTTTTTCCATGATCTGGCATAGACCCACATTCGGGAAGCTAAGTACTTCCATAAACACAATGTAACTGTGGTTTTAAGGGGACTGGGACTCAAATCATTGGGCTGATCAATGTCGGCTCCCTTTTCCTTTGTCCTCAGGCTTAAAAGCAAAAGATCCCAAAGCCTCAGTGTCCCACTTATAGAATCCCACATGGCTGCAGGTTAGAGATGAGTCTTAGTACTTGAGCAGACTCCCCCTCCTGGGGGGCTGGTGGCCCTCAACTCTCTGTAGATGACAACAGGCAACATGAGGATGTCAAATCCTCTTGTAGGAACTGCCTCCAGTGATGGGATTTGGGATTTGCTCTTTCGGTTGGTGGTCACATTACCAGGCTCTTTACTCATATGAATAATTAAATTTCATGAAATTGCTTCTATTAAAATATAAAAATATTTGCCTCTCCCCCAAACATTAAAATTTAAAACAATTTCTGTTCTTTCCTAAACTTCATTCATCATTTAGGTCAGGGCGTGTTTGGGATGGACTGGGAGGTGAAAGGAAGAAGGAAAATAACTGGTTTAACAATAAACCACAACTGTAACATTGGATGAATTATATTATCTGTGACTACACTTTTTTGGGGGTTGACACAATTTTACAAAACACATTCTTTTTAAAAAAATAATTTATTTTATTTATTTTTGGCTGCATTGTGTCTTCGTTGCTGCATGCAGGCTTTCTCTAGTTGCAGCGAGCAAGGGCTACTCTTGTGGTGTTCAGGCTTCTCATTGTGGTGGCTTCTCTTGTTGCGGAGCACGGGCTCTAGGCACGTGAACTTCAGTAGTTGTGGCACGTGAGCTCAGTAGTTGTGGCTCTTGGGCTCTAGAGTGCAGCCTTAGTAGTTGTGGCGCAAAGGCTTAGTTGCTCCGCGGCATGTGGGATCTCCCTGGACCAGGGCTCGAACCTGTGTCCCCTGCATTGGCAGGCGGATTCTTAACCACTGGGCCACCAGGGAAGCCGCAAAACGCATTATTAATGTCTAGGTTTATTGGACGTTCCCTGATACCTACAGGGTCACTATGGGGCAAGTGAAATCTTAAATTTATTTACTTACAAACTATCGTTCTTCTACATATTTTAAGTTGCAGTTTTCTTAACATTAGAAATTTCTTTACTGAGCCTCTATCTGCAGTCACTGGAAAGTAAAATGTGTGTGTGGGGTTTGAAATAATGAAGTTTGCCAGAGACAGTTACCTTAGGTCATTTATAATTAAGATGCGTTTGAAATCTCCAGAAAACATATTCTCTATGACTTAAGGCTAGTTGTTTTAAACCACAGGCTTAGGAAATTCTAAATAAGACATGAATAAGAATTTAAAATTTAGCTTATCAGATATGTTAAGAATTTGTTTGTTCATCTAATAGAACCCTTGAATTGTAAGGGTCAATCCTTGTATCGCTTTCCACATGAAATGGTGTTAAAACCACTTGATACCATGGCTTTCAAAACGCCTTAACCAGGCATTTGGCATTAAACTGGAACTGTCCATAAACTCAAAACTACTGAAGAAAAGGAAACTGTTTCTGTCCACTTGAGTATAAACCTGCCTGAAGTCACAGTATATGGGAAACACAAATGCAGAGTGAGAAGGGCCACATTTCACATCAGCATCCCGATGGGAGTAAGGGAAGCAGCTCTCACTGGACAGCTGGAGCGCCTGTTGCTAAAGAGAATACAAAGAAATTATTTTCTAATGTTACGGAGGCACATATTTTTTCTTCTTTAAATTTCAACACTTCCCGTGCACCGAAGAGAGAACTAGTTAGTGTGCTAGCTGGTTTACGACAGTTAAATGTTGAGAAGATAAGGTTTCTAGACAACTGAGCTTCATGTCTGAGAGAAAGAGTAGATGTGGAAATTATGTGACTGAGCAAAGGCGAAAGAAAAAAGAAAAAATACTGTATAATTTAGAGTCTATTAAAGGCTGTCAAATGCCCCGTAACCCATAACTTCTTCATCTTTCCTTACAGTAATGAAACATTTTTAAAAGCTAAGTCTCAGAATAAGAACTCTAATGTCATTTAATATGTATATATATACACATATATATTCAATTCATTAAATATTGTAAGACAGAAAAGATTAGCAAGTTAAAAATTTGCAAAAATTACCCAAAATATTTTTTGGTAATTCTCAGTTGATCAATTAATCACATTACCCTAACACTGAAGGACTGAGGTGCGGCACTCTGATTCAGACCATCAGCCCAGGCCTCCTTCCTACCCAGACATCAGTGCATGTCACGTGATACATGACCGAGGTAGTTTTAGGACCTTTTCCAGAGAGGAGCATCAGTCCCTCCCTGGAAATGCCACAGTAATCTGTCTCTGATTTTTTTATGCATGAGATTGCGACCTACACATTTTGGTTGTTTTGACTTAAGGCTGTTAAACAGTTATTAGACTCAAACTTATTTGTAAACATCATCTCATTTCTTCTCTGCCATAGCTTCTGTGACAGAGGACTTCTATGCATGTTCTGAGTACCCATTCTGTGCCAGTTGTGCTATTGTTTTTTTTTTTTAAATCGTTTTCTTTGTTTTTAAAGCATTGATTGCCTACTCTAACCTAAGTCTAAATTACCTTGCGAGACGAAGAAGCTGAAGCTTGGAAGTCGCGTGTGTATAAGGCACATGGTTATTATAGCATCGCATTGAGGACTGGGTGTGTCTTACTTTCAAGCCCAGGTCTGACCATCCACCAGGGCCTCAGTGAGCTCAGCAGACAGAGTAGCTAATACTGTTCCCTGTGAGTGACTATGGGCCATCCAGGCACCTTCCTGTCCTCTTTCTCCCCAGAGCTGCCTCCTTTGTTTTAAATAACAGCACCGTGGCATTTCTTTCTCTCCTTACTCATTTTCTCTCCCATCTCTCTTCTCTGCATTTCTTCAGTTTCCCCTAAGGCTGGAAAGATCCAGAGAATGGAAAGAGGATGATTAAATCGGGGCTGCTGTCTCCATGATCAGAGCTGACAAGTTTCATGATTGTTTTGTTGGCAATTGGGCCCCTTTTTTGATGGATGTTTCTCTCCACCACTAGACCATAGCTCTCTGAGGTCCATAGCTCTGCTTTGTTCTAATATTTTATCTATTGATCCCTGAAACTCTGCCAAGACCATGGGCTTGCTTATGTAATAAACGAATACACAGATTACCCCCAAATGAAAATTGCATGTAGAGTTGTGCCTATTTTCCAAACCGTTTCTATTTTATTTTTTCTAATTTTTCCAGTTTGCTTTTCCAAAACTATTTTAAATCATGAAGATGATTGCCGGCATCCCTGCCTTGTTTCTCATTTCACTGGAGGTCCTTCCAATGATATACAATGAAACATAATACTGAATATTAGTTTGACATACGTTTTAATGAAATTTCACTGATTTAGTTTTCCTTTCTTAGGAATGGATGGTAAATATTATCAAAGACATTTTGGCAACTCTGAAGTGGTATTACACTTTTTTTCCTCAACATATTAGTATTGCAACTAAATAATATAATTTCAAATATTAAATTAATAATTTATTCCTCGGAGGAACAGTATCTGGGGGGTATATTATTCTTTTAATATACTTCTGAGGTATGTTTTGTTTCAATACTCTCATGTTCAATTTGTCTGTTTTGTCTCTAGGTTTCTTTGATTTTAGGCTGCTTCCCACCCTCAGTTTAGGAACCAGTTAATTTGGTTTCACAAGACAAATAATTTCACGACATTTCTTTTTCTCTGTGTTATGGATGAGTTTCTAAAAATTAGGGAATTTTCCTTTTCTAAAAAGTTTGAAAAAAAGTGTTCACTAAACTCTCCATGATGGGTACATGAGAAGGACAACTTCTCGATTTCTCTCATCACGATAGACGTCGATTTAGATGTCTAAGTACAATTCTAGCAATCGCCTTTCCTAGGAGGACCTAGGAAATCAACCACCCCGTAAGAGTTTCAGACTCATTGCACAGATTTGCATGTGCATCTGCGTGTGATACCTTGTAGTTATTAGTTTGCTCCGGTTCTATGTTTATTTCTTTGGTCTTGGCTAATTTATAACTTCCGCTTCTCAACCTCTTTCATTGGCAGGAAAGTTCCCCTCTCTTCCTTTGCAGGACTGGGCAGGCTCCTGTAAGAGAGGATGCAAGACATTGGGCTTCCCTGGTAGCACAGTGGTTAAGAATACCTGCCAATGCAGGGGACACGGGTTTGAGCCCTGATCTGGGAGAATCCCATATGCTGCGGAGCAACTAAGCCTGTGCGCCACAACTACTGAGCCTGTGCTCTAGAGCCCACGAGCCACAACTACTGAGCCTGTGTGCCACAACTACTGAAGCCCGCACGCCTAGAGCCCATGCTCCGCGACAAGAGAAGCCACTGCAATGAGAAGCCCGTGCACTGCAATGAAGAGTAGCCCCCACTCGCTGCAACTAGAGAAAGCCTGCGTGCAGCAACAGAGACCCAACGCAGCCAAAAACAAATAAAAATAAAATAAATAAATTTATTTAAAAAAGAGAGAATACAAGACAAAGTTCACACCTACACCCCCTTTGCCCAACACACACTCATGAGCGCACGTGTGCACGCACACACACACACACATGTGAAATCCAAACCCGTCCCATCCAGCCCATTGATATAATTTGAGGAAACACAGGCATGCCTTGGGCACATAGCAGTCCCATATTTAGGTTCTTCCAAGAATGGTTCTTTTTTTTTTTTTTTTTTGGATGAAATAGATATTTATTAAACACCCAGGATGTGATAGGGATTTTTAAAAATACTATTATATCAAGTCTTCAAAGTAACCTACCAGATGGGCGATTCCCATTTTTAAGTGAGGAAAAAACTGACTTAAAGAGTAGTGAAGAAATGTCACTTGCAAAAGAAATGGTGAAGGTCTTAATTAAACCCAGATTTTCTGATGTCCAATACAGATGTTATCCTATCACATTATACTGTGACCCTCTTATGTGTTGATTTACTTCTTTTTTTCCCTTGTACATGTTCTATTCTTTTTTTTAATATCTTTATTACAGTATAACTGCTTTACAATGGTGTGTTAGTTTCTGCTTTATAACAAAGTGAATCAGTTATACATACACATATGTCCCCATATCTCTTCCCGCTTGTTTGCATCTCCCTCCCTCCCACCCTCCCTATCCCACCCCTCTAGGTGGTCACAAAGCACCGAGCTGATCTCCATGTGTTATGAAGCTGCTTCCCACCAGATATCCATTTTACGTTTGGTAGTGTATATATGTCCATGCCACTCTACCACTTTGTCCCAGCTTACCCTTCCCCCTCCCCGTATCCTCAAGTCCATTCTCTAGTAAGTCTGCATCTTTATTCCCGTCTTGCCCCTAGGTTCTTCTGACCATCTTTTTTTCTTCTTTTAGATTCCATATATACGTGTTAGCATACGGTATTTGTTTTTCTCTTTCTGACTTACTTCACTCTGTATGACAGTCTCTAGGTCCATCCACCTCACTAAAAATAACTCAGTTTTGTTCCTTTTTATGGCTGAGTAATATTCCATTGTATATATGTGCCACATCTTCTTTATCCATTCATTTGTCGATAAGCACTTAGTTTGCTTCCATGTCCTGGCTATTGTAAATAGAGCTGCAATGAACACTGTGGTACATGACTATTTTTGAATTATGGTTTTCTCAGGGTATATGCCCAGTAGTGGAATTGCTGGGTCATATGGTAGTTCTATTTTCAGTTTTTTAAGGAACCTCCCTACTGTTCTCCATAGTGGCTGTATCAATTTACATTCCCACCAACAGTGTAAGAGGGTTCCCTTTTCTCCGCACCTTATCTAGCACTTATTGTTTGTAGAGTTTTTGATGATGGCCATTCTGACTGGTGTGAGGGGATACCTCATTGTAGTTTTGATTTGCATTTCTCTAATGATTAATGATGTTGAGCATTCTTTCATGTGTTTGTTGGCAATCTGTATATCTTCTTTGGAGAAATGCCTAATTAGGTCTTCTGCCCATATTTGGATTGGGTTGTCTGTTTTTTTGATATTGAGCTGCATGAGCTGCTTGCATATTTTGGAGATTAATCCTTTGTCAGTTGCTTCATTTGCAAATATTTTCTCTTAAACAGTGACAGCTTTACTTCTTCTTTTCCAATTTGGATTCCTTTTATTTCTTTTTTTTCTCTGATTGCTGTGGCTAAAACTTCCAAAACTATGTTGACTAATTGTGGTGAGAGTGGGCAAACTTGTCTTGTTCCTGATCTTAGTGGAAATGGTTTCAGTTTTTCACCATTGAGGACAATGTTGGTTGTGGGTTTGTCATATATGGCCTTTATAATGTTGAGGAAAGTTCCCTCTCTGCCTACTTTTTGGAGGGTTTTTATCATAAATGGGTGTTGAATTTTGTCAAAAGCTTTCTCTGCATCGATTGAGATGAACATATGGTTTTTATCCTTCAATTTGTTAATATGGTGTATCACATTGATTGATTTGCGTATATTGAAGAATGCTTGCATTCCTGGGATAAACCCCACTTGATCATAGTGTATGATCTTTTTTTTTTTTGTGGTACGCGGGCCTCTCACTGTTGTGGCCTCTCCCATTGCAAAGCACAGGCTCCGGACGCACAGGCTCAATGGCCATGGCTCACAGGCCTAGCCGCTCTGTGGCATGTGGGATCTTCCAGGACCGGGACACGAACCCATGTCCCCTGCATCGGCAGGCAGACTCTCAACCACTGCACCACCAGGGAAGCCCGTGTATGATCCTTTTAATGTGCTGTTGGATTCTGTTTGGCAAGCACGGTTCTTAAACGTTGATCCTGATTTTATTTAGTTGCTACCACATGGTGTGGCAAAGCCAAACTTTACTTTAGATGTTTGTTCCTCTTTTGATTGTGATACTTTTGATTTATTTCTGAGAGGTGTAGGAAGAGAAGTATATGAACATACACTTACTGAATCATCTTTCTCATTATTTCTCATTTCTCATTATGAAGCCACTGTAAGATTGTCCTCTGACAATGAGAAGTACCCCCAGGCTCAGAGCTGATGCTGAGCCCTCCCTGCAGCCCACCCCTCATTTCCAGTAATGAATCTCCTTAGGAAAACAAATATCCAGAAAGCTTCCTGTTTACTCAGACCTCAAAAATGGGCTGTTAGAAACAATGTGAAGCTTTGGGACAGGTCCCTAACCAGAGTCCAAATGTGTGCAGTTGTCTTTGTGCTAAGGATGTCATGCTGCCCAGTCTGAAGAATAATTTCATTGATCAGTAAGAATTAAAGCTAAAGTTACAATTACCAAATGCCAGGCTTGATGCTAGTTGCACATTCGTGCATTTATCCATCTAGTAATCTCAGGAACTTTATGCTTTACTGAAATTATCTACATTTTACAGATAGGAAAGCTGAGGCTCAGAGAGGTTACAAGCAGAAATATCAGGATCTCAACTAGAAAGTGAAGGAGTTGGCCTTCAGGGTCTTTTCAGTACATCTGCTGGTTTCATCAAAACCGTATAGTACAGGGCTTCCCTCGTGGCTCAGTGGTTGAGAGTCTGCCTGCCGATGCAGGGGACACGGGTTCGTGCCCCGGTCTGGGAAGATCCCACATGCCGCGGAGCGGCTGCGCCCGTGAGCCATGGCCGCTGAGCCTGCGCATCTGGAGCCTGTGCTCCACAATAGGAGAGGCCACAACAGTGAGAGGCCCGCGTACAGCAAAAAACAAAAACAAGAAAAACGTATAGTATCAACATGGAAAATTTAAGAATTTGCTCCATTGGATAAGGAATCTAAAAATCTTTAGCAGTCTCTCCTTGCTACCATGTCCCCAACCACACTCAGCACTCACCTCTGTCCTCTGAGCCAGCCACGTCCTGTAAGTGACCTGGAGCCAGCGTTAGTTCTCAAAACCACACACGTTTTCACTATCTCCTTCCATCCATCTTTTTCAAAGGCCTGTGTGGTAGTCCTGTTCCATAAATTATCATCATGCAGACCAAAGTCACATTCAGCAGAAGCTCAGCTTTGATTACAGATGTGCTGACTCAATCAAAACTCTCAAACTCAACTGCTTCTCTTTAAAAGAAAGTGTATTACACTTCAAAGGAAGTGCAATTTCAGCCATCACTTCATCTAGTACGATGTGAAGATGTAATAATGTCCAGTTGGATAAAGAAAAGGGAATATTCTGTTTAATTTTCAAGGCAATGACCTGTGATCCTGCTTTACATTGACGTTTCTAGGATGTAATTTCTTGTTTATCAGTACTTAAGGGTCACTTTTTATCCCCTGTGGTTACTAAAGCTTTGGGAAATCTTCCACCAAATGCAATTGTTAACATTGTGTGCTAAACAGGAATGGTGAAATAAAAATCAATTATGCAATCTCAGAATGAAAGTTATGCTACTTTTACAAGAGGAAGTTTTTGTAGTAATGTTCCCCCACCAAGTGAGGCGGAAAGAGAGAGAGGAAGAAAGAGAGAAAGAACGAATAAAAACCTATCCTTCACTTTGCCAATTAAAAGGGCACAGTCTCAACTATTTCCAACAGTAAAGCCCATTGCCTAGGAAACTTTACTGTACCAATAAGAGGAGCTAAGAAATTAATTGGCAGGTACCTCTAAACTTATTTAGAGTATTCTATTGTTATTTTTACTACTCTGTTACCACCACCATCCCTATGACTGGTGTTAAAATAACTGAACAAGACCATTGGATTGAGGTGGATCTAATGCCTCAGTAGCCTACATGACCAACCAAAACTGAAACCAGAGTCAACGCACTCGAATCTGAGAAAGTGAAACCTAAGGACAACTGTTACCGAGTCCACGTTTGTACTGCTCGCCACATGACAGGCCAATAAGTCGAGAGAGGAGTTGTTGGGGCAAGGAATAGCGACTTTATTCAGAAAGCCGGCTTACTGAGAAGTTAGTGGACTCATGTCCCAAAGAGTCATCTTACCTGAGTTACAGTTTAAGCTTCTTTTATACTAAAATGGAAGGGGGTGTGGTTGGTAGCTGCAAACTTCTTGGTGCAGGAATCCTTTGTTTTTGCAGCTGTCCACATAGGTCAGGTCACAATGTTCCTATAAACCTCCAACAAGACAACTGTTTTTCTCTTTACTGCAACTTTTATGTCTGTATGAATGGATAAGTGTTATACCTTTAAAGGTCAGAGACTTGAGAATGGGCTACCCTGTATATTTCAAGGTATAGGCAGCATTCTTGTTGCAAAAGCAATAGAATACAAAGGTTAAAGTAAAAGAAACAGATCTAATATAGAGTCAGATTTGTTCCTCCCTATTACACAACTAGTCACAAACTCCAGCTAAGGTTTTCCAAATAAGGCAACCACTTAGGCTATAATAATTGCTTTGCTTTGCTTTAGTGTCTTCTGTATAAAAACCTCCCCCCAGCTCCTTCCTATGGAGAGCTTCTAAACACCTCTGGTTTGGTGCTGCCCAATTTGAATTGATGCATGCTCAAACTCTTGAAAAAAAATTTAGTATGCCTCAGTTTACCTCTTAACACTATTAATCGACCATTTTCCAAAACAGTGATTTCACACTTTCTAAATGGCAGCCCACTAAGGAGGAGTGAAAATTTCCACATTGCAAAATCCACATTCCCCAACTTTTCCTAGAAAAAGACATCAGTGAAACATAAGTAAACATCATGTCCAAAGACATTTTGGAGAGATAACGTTAAAATGGCTTTAATAACGAGATAAGGAGGATGAATAATTTTGCATTACATGTGCATGTTTAAGGAGAGGTTAATGAAAATTGATAAAACACGATGAAAATATGCAAGATGACACCATACATTACGCATTAACCAAGTCACAACAATTAGCTTGAAAATGATGGATGTACATTATTTAAAACAGAAAGAGACAGAGGGAGAGAGCTGCCATTTCAAACAAACACACCCACAGTGTGATTTCTGTAGGTATTATGTAGATGTATCTGTAGGTATTCCTCCATGCTCTTTGACCAAGAAACACTGAATTTTATCCTGATTGGTGAAGTGGCCAGACTTTCCAGTAGACCAGTTCATTGAAATCCTCTCAAATTCCAGAAAAGTGTTAATTTTGGTTCAAGAATAATACATTTTAATAAACTTTAATAATTTGGCAATTAAGTTCCAAATGAATAGCTCTCATCCTATTCATTTATATTAGGAATATCATTTAGAAGTATCATGAGTAGAATTAGGTTATTTGCTGACAATCATACAAGAAGGGAGTGTTTGGTGCAGCTGCTTCACCATACGTTTTATGATTCTTGAAATACCATCCAAGGAAAACAGAAATTGTGTAGAATACCATAAGATGATACTTGCATTTTTGGAGGAGAATGCACAGTCAAGAACCAGATCCAGCATATCAAAAAATGAAACTTATGCCTTACATTACCTCCCTACACTGAGCACCTCTAACAAATTATTTTGTGAAGTCACAATCAGGAAATTAGTTTTTAATATAAAAGCTATAGCCATCAGATTGCTTTAAAACTTCAGGTTCTTTCTGGGTAGAGGAGGGAAGAGGTTGGCAGGCTTTCCCCTGCTCTTGCAGTAGATGCCAGACCCCTGGTGACTGAGCTATTCTCTTGTCCTAGGTATTGTCTGCTTGTTAAAAAGATCTGGAAAAGTTTGATTTATGGGAAGAGCTGTGTAGCAATCAAAAAAGAAGACAAAACCAGTATTGTGTCAGTTTTAGAGTGAGCCAGTGAAAGACACAGGAAGAGAAGTGTAGGAGATTGAGGGCACGGGAAGGTGTTCATTCCCAGAACAGTTACAGAATAGTGACTTCCAGGAGCACTGAAAGAAATGCAGACTCATGCCCACCAGGCCCCAGGGGTGTCAGTAGCGTAGTGCCCAAGCAATAGGAGAAGGAAAAGAAAAGGGCACATGCACTGTTAGTTGGAAGTGTCTCAATTATTACAAGTAACACTGTCTTTTGTCTTCTCCTTACCCAACTTTCTGAGAGAATTTTACAATAGATAGTTTTCTTTGGGGAAAAGTGATGTGACAGAAGGTGCAAAATTTTCCAGCACAGCTGTGCCCATGAGAAAATCCATCTAAGCAAAAGCAGAAGACAGTTCCCAGACACCAGTGAGATGCGGTGTCACTTGCCAGAGCAGGAGCTGTTTGTGAGTGGTGTGGAGGCAGCTGTGTCGAGAGAGAACAAGAAAACACAAGCATTTTTAAAGCAAAGAAACCAGAAGTTGGGGGGAGAAAATTTTAACAGCAGCTGTTAAATTTCACACTTCAGTTTCAAATGGGGAGAGTGAGAGATGTCTGAAGAATAATTTTGGAAATTTTGGATGTGTGAATGACTATGTCACCCCCTGATTCACCACTTTGGGAAGATCTACAGTAAATTATTTTTCAAGGATGTTGGTTTTAGAATATTATTTCTTTTGAACGTGATGTTGGGCTGAGCTGACCCTGAAGAGATATGACTTTGTCTGAGTTACCCACGTGTTTATTGGGAAAGCGTCCATAAAGAAACATTTCCATGTATGGCAATGACTACAGACATCTAAACTTAAACTCATCACACCCTTGCCCCAGGTCAGCTAACCGTTCCATGTGTCATTATTTTGTTAATGGTGACACTAATTTCTCAGCAATGAACAATATCAATAGCTTCCTTGTATTCCCCTGAGATTACTAGGTTATTAGTATTATTATCAGCAGAGAGTTGCTAATCAATCTATTACTGTTTCATAATCTCAGTTATCGGTTCCTGTTGAAACCTATCCCAATATAGAAGTAGAGAAGCTGGAAGTGATACAGAAACTGCAAAGAGGAAATTAACTCAACTTATGTGCAGATTGGTCACAAACACACTACTCAGACACAAAAACAATATTGGTATTTTCTGTGCAAAACTAAAATATGTACAAAAATGAAAAAAGAAGAAAGGTTAAAATAGGTGGGTAAATAAGTGATAGACGCTTTCCCAAGTGAAGATAAATAAAACTGCTTTTAATTAGAAGAGTTCATGATTGTAATAAAAGTGATGTAAATTTTTATTAAAAAATATAGAAGCAAGAAAATCCGTTTGGTCTTCATATAAATAAGGAGCCAAAGACTTTTTTTTTTTTTTTTCATTTAAGAGCCTGGTTAGATTCCTAAAGCATAGTCTACTTCAAACCGTGTTCTGCTTTTTTTCAACCTGTAAACTCACTTATCCGATGTAGTCATTCTTATAGAAAAATGATGCAAAAATAGTTTTTATAAAAGAACAGGTGTGAAATTGTCAGGAATGGCAATTTCTTTTGAGGGATTAATACATTAATTTCATAATGACATGTTATGGAGAAAGACTTGGAGAGAGAAAGAAACAGAGATATAGATGATAGGTAGATGATAGATATATAGATATATAGATAGATAGATAAACAAAGAGACTGACAGAGAGATGCATGGGGGGGACTGACAGAGAGAGAGAGCAAAAGAGAGAGACAGAGACAGTCTTAATGTTTCTCATTAAATCAGAAATCAGAACAAAGGCTGAAAAATTGACAATGCAATGTGGAACTAACATCAGAAGGCAGCTCAGTAATACACACTGGTTGGCTTCTGCTCTGAAATTAGCATAACTGGCAGCTGACATGTCATGTATTTCAAAGTCACTGCAGGCAGGGAGGTTCTTAACTACAGTAAAGGAAGGCTTTTAGCAAATTTCTTGCACATGATCAATGATTGTTTTAGAATTACAAGCTGAAGATAATCACCATGTACAATCCATTAGAGTTGGGGTCTTTTTTTCCCTAAATGCTTTTAGAAATAGGAAGGGCATCGTATTAATTCTCCTTGATATTTCATTAGTTTCATGTCACTCGTTTCATTAGTTATATGCTATTTCACATTGGTGTCAATGACACAATGCTAATTTTTTGACACATACTTCTTTATGGTCTTCATGAATTGTGCTCATTATGGAAAATGGGCTGAATTTTTTATTGGTTTATCCTGAATGAATGATTATAGTGAAATAATTCACTTTGCAATTGTTGCCAAGAAGATACTTTTGCAAAAGTGTGTATATTTCTAAAGGCATCATTTGTTGGGGATAAAAATTCACAGTATTTGATAGACAATAAATACAAATGACATAGTCACTGAAACTCACCCTCACCCGACTACTGTCTCAGAAAATAAAGATAATTTTTACAATCTAATCTATTCAAGAAAATTCTTACCTTTAAAAATTGCTGATATCAGTGACATTCTAAAAGATGGAAGAAAGGTTTTGAAGAATTTAATATGATAATTTTGCTTATCAAATATATGGACAAAATTTGGCACTGATATTTAGAAGGATATAAAATTGCTACAGTGCATTAAAATCCTGGAATAGTAACTCTACTGGAAAATATTTTTTCTATTTAACAAAATAGTAAACAGAGTTGTCATATGACTTAACCCACAGAATTGAAAACGTAAGTCCACACAAAAATGTGTACAAACACGGCCATTGCAGCATTATTCATAATCACCAAAGAGTAAAAACAACACTAGCATTCATCAGTGGCTGAATGGAAAATCAGAAGGTGGTGTATCAATATGATGGAATATTATGCAACCATAAAAAGGAATGAAGTACTCATACAAGCTACAACATGGATGAGCCTTGAAAATGTTATGCTAAGTGAAAAAAGCTGGGTAATAGTTATGCATTGTTTGATCCCATTTTTATGAAATATCCAGAGTAGGCAAATCTATGAAGATAGAAAATATATTATGGATTGCCTGGTACTGGGAAGGAAGGTGAACAGGCCTTGACTAACTGCCAGTGGGCTTGCTGTTTCTTTTTTCAGGTGAAGAAAATGATCTGGAATTTGACAGTGGTGGTGATTGCCC
The DNA here is from genome assembly GCF_003031525.2 of Neophocaena asiaeorientalis asiaeorientalis. Classification (NCBI taxonomy): domain Eukaryota; kingdom Metazoa; phylum Chordata; class Mammalia; order Artiodactyla; family Phocoenidae; genus Neophocaena; species Neophocaena asiaeorientalis. The sequence continues at coordinate 1,205,513 of NW_020174431.1, read as the reverse complement.
AACTTGGTGAATATATTAAAATCCACTGAATCATATGCTTAAAAGGGTGAGTTTTACAGTATATGAATTTGGCCTCAAAAAGGAATGAATAAGTAAAAATAACTGAAAATTGATTAATATAAGATAACCAGTGTTAGGATTCCACTAATATCTTGGTCTTGCATGTTTTCCATTAGATCATGTTAAAACAAAACTGAGACTGGGATAGGAGGAGGAATTTTTCAGGTCCTTACTTGTGTCTGCCTCAGTGCTTCTGGGTTAGAGCTTGGTAGCCACAGAACTTGCAGAAACAGAGAGAAGTAAAAATGAAGCAGAAATGGATATTTGGCAAAATGAAATAAGTGATTTTGTCTTTTAATGTTTGAAAAACACTCTGCATCATATTTCTTTCTATTTTCCTTTTCTAGACTTCATATCTTTCTGAAAATTAATTAAAAAGGATGCATATGACACGTTCTCCATTTGAAAGAAAATACCCAAGTATCCTACTGTAGAGTCATTTCTATATGAAGGGTAAATAAATATCTTTTCAAAAAATAATTTATCATAATATTGTCTTGAGTCTTTCCAACTGAACTTGAAAGATATTGGGGTTCAAATTTTGTTTATCCTTGGCAAAAACCAACTTCCTTCTTCAAAGAAAAATATTATAAGGGGCTTATGAGGTTTTCTGAACATCAAATAGCTCTCCTAAAAATACATTTGGATGATTTAATTGTAAACAAATAAAAAATGAGATTTTAGTTTTCTTCTGATCACCCATGAATTTAAAATTCAAAAGCTGGGTTGTGGGGGGGGTGGATAAAGTGGAAAACTACTACATGAAGATTTATTTAGAATCTTTTGCAAACCTATGGTGGGATAATGAAGAAAGACAATTTTCTTTAAAATATTTTTCTTTAAAAGATAAACATTGTGATGATCAATATGGTTACCATTTCTTTAAAAGATAAGGACCAATGGAAAGATATTTTACAATATGAAAGCAGAATAAGTTTCAACTCATTGAATAGCCTGTTTGAATAATAGCTTTGATTTCAAACAGACATTATTAAACATGTATCCATGCAGTGGTCAAAGTTTTCATGCATGAGGTAAAGACACGATACATCATTTTCCTTGTCCTAAATTTTCCTAATATTTTAGGTAGGAAAACGTGACTTTTTCCTGAACACACTTGGAAAGCTCTAGATGGAATTAGAATTTCATAAACAATACAGCGAGCTTTACTTTTAATATTAGGCTACACCAAAAGAACACACCTGTTAGATAAACCATATGTTTGATTCAATTATATCCTACTGAATTTGACTTTTTTATTAAGTGTGAAAGAAGAAGGAAAAAATATATTAGCCCATTTAATGAAATGGCACATTATCTGGATTCTGGGTGTCAGCCTCAGACTGCCTTCTGCTTCCTAACCACAGTATATCTGGCCCAGTCTGCGTCTGTTGAATAAATCAAATAACCGATACATAATCTAGGCATAAAAAGAGTGTTTGCATCAGATTGTAATTGTACTTGTTTTGAGTCAAATGTGTTAAGTAAAAAAATGTTACGTGGAACATTACAGAAAAAGGCAAGGGTTGCATACAGCAAGAATCTGAGTCGCTTGCCATTTGGATAATTCATGGATGCAAGCAGGATCCCAGTGCCTATGAAAGTTCAAAACGAATAGCAATGAAATATATCTTTGTTGAATACTGGTAAAAGCAAAGAAAGATTAGGTGCAAAATCACTAAAGTGAACTCTCTGTAATCTGAAGTTCTGTGATTAGCCTTGTATAGCTGCTCAGGGATCTGCAGGACAATTAATGCACACAATGCGTTCTCACCTCAACCAGTGACCGATCAGAGAGCATATGTGTCAGATTTTGCTCTTCCCCAATATTCCCAAATTACTCCCTGCAATGAATCAATGAGGGCAACAGAATTATACATGCAAAGGAGTCCAGGCTGTTTCTGTCGACTTAATAAGATAGTATAATACATCCTTTGAATTATTTTTGCTTGATTTTTTTCATTCCCAGCAAGTTCATAGGGAAAGAACATACAGTTGATTAGAATATGCTCCTTAACAGATATACGCTACTATATATAAAATAGATAACCAACAAGGACCTACTGTATAGCACAGGAAGCTATAATCAATATCTTGTAATAACCTACCATAGAAAGGAATCTTAAAAAGAATCTATCTATCTATCTATCTATCTATATCTGGATCACTTTGCTGTACACTTGAAACTAACACAACCTTGTAAATCAACTAAACAAATAAAATTTTTTTTAAAAAGAATATGTCCCTTGCCTCTACCTCCTTCAGAATCTTTGTCAAGATTCTGGGGATCTAGAATAGGAAACTAACTGCAATTTCTATGAACAAATAAAATGTCTTTTGATACGACATGGAATTATATTTTTATGAGGAAAGGGAATGTTGTGACTTTTAAATTTTATTGTCATAATGACTGTATAAGTACATTATTAACTTAGTGGACATAAACCTCAAATTATGAGTTCTCAAGAAAAGAAAAAAAATATGTATATGTGTGTGTGTTTAATTTCCTTAATAATAAATGAAACAGGTAAAAAGAATTTTAAGTCAGATGGAAATAAAGGGTGATTTGGCATCTGGGCAGCCTATGACCTTAATATGTCACTGTTAATTAACCAAAAAAAGTCTTATTTGTTTTAGTTAAGTGGTTTGTGCTTATTCTTTTCAAATTTTATCATGGCGCTAACAGTGTCATTAATCATGTAATTTTAAGTGAGCACAAATTCAGCACCTTTGAGAATGAAAAATGAAGAGAATATACCCCCAAATCCAATGGCAACAATGATTTCTACAGCAAAATTCACTAGAAAGGAAGCCTTTACACATGCATATTGAAATTCACAATATGAGGCAATTTAGGGAGCTAAATTAAATCAACTTCATCAGCCTGTGAGAGTGAACGAGCCATCTTCTTTGGCAAATCCAGCTATTATTAAACCAGGTACTGTACTCAGCCAGTTGCCAGCTCAGCTCTCAGAATGCTGGTGACATGAAAGATGGCAGGAAAATGTGTTCTGTGAGCATCAGGAATTCAAATTTAAATCCTTAGATATAATCAGATAGCAACTCAAATATTCCAGTTACTTGATTATCAGAGGTTAAGGCAATTCAACTGCCTTTTGGCATATTTTATATTTTATTTTGTTTTGTTTCATTTTCTTCTTGTCCTATACTTTCATCATATTACATAAATCCAGTACTTGCTTCCATCAGTTAAAAAAAGGTGAAATCTCAAACCTAAATTATTGTTTTATCCTTGCTGCGATTGTCACTAAAGACATCAATTCAATAATGGGGAAAAACAGTAGGTTTGGACTTTTTGTTAAATGTAGAATTTGGGGGTTATTTGATTTATTCACTGTATTTGTTTCTTTCAAGGGGGAAAGATTTGAATTTGCTAAATCTTAATTTCATGAGTTCATGCCAAATTACATCATCCTAACAATGGTAACTGAGGTAACCGATTACAAAGATGTCTTTTTGGTTGTGATTAAAAGGAACATTTCAATTCTAATTGTAGACAAATTAAATACACCAGGGATTTGGCACCTGACATTTCAACCTGAAGAAGAAACAAAATATGTATACTTTTCTCTTGATGACTAATTCTGAAGAGGGGTGTGTGTGTGTGCGTGTGTGTGTGTGTGTGTGTGTGTGTGTGTGTGTTAAACAGGAGGTAAAAGTTCTTAGAGCATACGAGATAAACATGTAACACAGCACCTTCCTCCAGAAAAAATACAAGCTGCAAAGGAAACCCACGTATGTAATTTTAAATTTTATATTAGCCACATGAAAGAAAGCGAAAAAGACAAATGGGTGAAATGAGTTTTAATGATAAAGTTCATTTAACCCAATATATCCAAAATAGAGCATTTCAACAAACGGCCGAAAAACCTTCTGAGATATCTTACTTTCTAATATTTGCACTAAATCTTCAAAATCCAATGTGTATTTTATACTTATGATCACATTCAGTTTGGACCGGCCACATTTCTAGAGCTCACCAGGTAGTGGCTGCCTTATTAGACAGCACAGGTACACAGGTGAGCAACTCTAGGTTTACCTGTGACTTTGACACCCTCTGATCCTACACAGACCCCTTGACAAATCACCCAAACAGTGCACCTTTGTTACTCCATCTGTCAAAAGTGGGATTATATTTCCAACTATATAAAATGGTTATGACTTAGAGCAGTAGTAACAATAAATCTCTGCAAGGTTTCCAGACCTGCCCTATGATTACAATAGTTCTCACAAGACCTGATGACCATTACTTGTCACTAAATGTCTTTAATATTGTGATTAAAGTTTGTCTTTTTAAGGCAGTGGGGTTTCACTTTGTCAGGGATAAAGCCAATTAGTTTTTAGAAAAATGTCAGACATTTGTTGTTTACCCCCAACTCATTTCCCCATTGTTCTTTGCTGACACAGTGCTGCTTAAGAATCTACCTGTCATGGGAAGTGACCTTATCACCTTCTTAGGGGTAAATCCTGTGTGAGGTTGAGGTCCCCAACGAACAGGCTGTGAGGCAAAGCCCTGTCTCTGTAGGATTTCTTGGGAAGGTCTCTTTTGGTGAACCCCCCGCAGAGGCTGATAAAGCAGGCGTGAGCCTCACAGTTGCAATTTGCTGAAACAGAGAGAGAGAGAGAGAGAGAGAGGCAGACAGACACACACAGAGAGGGCAGAAGGTAAACATATTAGGGTACAAAGTATTGATAGCATATTCTGAAACCCTTAAAATATCTAATTACTATCTGTTTTAAAAATTGCTGGGTCTACCGGGACTTAAAAATGATAACAGTCAAGGTGTTGGTACAGCAGTGATTTTTATCTTAATTTCTTTTGTTTTCATTAAAGTTGAGTCATATACCTGTAAGGTTGAGGAGGATTTTAATCCCTTTTTAAAACTAGAAGAATGAATTAGAGGGGAATATCTAGATCCTTTCTGCAGATTAGGAGAGTAGATTAGAGAACGGGTAAATGAAATGGCCAGAACTATCTTGTACGTTGGCAGCAGAGCTTGAACTATGGGGCTTGGGCAGGTATTTTTATCGCTTGGATAACAACCTCTGAGCTCCAAGCATCTACATTAATTGACAGCAACTCTACCGCAGAGGATCAGACCAGGCCTTGAGGATGAAACATATCATATTTGTTTCCCCAGCTATGTGGTTGCTTTCTTCATGTTAAATTTTGTCTCAGGAAGGGATAAAATGGAGAAATAAGGTAAAATGCTGAAAACCTTCATTTTTGTTTGTTTTGTCTTGTTTTAAGGTAAACATATGCTCTGCTTTGTTGCAATGACGCAGGCCTTGTGTTTAACTTCTACTTGGTTCAGTAAAGATGGATTCTCCTCCCAGGGTTCATTACTTTAATAGTTATTCACTTGAGTAACTGTGTTTCTGAATCAATTTTGATCATGTTACTGGACACTTTTAAAGTCAGACAGGCTGACTGGGGCTTTTCTGTGTTCCTTAGTATGGGTAATTGCTATTTCTACAAATGTCAAAAAGTGCCATGGTTTTACAGAGCTGTGAACAACCTTGTCAATTCAAGGGCAGCAAAATGTGCCACTATTTCAACGCTTTATGGGTATTGATTTAGGAATAAACAACAGGAATCCATAGTTCATACTCAGTTCTCTCTTTTATAAATCTAGTGGTTATAAGCTGTAGATATCCATTAATCCGAAGGATCTAGAAGATGGCTAGGATAGCATCTTGACACTTCTTCCAGAAAATACTCATGATTTTCTTTAATTGTTCATTATCAGGCCTGCCAAATCATATGCAGCCACGAGAAGATCCTAAATTGAAGCCATATTTCTAGTTGGCTTCTGTGTTAAAATTTTTTGTTTAGAATGTGTCAGTGTAATAAAGAAGGTTTTGAGTGGCAGTTATGTCCACAAGAAAATTATAATACAGGCCAGAAACTGAGAACCAGTGGCTCTTGGTGGAGACATGGAATGGCCCTGGTGTATTTCTTTTTGTGGCTTAATGCTCCAAATATCCACTATTCAACCAGCAAAGATTTAACACCTATGCTGAGAAAAGAACTGCTATGTGCTCACAAGGGATGAGATTTAATTTCCCTCCTCTGTTCAGGGAGAGATAAAAAACAAGTCCTTCTGGTCTAGAAGGGGAGGTGACCATTTCTGCACACAGGCGTGGAAGGAGCTCCCTTTGAAGTTTTCCCTCCTGGAAGGCAAGGTGCCTGTCAGGCTCCATCATGGGCTACGCTGGTCCCATGGATCCCACTCACTCCTGTTCCTCCGTGGCAGGCACTGTGGCCTCTGCAGTCTCCGTGGTCCACTGCTGACACACAAGGCAGGTGAGGATGGTGCCCAGGTCAGGGCCAAGCCTGCTGAAGGCTTCATACCACAGGGAGGAACACATCGTGACTCTAAAAAAAACACTCTTTATCACAGTAAGCAGACTTTTTGGTTTGGACGTGGCCTCTGCACGGACCTAATTGTTTAAAGGGCAGCAAGACCAAGATTTCACACTCCCTGAGCCTGAGAGTTCCTCCCATGAGGGTCATAATTTGGGGTGTGCATCCCTGAGGAGGTTGAAAAGCCCTGGAGAGCTGAATCCATTTACCTCTGACTGCTTTTGACTGGTGTGTGTGCTTTGTGCCTCTGTTGGTTTTTTGATAACTGAAGTGCAAACAAGATGATGCAGAACCTGCATCATCATTTGCACCGATGTTAAAACCTACACCAGGTTCCGTAGCCTGGTCTGCTTCAGATGGTAGACCGCTTTGCAGTAAAAATGAGGAAGTAGGAGGAAGTGAACTCTGCAAGGAGAATCCGCAAACCCCACCGTGTGTCTGGCTGTGGCAGAGAACGGTAAAAAAAGTAGACAAAACTTTATACTTTCTTCTGTAGCTTGAAAATCTTCACTGTCCTACCCTATTGTTTTAAGCATAATGAACAGCGGAAATTTCATGATTTTCTGCAAAATCCAATCTCATAGATATTTTTGTGACATTTTGATTATGTCCATGGCCCATTTTTCTACTGTTTTAATTAGCTCTTTGCCTAAAAATTATACTGCATTTTTTTTTGCAATTTGTGTTTCTCTTATGACTTTATGATATTTTAAAGTTAAACTGTTTGTGTAATTTAAGTAATATATTTTGTCTATGGCATGTGTATTTATGTCCAGCTGAGAAAGCACTTCTCCACTCCATGTTTATAGATAAATGGTTCCACATTTTCTTCTAAAACTTTTGTGGGTTTATTTTTAAAAGTTTACTATTTGAGGACTTCCCTAGTGGTGCAGTGGTTAAGAATCCTCCTGCCAACGCAGGGGACATGGGCTCGAGCCCAGCAAGATCCCTCATGCTGTGGAACAACTAAGCCCGTGTGCCACAACTACTGAGCCTGTGTGCCACAGCTACTGAATCCCGTGTGCCTAGAGCCTGTGCTCCGCAACAAGAGAAGCCCACGCACCGCAACAAAGGCCCAATGCAGCCAAAAATAAATAAATAAATTTACTAAAAACAAATAAAAATAGAAGTTTACTGTTTGGTTCTCCTGGAATTTATTTTCATATTAGAAATCCAATTATATGTAAAGAATAGGATAGACTTTTTCAATCACATTTATTGAATAGAGGATTCAATATAGGATAAATATACACCTAAATAAATCCAATACTTTCACTAAACAAAAAACAAAAATGAAAACAAACAAACAAACAAACATAATGCAAAATATAGCCATGGGGTGGGGAAGGAGGAAAAATGTTATAAGTTATGGGATTTTAAGTTTTGCACTCAGAGTGTATTATCATTATTATTATATATTATTAATTATTATCATAAAGTTAATTTTAAGTGGAGAGCTGATAAATGGGAGGAGGATGAAGAGGTCAATAAAAGGAAGTGAGAACTCAGCCTTAAACCTCTAACAATAATTTGGGATTAAAACCTGTACTTAAAAAAACCATTAAATCTATTAGAGTAAAAATACAGAGGATCCTGATAGCTTTGTGGTAGAAAAGGGTGAAAAGAATTTATTTTAAAAGAATGAAAATATAAAATTCGAATAGTTTTTTAAAGTTAAAGCAACAGACAGGAAGTTATATTTGGTATTTCTGTATTAGGGGACAGTTTATTACCCAGTGGAAATATGCTGAATTTTTAGTTTGATGCCTGACTTGGGTAGGTAGGCAAAAGGTAGTTGACATTGTCATGGTTGTTGTTGCTGTTCAAATTGCATACTTTTTAGCTTCATTTTTTTTTAAAAGCTTCACATTTGTTTTATTTATTCATCACTTGATAGATACTTGAGTTGTTTGTATTATTTTGCTATAATAAATAATGCTGTTTTGAATATTCATGCACAATTTTTTGTGTAGACATGTGTTTTCAGTTCTGTTGGATATGTACTCAGGGGTGGAATTGCTGGGTCATATGGTTATTCTGTGTTTAACATTTTGAAGAACTGGAAAGCTGTTTTCTGAAATGGCAGGACCATATTACATCCCCACCAGCAAGGTATGACGTTTCAATTTCTTAACATACCTGCTAATATTTGTTACTGTCTTTTTTACTTATTATCTAGTGAATGTGAAGTAGTAGCTCATTGTGGTTTTGATTTGCATTTCCCCAACAAATAATGATACTAAGTATTTTTTTCAGATGTTTATTGGTCATTTGTATATTTACTTTGAAAAGTGTATTTTCAAATCTTTTGTCCATTGAAAAAAAATTGGGTTACTTGTCTTTTTACTGTAAGTTGTAAGAGTTGTATATTCTGGGATTTATTCATATTTTGTCCCATTCTGTGAGTTGCCTTTTCACTTTTTTATAGTGTTTTTTGATGCACAAGCATTGTTAATTATTGTGAAATCGAATCCATTTTTCTTTTGTTGCTTGTGCTGTTGGTGTCCTATCTAAGAAACCCTTGACTAATCCAAAGTCACAAAAATTTACCTCTATGTTTTTTCTTAAGAGTTTTATACTTCAGCTTTTACATTTAGGTCTTTGATTCATTTTGAGTCAATTTTTTAGTATGGTATGAGGCAAGGGTCCAACTTCATTATTTTACACATGGATATCCATTTGTTCCAGCACTGTTTGTGGAAAAGACTCTTGTTTTCCTTTTGAATTGTCTTGGCTCCCTTGTTGAAATTAACCATAAATGTAAAGATTTATTTGTGGACTCTTGAATCTATTCCATTCGTGTATATGGATATTCTTAGGTCAGAACCCTACCTTCTTAATTGCTATAGTTCATTTGAAATCAGAAAATGAGTCCTTCAACTTAGTTCCCTTTTCCAGTATGTTTTGGTTATTTTGGGCTCCTTGTATTTTTTTTACTTCATCTTAACTAAACATTTTATTTGGCTTATTGTAATTTACCTCCAAAGACATACATGTTCTCCAGCTGGAGGGATGTATGTAGGTGTCCCAGATTGTCTGAGACAATCTGCACTGATGGTTAGTATCTTAGTATAATTATTAAGTGTCTTCCTTTTTAACCCCAAAGAGTCTTATTTTGAAAGGCAAAATATTTGGTCATCCTCATTTTAGATCACATAGGAGTTGCAAAGCTCTTTCAATATCCAAGTAGGGAACTGAGTCCATTAGAGTAGACACAATTCACAATCCATTCCAATTCCATGGAGCATTTGAAATTATCTTTCACTTCAACTTTTTGAGATAAGCTTATCAATCATTTTTAATGTCATGTTATCTCTCATAGGATATCCTCTGAGTTAGAGAAAAAATCAATCCCATTCACAGACTTTCTCCTTTAGGACAAAGCATAGAGAAAATATGCTTATTTAATTTCTAATTTTTATCTCCCCAATATAATTACATTTGGAAATGCTTTAGAGTATTATTCATTATTTAAATATTTTCTTACTATTGTCATAAGAATTTACAAAAAATATTTACACTTAACAAACTATTATAAATCATACCCAACAATAAATCTTTCAATAAAATTTTAGCATTGCATTCATCAAATATGATACAGCAACATCGACAACAAAGATAAATTTGGCAAAGAATTTAACATATAATCAACCATTTAAAGTGAGTAAAGGATGAAAAACATCCAAGGCAGAGTATAAGAGTAGCAGTTTAAATGCTCTAGAGCAAATAAGATGGAGAATTTATAGCTAGAGGGATTTGTATCTGTGTTGTTTGATTTTACTTTTTTTTTTTTTTTTTTTTTTGGTAGGGGGCCCTCTCACTGTTGGGGGGCA
>NW_020174431.1:1177686-1195104 GCF_003031525.2 Neophocaena asiaeorientalis asiaeorientalis | reverse complement strand
TTTTTTGTGGTACGCGGGCCTCTCACCGCTGCGGGGCACAGGCTCCGGACGCGCAGGCCCAGCGGCCACGGGTCACGGGCCCAGCCGCTCCGCGGCATGCGGGATCCTCCCCGACCGGGGCACGAACCCGCGTCCCCTGCAGCGGCAGGCGGACTCTCAACCACTGCGCCACCAGGGAAGCCCTGATTTTACTTTTAACTTCTAAAATTAAATAGGCCTGGAAAAAATATATGAATACATAGTCTTTTAATCCAATAGCTGTTTGAAAAATGTTCATGAAATAGAAATCAAGAAAGAAATATTTGAAATTTCTATTAAATATTTTAATTGTAAGCGGGTTTTGGTTTCCTATCTGTCTCTGGATATCGACTTAGAAAGAGCAAAGCTCTTCAAAATAAAAAATAATAGCTAGGGCTTCCCTGGTGGCACAGTGGTTAAGAATCCACCTGCCAATGCAGGGGACACGGGTTTGAGCTCTGGTCTGGGAAGATCCCACATGCCGTGGAGCAACTAAGCCTGTGCGCCACAACTACTGAGCCCACGTGCCACAACTACTGAGGCCCACGTGCCTAGAGCCTGTGCTCTGCAAGAGGAGTCACCGCAATGAGAAGCCCACGCACCGCAACAAAGAGTAACCCGCACTCTCCACAAGAGAAAGCCCGCGTGCAGCAACGAAGACCCAATGCAGGCAAAAAAAGAAAGAATAGCTAAATAAGAAGACATTAAACAGCAACTTACTAGGAGCACTGAAGTGTCCTGTGATATGAAGAAATAAAATTAGGTTAAATAATGTTGAATCTGTTTTACAGTGTGTGTAGGGAGAGAATTCATGTGATAGAAAACCACCAGTGGTGACTCCAACTGATGCACATTCAGTAAGATTTTGGATCATTATATTAAGACTCCAAAACTTATTTGTTTATTGCAAAAGTCTTGCTTTGCTTAAGGTGACAAGTGTTTTTATATGAAAGAAAAATAAGAAAAGCAGAAGAGAGGATAAAGATGTACTGCTATTCTATGCCTTCTCTTTTCTGTATCAAACCTGTAGGGAATATTTTGGTTCTGTATTTCAGACAATTCGTCAATGAATTTTCAACAAGGTCATGGATGAAAGGAAAGTAGGTGCCCAGTGTTAGAGAAACCCGGAAGGAGCCTCCAGATCAAGTCATGAACTGTAGTAAACTCTTAAATTTGCTTTTGAAGACTGTGTTAGTGCAATGTGAATTGAGTATGTATTAAGTTCCACAGTTTTTTAAGTTAAAGGTCACTTCTAAAGTGAATGATTTCTCCCCCATTCTCCCTCTCTAACACACACACACATACACACACACACACACACATGCACACTCTTCCTCCTATAAGGTGACACATGTAGAGAGACAAAAGGTTTAGTTCCTAGAATTTATATCATGCACTGACTGTCTTAAAGAAATGGAATACGGGCCATCTAATTTCACATCAGTGATGATATTAGGAAGAAATCACAAAGACTGATAAGGATCAAAGGATGCTATGCTAATAACCTGACCTGAACTACCAAGGAGATTTTATGAGGTCATTTATACAGTAGAATAAAAACTAGGGCACTGGGTTGGATATAGTGTCTTTTTCAGAAAGAATTATACTTTATTACTCTACATATTTTGAGAAGTATGGCAGTCCTCTTGTCTAAAATCTACTTCACCCAAAAATATATCATTAACAAATTGTTATTATTATATAGCTGTATATTTAGAATAAGTGCTTCTTGGTCAAGATAGAAACAACTCACAACAGAAATCTTCTATTCAAGCAACCAAATTAGCATTTATCATATGTAAGCCAGTGCATTAAGACAGACAGTAAAGGTGTAGCCCTTACTGGACTGCAATTAGCTTTGTGGCAATATTACACTCCTCTCAGTTATTTGTTCATGATGCAGAGACATACAAAGAAATTTGGGAACTAGTAATAGCTATTTCTTTTTCTTATGGCACTTGATTCTACTATTTAATTGTTAGATATAATACCATTCACTGCCACTGGAAACAACAGCAACTTTCTTTTCCGCATTTGCAATTGCCTAATGAATCAAAGAGCACTGGTAGGCTGCAAAAGTCATAATAATAAAAATGCACCATAAACTTCTCTAAGAAATTATCGTATTTCATGCCTTGTTATTAAATGGAACTTTGAATTTTTCTACTTAGGTAGAATGATAATTTTATGTTGGATAAAAGGTCTCTCATTCAAATGTATTGCAATATGATGTACGGGGTGTGGACATGATGTACAGGGTACCATAAGGGGACTTGCCTCATTTGTGATAATGAAGGCTGAAACTCAGGTGTGTATGCTGGTCCATCAGCCTCCTCTTTTTCCCCACCTACTGCATCCTACTGTGGATGGGCAAGCAGTATTATCCCAAATAAGGCAAGTCCCTTTGTTCCCCATCAGCTCGTCTGAGCTATTGTCTTGGAGAAATGGATTCAGGATTGTTTCAGTGCTTTATATCAAAACTGCAAACAATACAAAAGGATACTGCTGATTTCCTTTTTAGCAAAATGTAGGTGATGCTTAAGGATCACTACTTGTAGAGAGAAAAAAATTACCTGTTCATGAAGCAAAATAAAAATTTTTGACAGTTAGTTTTGAAACATATCTTTCTTATGGAAAATTATAGTGGGGCCATTGTGAGATACAGTAGACAGCGCTCTTAACATCCTGTACCAGTTGCTACAGCAGGCGTCTAAAGTAGTAGATTGGTTCTTGTATTTTGAATAAATTCCTGTCATAAATATAATGCTTGCCGAAGTTTGAAAACTGCTGCAACAGATGTTTAATAAATGCTTCCTGGTTTATTGAATTTTAAAAACTTTTACATGATTATTTATACATGACAAAATCAGAAACTATATGTGATAAAACCATATAAATGGTCCCTTTTCTCTTAGGCATTCAAATTTAAGACCAAAATCTGAAAACAAAATGATCAATTTATGTGATATTTCAATCTATGTTAGATACATTCAAAGAATTCCAGATGAAGATTTATGCCAATAAAGATTCATACTGTATGAATCACGGTATATGCCAATATGCTACTTCATGCTGATAACAAAAGTACTCACAAAGACTTTAAAATCTTAAGGATGTTGTGGATATTACTGCCCACTGTACGTGTGTGTGTGTTTGTGTGTGTGTGAGAGAGAGAGACAGACAGACAGAGAGAAAGAGGTGGTGAGGGGAGATCTCCACCCTTAATAAACATATGGAGTCCTCCTTCCTTAGCTTATGGAAATCCATTCTTCTACCAGGATGGTAGAATTGAGACTCCAAGTTTTCATGAGGATAATTCTCATTATATTTAATGGGAAATTTTAAAGATTGGAAAGTATAATTTAATGTTATAAAATTCCAATTAAATGACTTCAAAGTAGTTGTTATTCTTGTAAAATTGGTTGAAAGATATTGTGCTATAACAGCTTTACATGAATGTAATTGTATTTAATTCTTGCCACTGTTCTATAAGCACAATTATCCTTATACAAGGAAATTAAGAGGTGATGAGTTCTAACACCTATTACTTGCCAAGAAAGCACTGTCTGGTTTTTGCGACGGTACACAATTTTCTTAAAAATATCAACATTTTTAGAATAAGCAACATACGTATTATAACTGTATATATGATGTATAAATATATATGAAGTATTCAAATCATCCATAAGCACATGTTTGTTATTATTGGTCTCTCCTTCTATGTTACTAGAGATATCCCGTGAAATTCAGTGAACACACCAGAAACACAGTTCTTTATCCTTATCAGATACTCAGTGTCAGGACGTTAATTTCGGGGACACTGAAAGTTTTAGTAGAACTAGACTGAACTGTTGCTTCATGAAACTAATGCATATCCAGTTTGCAACCGAAGGCCATTTGTGCAAATGCTATGTTTCCCTCTGCCTCTGATTTTCTGCCTCTCCATAGAAACTGTTGGTCTAATTAATGATTTGGCCAGCTAGTAAGCACTCCCTCAGGCTAGCAAAGCACCTTCCATTTTCATATAGTGCTCTACACTATAGGGAAACCGCTTACTCTCCCCAGTTAGATGTAAGCTAGAGATATTGGTCTTCTTAACCATCTTCCCTAATAAGGATTTAATGCAAGATGAATGCTATAGAAATTTCAAATATTAAAATAATTGTTATGCTTGAGACAGAATTCCCAAGCCTGCAAAATTCTTACTATAGTAACCCATTTCTCGAAATAAATGTGCATTATGTGCTCCTCAATTATTAAAATAATGTGTGTTTATTATAAAATGCTGAATGTATGAGGAAGAGGAAAGCAACCTGTAATTTCACCATCCAGAGATAGCATTAATAGAATGAACACCTATGTACAGACCTTAAAACTAGGATCGTACACTCCACTCTATTATTATTACTTGAATACTTGTCCTTGCTAAAACATATTGTATAGTCTTCTGAATTCTCACTTTTCTGACTTTATCATTATTTATATGACTAGTTTCATACTCTTAGACATTTAGGTTATTGTTTATTTTCCATTTATATTATAAAATGTGATAAAATTCTTTTGATGTAAATCATTATACTTATTTCTTATCATTGCTTTAGGATGTATTCCTAATGGTATTTCTGGGTCCAAAGATTTAAATACTTATTACTTCAATCTATATTGACAACTGCCATCCATAAAGTTTGCAATAATTTGCAGCTTTGTCATCAGTATAAAGATCCTATTCTCCAGCTTCCTTCCTAACATGGAATATTTTGCCCTTTTAAATCACATTGGCTTGCAAGTAAAAATCATGTTATACTGCTGTTTTAATTAACATCTTTTATTATTAAAACAATACAATATTTTTATGTGTTTGCTTCTTGTTTGCTTTTTCTTATATGTATCTTCCATTCATACTTTGCCCACTTTTCTATTGTAGTGTTGACATTTTTCTCATTGACGTATAGGAGTTAAATAAAGGAAGAATACAGATACGTTGTACTGTGTGCATTTTAGACTTTGTATTCACCATCACACACATTCTGAGCATTCATTCTGAGACAAGTTGCATAAACTAAGGATCAGAAAATAGACAATTGGTAGAGTCCATGCACAAGTAACTGAGATAAAAATCTAAAGATTCTTTTATTTGGAAAAAATCCCTGTCCTTGAAATACACTTGAAAAATGAATGTGCAACCTGTTTTTAGCCATCTTGTCCAGGATATTTTAAAGAACAAAATCACTTTATAATAAAAGTGATAATGTTAATAACAGTTAACATTTACTCTGAGTGTATATGTGAGGTACTGTACCAAGAACTTTGCCTCCTGAAAACAATCAAAGAAGCTGGCAGTCTTTCTATTCAAATTTTATAGACAAAGAAGCTTACCCTTATAAGGTAACATGATTTTTATGCTACTTATGCTATTTTATATTCATGCTTTTTTTGCTAGTTTTATAAGGTATCATGATTTTCATGCTACTCTAAGTCAGATTTTTAAAAATTCCCTTTATATCTGCATTTATTTTTCCATGTTTTTGCTACTATAGTAACAAATACAATTGCTTTTGTTTCTTGACCAGACACCATACTATTTTTATTTATTAGTTCTGATAGTTGTTTTGTAGGCTTCTAAGGATTGTGTATATATAAAGGATAATGATCACTGAGAATAAACACAGTTTTACCTCATCATTTTCTATTCTATGTCTGGACCCTGTTTCTCTCATGTGGTCTGTGGATGAGCTCTGAAGTACTGATCAGGTCTGCATACTGACTCATTCAATCTGACCAAGAAGAAAAGGGTTTTGCCCAGTTCTTTACTTTGGACAAAAGGCAGAGTTAGCCCTTCACTCCAACATGACACTTCATCATATACTGCAGGCTTTCATGGGAGTTTTAGACCCTCTGAGGACATGCCTGAAGCACTCAGGTGACAGACAGTTGTGATGAGGTTGAGGTGTTTGGGGTGATAGCCAATCCAAGTAAGGCTTTCCTGCTTTCAGATTTTGTGTCTGGGCAACTCCATCAAACACACAAGGGTAACACACAGTTAAACGTTCAAGTTTTCCATAAAGGAGCCGTTAATTAAAAATTACAAAAATAAAAGAACTCAGAGTGCCTCATTTCTGTTGTTTTTTTTTTTCTTGTTTCTTTTTCTGTTTTGGAAACTGTCCTCCAAAGCACACTCAGCAGTTGAGTTAAACACGGGCAGATTTTCACTAGAGGTGAAACTGGCCTAAATCGTCCTTTTGGAAGCCTCCCAAGAACAGAATCAAGAACACTTGGCATTTCAGGTCCATTAAGGGGTGAAATGTGATGAACTCCAAATGTTTTCTGCTTTTCCAACACCAGGCCACTCTACGAAGTGGCAGTTGACTATAAAATAGGCTTTTAGTCTGAAATGGAATCTCACTATTTCTCCACCTCCTTTCATGCAAATATTGTTTTAAAAACACCATCAGTGGATGAATATGTCTTCAACTATTTTACCTTTACTAGTATACACTTTACTGTAAAATTATAAGTTATGCAGCACAATTCATACTCTGTCATATAGGATTTTTTCCCTATGATTTGAAAGCAGAATAGTAACTTTGAGACTTATGAAAATATAGAAATACACTATCCCTGTTTTCTCCATGTTGTATAATGAATCACTTTTAAATTTTTTGCATTTCTTTCCAATTTGGATAAGTATTATTTTTCATTCTGTGTGTCTATGTGTGTATATACATGTAGGTACTTATATTTACGTTACATCTAAGCATAAATATTTATATGCTTAGGTTTTACACATTTTATTTTTTGTTACATATTTTAGATTTTGATATTTACACGTATATCTGAGCATAAATATTTATATGCTTATATTTATGTTACATCTAAGCATAAATATATACTTTTTTCATAACTTTATTTATTTATTTATTTTTGGCTGTGTTGGGTCTTCGTTGCTGTGCATGGGCTTTCTCTAGTTGTGGCCAGCGGGGGCTACTCTTCATTGCAGTGTGTGGGCTTCTCATTGCAGTGGCTTCTCTTGTTGCAGAGCACAGGCTCTAGGCGCACGGGCTTCAGTAGTTGTGGCTCGTGGGCTCAGTAGGTGTGGCTCGCAGGCTCAGTAGTTGTGGCTCGTGGGCTTAGTTGCTCCACGGCACGTGGGATCTTCCCAGACCAGGGCTTGAACCCGTGTCCCCTGCATTGGCAGGCGGATTCTTAACCACTGCACCACCAGGGAAGTCCCTAAGCATAAATATTTATATGCATATATCTATGAATATCTGGATTAAAAAATAAGAATCACTTATTGTGTTTAGGTTTGCTCATCTAGGGATTTTATGCATCTCAGTTATAACAAATGTTTATCGAGCATCTACTGTGTCAATCAGTCTTCTAGATTTTGGGGATATTTCAGTAAAATTTAGACCCAAATTCTGTCCTCATGAATTTTATATTCTGTCAGCTGCAGCTTTCTTGACTTATTGTTACTATATGGGGTAAAGTGAGTACATCTGTGGTTTTATGCAGTATCAAAGATATTATTGAATGGGAAGAATTAATAATTGAGACTATTCTTTTCTGAGTTCTTGATTCATTTGTATCAATTATGAAGTGTAAGGTATTTTTATCTTTTCAATTCCATTTTGATCAATTCCAGTGGATCAATTCCATTTTGTTACATTGTATAAGTGCAGTCTTTATTAAGAAGCACCCTATGGTATTTTTGTATTCATATTTTAGATTTAAAAAAATGTTACCCAGCATAAAAACTGACAACGTAAAATTCAAATAAATATATAAGTATTTATCTTCTACATTAATTTATTGACAGATAAGGTAGCATAGAGATTTTTGTGTTCTGTATTCTGAGCTCAAGACCCAAAGCCAAGTTTCTTCTTGAACCTAATCTTCTCTGTTCAAATCAATCATACAATATTGTTTATTTGATTCTGAAAATTATGTAAGGCAGCTTGTAAGAATGTATAAACTACAGCAAGATAACATGTTAAAATTGATGATAAAACAAAAGTGGAGACACATAACAGGCATAAGTATGTGACTAAGATGCATTCCTGTTGATGGGTTATACTCAGTGTCAGCGTTTCTCAACCACAGTTGCAGATTAGAATCATTTAGGCAGCTTAAAAAAACAGATTCCCAGACCCCTTCATCCTTAAAGTCTGATTTGCTTGGTCCTGTGAGGCGTGGACCTCGTACTGGAATGTGAGATTTTTAAGAATTTTACAAGTGGTTTGAATCTGTAGCCAAGGCAGGAGAAGAACTGCATTAGTTGGAACCAGATTTGTCTTTCAGCTTCTGGGCAGATCAGACCACTTATTTAATAGTGTCTATAAGGTTAAACACAAGCCTGTTATTCAGGAGAAGTATGGTGCTTTGTGGTCCTAGAACTACATAGATTTTTCCTGGGAGATGCTCACAGGTGGATATATTGTGACATAATGAACTTCATTCTTAGTAACATTTCTGTGAAAGATATAAAGATGAGATGCATCCGACTCTTATAACAACTCTTTTTTTAAAAGATAGATCAAGGTAAATACTTTTAATAAACTTAAGAAAAATATCTATTGAAGGGTATTAGTGAGATCTTCACTTTATATTATGGATTAGTTGATATTGGACTTTTAAAACTTGATGCTTTTTTCATTTTTAATGACTTTTATTGTTTTCTTTCTAATTTTACAAGCAATATATGTTCATTGTAGATAGGTAGGAATACATAAAGGCACAAAGTAAAAATTAACAATCACCCATCATCCTCACCCCACCCACAGAGAAAACCATCATTAGCATTTTGCATGCATTTCCTCCCAGTGTCTACATTCCTTTAATTTAAATAGTTGATTTACAATGTTGTGTTAGTTTCTGTAACAGCAAAGTGATTCAGTTATATATATATATATATATATATATATATATTATATATATATATATTCATTTCCATTATGGTTTATTACAGCATATTGAACATAGCTCCCTGTGCTATACAGTAGGACCTTGTTGTTTATCCATTCTTTATATAATAGTTTGCATCTGCCAATCCCAAACTCCCAGTCCGTCCCTTCACCACCCCCCTTCTTCATATATATTTTTTTAAGTTGAGGTATGATAGAGCTACATCACTATGTTAGTTCGAGGTGCACGACATAGTAAACTTATAACAATTATGGTTAGGTTATGCCATATTTGTGTCATTGCTATTAAATTTCTTCAACTTTGTTGTATATTTTGTATATACTTTGTATATACTCTGTATAAAATAGAAACAAAAGAAAACTTAGAAAAAGTTCAAGCCTGTGGAAATGTATTGCACTAGAATTTACAGCAATATTACTTCTAGTTTATTTCTAGTAGACATTGATTAGATAGAGAATAATTCTTACTGCATTGACTCAGCTGTATTAAACAAAAGGACTCCCTTCATTAAATTAACAAGGGAAGCAACCTATAAAAGTAATTAGGGAGGAAAGAATGGTAAAATTAATCCCAATAAATGGTAAGAGAAGGGTTTATTTTAGTAATACTTGGACATTTTGCAATAGCAAGGATAATGTTTTATAAGTATCATTAATCTTGGTAAAGGGCTGATACCAGTGGAAATTGAAAACGGTGAAGCACCAAACTCTGATCTATGTTTTAGCTGTAGTCTTACAATTAGGGTTTATGAATTTAAACAGCAACTTTTTACTTTTTCCTGTATCTTTTGGTGTGGCAGCAAAAGGATTCCCATCAAAACTGATTAAAAAGCTGGCATTATTTGGAAGTATGAAATGCTTAATGTTAAAATCACACACACACACACACACACAAAACAGATTGTAAAAGTTTAATATTGTGACCTTCAAAAGAGCATATTATACAAAACAGAAATCAACACCCTTCCTCAATGATGACCAGGGTATCAATTATCAGTGGCATTATACCTGAAGGCAGGTCATTGATCATTTCTATTGTCACGGCTATGATTACTGTTGCTGCGGTTATTGAACACTATTGAACCTGCTACCCAACCCTAATCATGAGCATCAGCTACTTCCTTGTCCCCAGTTTCCAATATTTCAGGAGAATAGGGGTTAGAAACCCAGGTTTGAAAGGTCACGAAACCCTAGAGGATTTTTTTTTTTTGGATGCAATGTTTCCTGTAAAGGACACTGGGAAATAGTTCAATAAATATCTTCATATTTATCAAAGTAATGATAGCTCATATTCTAGGCTAAATATTATTTTTATTTCATGTGCAGTAAAAGTCTGCAGTAAAAGCCTATTGGTCCACCCTAAAAGTTTTGGAGAGCCAGGGCTGGCCACTGAATGTTCACTTACTTGGTGTCTTTAGTCTCTTGAGAGAATTGGTGAGTTGAACTCTTGGTACTGCTAATAAGGACCCCAAATATCAGGACTGAAATTTTCAGGAGGAAGAAACAAGTCTGCTCTATTCTCCAAGGAGAAAGTCTAAGTTGTGAGGGACAATTCCTTGATATTGAAAAGTAAAAGAAAAACAACCCCCAAACAAAACAACTTTCTTTTGGGTTACCTTTTTTACTTTACTTTTATTTTAAGTAATATAGAATGGTTTTATGTGTGACAGTGTCTAGGGACACTTGAATGAACTTGAACCCAGTTCTGCATGAGGAATTCAGAAGAATTGAAAGATCCAGACTATTTACTGGCAACCTGGTAAGGAAATATATCAGGTTGCCAGCAAATAGTAAACTATTTGTTTGTTTATTTATTTATAAAACAAAACCCAGTGTAGGGCAATGAGCACAGCATCAGCAAACATACAAGCAATGAGTAAAGACAGTTACCTAAGGCAAGATTGGCAGAAGTAATGGCAAAAAATCCCATCAATTTAAGGCATTAACGTACCAACAAAAATGAAGCTCTGGGAGAAACAGCATGAAAAGTTTAAAAATCACTAAAAATGATGTGTTCTTTTCTTTTCTCTGGAAAAATAAGGGGGGCATGAGGTACCTGATGCTCCAGTGTGATGATGTATAGGTCTCAGAATTCAAGACACCTCCCTGGTTACCACTCATCATGGTCCTGGTCCTACCTCAGTGTGGACTCTGGCTCATCTGATGGAGAGCCTCATAGGACTACAGTCAAGGCATTATCTGGAGCTGTGGTCTCATCTGAGGCTGGACTGGGGGAGGGTCTGCTTCTAAACTCGGTGGTTGTTGTCACATTCAGATAAATGAAGGTGTCACAGTGAGGGCTTCCCTCACACTTGCGTCTCTGCCATGATCAGGGGAACATGTCCAAAGTAGCCTGATAGAGGGTGAACGACATGGGGCACAGACACTCCCCCAACCCTATCTCAGAGCCCGTCAACTGCCCGACATGTAGTGAGCCCCTCTAAGAAAACACGTCCCCTGAGGCCAGTCTAAACCACAAATCCACAAAGCCATAAGCTAAATAAAAGCTTATTTGTTGAGGTGGTTTTTAAATGCAACACATTTTGTAGTAGATAACTGCTGCACTTTAGAATATCTCAACGTCTCATCTTGAAGGATATCTCATTTATGTTAAGAAGTTATTAGTGCTATTGAGGGGTGTGTGTATGTGTGTGATTAGTTGGTTGCAAACCTTAGTAATTCACATTATGGGTTTTAATTTTTTTCCTTTGGTAGCTCAGCAGTCAATTTCTCTTCAAGATCTCAGATGTCACATATGACTTGCAGAGGATATTATATATAAATGGCTGGATCCCAGTAAAATGTCCTAGATGTTAGTATGATTTGTTTTTCCCACCAAATTCCAGATTTTTTTTTTTTTTTGCAGTACGCGGGCCTCTCACTGTTGTGGCCTCTCCCGTTGCGGAGCACAGGCTCTGGACGCGCAGGCTCAGCGGCCATGGCTCACGGGCCCAGCCGCTCCGTGGCATGTGGGATCTTCCCGGCCGGGGCACGAACCTGTGTCCCCTGCATCGGCAGGCGGACTCTCAACCACTGCGCCACCAGGGAAGCCCCAAATTCTAGATTTTTAAAATTAAGTTGCCTCTAATTTGTGCAATGAAATGTTATTTACCCTACAGAAGAGTTTTAATAATATGGCACTTCACACACGCATTTATCACGGTGAAGACATTTGCTTTGAAATGTGGAATCTATCCACCTGTTGCCTCTCAAGTTTTTGAAAAAAAAAAAGACTCTAAGAATTAATTTCCACTTTTTATGTTCAATTCATATCCAACAAATGTTATCATATTCCTAAATATAATCTTTCTTTCATTTTAATATCAGTGGACTCAGCTAGTATCTTCCAGGTGTAAATCATCTTCAGCCCTTAGACAAGGCTCTTAATGCACAAGTTAAGAACAATGTCAAATATTAAATGGCAATCAATTAACTTCTAGTTAGATTTCTGCTTTTAGCACCTACTCTCTCCGAAATTTTTTAACTGAAAATGTGCCTATTTTTGTATTTTTCCTTTAGCATTTATTTTTAAAGCCTGCTAGTGACATTCCAAATGATATTTTTCTAACCAGATATTTTTATTATAGAAAGTGTGATAGGAATTTTGAGACAACACATGCCCTCTCTGAGCAGCCATTGACCATGCTAGAATCCTGAATGGTATTACATGATGGGGAAGAATTCCAAAAGTAACCCCAAGGAATGTATGACACTCATGAATAATCTTATTCTTGAGCTAATTTCATGATCTGAGCTTTGCTCAAAAATTGAAAATAAAGCTGCAGAATAAAACTATAATTTGCTCCAGTGGATTAAAATGTATGTCAATTTAAATTTTATTTTTTCTACTATATTGAGATATAATTCACTTGCAGTAAACTACACATACTTAAATTATACAATTTGAAGAATTTTGACCCAGGTATGCATTGTGAAACTGTAGTCATAATCAAGATACCAAACATTTTCATCTCAAAAGTTTTTTTCAGGCCCCTGCCCCATCCTTCCCCTCACCCCCCACCCTCGTCCCAGCAGCCGATGATCTATTCTCTGTCAGGATGGATTAGTTGCATTTCCTAGAATCTCATACAAATGGAATTGTAGAGCAGCTATGAGATTTTGCCTTTCTTCCCCTCAGAATAATTATTCTGAGATCCATCCAAGCTGCATGTATTAGGAGGTTGTTGCTTTTTATTGCTAAGTAGTTTTCAATGGAATAAGTATACTGTATTTTGTTTACCTATAATCTTATTTGGGATGTCTCCAGTGTTTGGCTATTACAAATAAAGCTGCTATGAACACTCAGGTGTAAGTCTTTTATGGACATATATTTCTTTCTCTCTTGGGTAAATACTTAGTAGTAGAAGGGCTGCTTCTTATGGTAAGTGTGTGTTTAAAGTGTTTAAAAACATGTCAAACTGTTTCCAAAGCAGTTTTATCATTCTCACTCACAGTGTATGAGACACCCAGGGATTCTATATCCTCCTGTGAATCTTTTCAGCCACTCTATAGAACGTGTGTAGTGGTATCTGTTTTGTGTGTTTTTTTCTTTTTTTGGAGAGGAGTGATATTTGTATATCTTATAGTGTGAAGGACCCGTGTAATCTTTTACCCAGTTTATCAGGTCATTTTTTTCCTATTAATGAGTTATAAGAATTTTTATATAATCTGAAGACTAGTCCTGTGTCTGATATATGTATTGCAAATATTTTCTCTCAGTTTGTGCATTCCCCTTTGATTTTCTTGTGTGATTTTCATAATTCTTTGGAAGAAAAATAGTTTTAGTTTCAATGAAGTCCCAAGTTATCAGTCGTTTTTCTTTTAGCGTTCGTTTGTGTGTGTGTGTGTGTGTGTGTGTGTGTGCGCGCGCTTACCCAAGATCATAAGGTATTTAAATAAATTTGTTTTTACCTTTTGTACTAGATATTATAGTTTTAGGTTTTATATTATCACCTATGATCCATTTCAAGTGTTTTAGTGTATGGCATGAGTGAAGGATCTATGTGTAATTTTCTGTTATCATTTGTTGAGATGACTTTGCACTTCTCATTGAATTATCTGGTATCTTTGTCATTTACCATGTATGTGTAGGTCAACCAGTAGTTCTAAACCAGTAGTTCTGAACTGGGGGGTGATTTTGCCTCTCAGGGAATATTTGACAATGTCTGGACATTTTAAGCTGCCACAACTCAGGGGTGCTCCCAGCATCTAGTGCATGGAGGCCAGGGGTGTGGCTGAACATTCTACAATGCACACAACAGCCCTCACAACAAACAGTTATCTGTCCCCAAATATCAATAGAGCCAAAGTCGACAAACTATTGTCTCAGCTTTCTCTTCAGTTCCTTAGATCTACTTTGTCACCAGTATCGTGCAGTCTTGTTGACTTGGGGTTTAGAATAAATCCTGAAATCGGCTGGGGTAAATCCTCTGACTTTGTTCTGTTTTTAAAAAATCACTTTGGTTCTTCTAGCTTCTTTGTATTTCCATATAAATTTTAGTTACAACTTGTCAATTATTACAAAATTCATGCTGAATTTTATTTAATTGCTCAGAATGTGTAGATATGTTCTGGAGGGAATGAACATCTAGAATATTGAGGTTTCACATCCAGGAACATGATATACTTTTGGCTCTCTTTAATTTCCCTCTGCAACTTTTAAAAAAATTAATTAATTAATTTTCCTATAGTTTTCAGTGTAGAGTTCTTGGACATTACTTGTTAGATTTATTCTTAAGTATTTTAGGTTTCTTGCTCTATTTTTAAAAAAAAATCTTGAATGAATTGTTATAGATGAACATTAAGGATGAGCACATAGGTATTCCATAGATGTCAGTGTGTTTAACAGAAGAAATATTTGCACTGGTTTCTGGTAACTTGCTCGCTTTCTGTGTATCTTAAATTCCCAATTCCACGTCTTTGGCTTGTGGAGAAAGGCTCTCTCTTGCTGCATTTTCTCCCGTTGATGTTTTTCTAGCTGTTTTCCAGGTACTGTTTGTTCTTTAAGCTGTTCAATTGCCTACGTCTTCTTCTTTAGGTTTTGGGTCTGTTTTTCTGTCTCAGGGTCTCTGGGAGGTGACTGAGAGGCTGTCTTTCATGGTGGCTTTGCTAGGTGGGAGAGGAGTCAAATCTGGACTCTTGTCCCCTCTTGCTCTCTGCTGTCTCAGCCTCATGCATCCTTTAATTATTAACGACTGTTTTTGTTGGTGACTTTTCACTTCCAGGTGGTGGTTTCTTATTCTGGGATGGTTCTTCCTCATGCAGTTCAGAATTGGTGACTGGTTCATTTCTTAAAACTTATAAGATGTTGCAAGCTTATATTCTTCACTGGGACTTCACTTAGAACTGCTTGGTAAATTATTGTCTTTCCTGTAAATATTCCATCCAAAAATGGCTGCCAAGAAACCTGTCATATTTCTGCATTTGAAGGTATATCCTAATTGTGCAAGATACAGCTGGGTTAATGCCAAATCTCGTACCCAGTGTTAACACATTATCCAAGAGGACAGGTGATCGTTAAAATGTGCTCACCACCTGGGCACCAAGGAAAATATTTAGAATATTTAGAGGAGACGGGTTTAGAAATGAGTTTGTAGTTTGCAATATCCTACACTTCCTTCATCTCCTCAGATTGTCAAGTTCAGATGCTACTAACATGTGTCCACAAGGGCTGTCGCAGTCTGCCTTAGGACAACCAGTCCCAACTTAAATGCAGAATGACATTTGGTGGGCATGACACGGTAAATAGTACAAATTCCATACTGCATCATAAATGGAGCCGTTTTTGAGTAATTGAACTACATCAATTTCTCTACTTGCTGCAATGTAATGAAAAATTTTTCCCACAATAGGAAGTTCTTGTCTTGTCAACACCTGTACCAGCTGTTACAACACAGCAGTGGTTTTCTATTCCTTAGCATTGTAATCTTATCAGCCTTAAGGAAACTTTTGTTGACTAAAGCTGCATTAGGTGCACCCAAGTTGAGGTACTGATCTAATCTACAAAATGAAAATATGCCCTTACTCCCCAGGACATGGACAGCCACATTGTATAGTTAAGGTCCAGGTGATAACACAAAATAATTGTTTGCAAATTTAATTTATTTGCAATCACATTAAAATCGTTGTTGTCAAAGAAGGGAACTTCATTGTTAACATTTCTGGCGCAAATAGTTTCATCTTCTGACCAGGATGGATGCCAATTTTGCATTGTTTTTCTGAATGAAGACTTCAAACATGCTCTGGTCTTTACATGACAAAGTTGGAGCTCAGGTATCCCAGCTGTGCTCTAAGCTGGTTTTAAAATACAAAGAAAGTGTGTAGCATTGTGTTAGGGTCAAAGAAAACAACAAGAATAGAGAAGAATCTTTATTGTATGTTTTTCTGTGTTTTGGATGGCTCCCGACTCATGAGACGGTTTGACAAATTTATTTTTTAATTAAATTTAAAAATTATTTTCATTTTGAAGTGACTGGAGACTCACATTCAGTTGTAAGAAATAATATGAAGAGAACCTGGGTATCTTTTACCCAGCTTTCTACAATGTAAATCTACCTGTAAATCTTTCTACAATGTAATCTACCTGTATTATCTACAGTGATAATCTACCTGTAAGCTATAGCAAAGTATCACCGTCAGGATGTTTACACTGATACAGTCAAGATACAGACCATTCCCATCACATGACTTCCTGCCTTCCTACAGCCCTCTGTTCTCTGCTTCTATAATTTAGTCATTTCAAGAATGTTGTGTAAGTGGAATCATATAGAATATAACTTAGGGGGATTGCCTTTTTTTTTTTCATTCAGCATAATTCAGATAAGGATTCATCCAAGTTGTATCAATAGCTTGGTTTTTCATTGACTATACTCTATGGTATGGATGTGCCATAATTTAACCATTCATCCACTGAAAGACATTTGGCCTGCTTCCAATTTTTGGCTATTAAGCATGAAGTGTCTATAAATATTTGTGTAGATGATATTGTGTGAACATAAGTTTTCATTTCTTTGCCATCAGTGTCTAGGAGTACAATTACAAGTTTGTATGGTAGCCACATACTTAGTTTTTTAAGAAACTACCAAACTGTTTCCAGAGAGGTTGTACCATTTTACTTGTTATTTATCATGTTGCTGTAGGAATAGGAGAGGAGAAGTTTTCTGACAACTTAATGTCTAATGGGTTCCTTCAGGAAGTTGGGAGACCCAAAAGGAGACACGGGTTTGGTGAGATTAAAATCACGGTTTTAGAAACAGACTTACAGACATAGGAAACAGACTTGTGGTTGCCAAGGGGGTGGAGGTGGGGGAGGGATGGAGTGGGAGTTTGGGATGAGCAGATGCAAACTATTATATATAGGATGGATAAACAACAAGGTCCTACTGTATAGCACAGGGAACTATAGTCAATATCCTATGATAAACCATCATGGAAAAGAATATGAAAAAGTATATATATATATATATATATATATATA
>NW_020174431.1:1143050-1177642 GCF_003031525.2 Neophocaena asiaeorientalis asiaeorientalis | reverse complement strand
ATATCCGAGACACTTTGCTGTACAGAAGAAACTAATGCAACATTGTAAATCAACTATGCTTCAGTAAAATAGATTTAAAAATTTTTTTCAAAATAAATTTAAAAAATGACAGTTTTGTTTTGAACGTGATGAGTTTGAGATGTCTGTGATGGAAACCCTAGTGGAGCTGGCCTGCCAGCATTTGGACGAACACCCACTGCTCAGCAGTGAGACTGGCAGAAGATGCAGATTGGAGATGTGTGGCCTGGAAGCCAGGAGAGGACACCAGAGTTGAGTGATAAGAATAGAAGGATGTAGAAGAACCCTGAAAATTAGAAGTTCCAGGGGAGTAAGAAACTAAGAAAGAGTCCCTGATGTGAATTTCAGACAAACTGAGGAAATACAGCAGGTGCCCATGTCCAGGAAGCCAAAATAGACCCTGGTCTTAGGACACGCTATAGGTGGACCCCTTCGG
Organism: Neophocaena asiaeorientalis asiaeorientalis; assembly: GCF_003031525.2. Taxonomy (NCBI): domain Eukaryota; kingdom Metazoa; phylum Chordata; class Mammalia; order Artiodactyla; family Phocoenidae; genus Neophocaena; species Neophocaena asiaeorientalis. The sequence goes on along the minus strand of NW_020174431.1, from coordinate 1,177,188 downwards.
TGCTTTCAGTTTCGACAGACTGTTGATGACAGAAGCCATGTTTAAAATTGAACGTGGCCAAGACAGTGTAGACTGGTCTTTGATCCAAGTGGAAATCCAGTCTGGGGAGGCAAAAATGCCTGCTTCCAATGGAGCAGACTTCCTCCCTAAATGTCACATTGTCCTTGGTCAGAATGACTGGAGAGACAAGCTTAAGGGTTTTCCCCAGAGTAGGAGGGAATCAACAAAATCTCGTTGCTTGTAGCTGAAGTCCTTATCTCTTAACCTTCATGATTTGATTCTTTAAAATTTTGCCAAAGCCATCACAGTGACTTAAAACGAGGGTAAATTTTCTTTCAAGGGGAATGTTAGGTTTAGGTACGTTGATGGAAATAATCAATAAACAATCTATAATAGGAATAGAAAAGAGTTTTATTCTTGCCAAACTGAGGACGTTAGCCCAGGAGACACAGATCCAAGAAGCACTTGAATCATGTTCTCCAGACTACAAAATAGGCGAGGCTTATAAAGGCAAAAACCACAGAGTTACGTAAGTTGCTTGTCAAGAATTATAATTGGAGCCGGCAAGCAGTAAGGGTGCTTGTTAAGCAAGGATTGATTGGGGTCTGAAATGGTTGCATAGTTACAAGGGGAGACCTTGAGACCATACGGTTGCAGCTGGCAGCTATTCACAGATACTGTTTTGAGAACGGCTGGTGGTGTCCTTCAGTCTGACACAGGTCAGAAAACTCATGTTCACAGGGATGCAGGAACATGTCTGAAATTATGGCCACCCAGCTCCATTTTGAATGCCTGAACCACAGTTACTCCATTTTGATTTTAAAATGCATTCTTTTCCCTAATGGTTAAAGCAGATGTACGATGCTTGTTTGACAGGCTGTAAGAGTCTGTTCTGGTTAGCATAAAATTCAAGCCAAATCGTGTATAAGCCAGAATGACTTTCCCATACCTCAGTATGTGAAAAATTCTCCCATCAGGCATTAATAATGTTGAATGATCACATTAAATAGTAAAGAAATGATAATTTAATGGTCAAAATCTAAGGAACTTATACCGGGCAACTGTTGAAATACATCAGTTAAAATTGCTCATAGATCACTTTATCAGGAATCTCTAAAAGCTGTAATAACAACATACATCAGCTTTTAATGTTTCAATAATTTTTAGATACTCCTTTTATTTACATAGACTTTTGTTTCTTTACTAAAATTATTTGTGAAATATTCAATAAAATAATGTTTATGATCAATATAATGGTATCTCCTTAATTCTGAAAGGATTCTATGGGTTTTTTATAGAATGTCTTATAAAATAAATGACAAGATAATTGTTTGATTAGCCCATGGATGGTAATGACAGGGAAAATGAGGTTGACATTAAAAAATACCATTAAAATATATTTGGCAGTAGGATCTAGAAAACAAATGAGTTAGAACAGCAAAAGAATAGTATCTAATTAACCCTAAAAACAAGAGGAAGACAGATGTTTTTCCCTAGACTATAAACTAAAAAAGCCATTTGCTTTTAAACCTGTCAGGAAGCACCTCCCTCCCCTACTTGACTGATAATAAGCCACAGTCTATCCCAAATTTTGGTACTTAAAGGCTTTTATAGCAAATGAGAGAATAGTAAAGCTAATGCCCCTTAACAGGAATTTCATTTGCACCAGTTTCATTCTGAGTATGACAAATCCATTCAATACACCCGATCTTTACACAAAAATGATTTAAAATGGATGATTACATGGGTACAGTAATTGAACTTTCCCCCTTGGCTATGAGAAAATCATGTCTTTAGCATTAAGGGATCCTTAAAACAACTGAATTTCAATACGAAGAATGACCTCAGAGGTTGGAGGTTAATTTCTCACTTAATTTCTCCATTTTGTACTGCTCCTACCTGTCGTTTGGAGTCTCTGTAATCCAGTTTCTTTCGTTTCTTCCCCTGATGTCTCTAACTGTACCACTTTCCCACTGGAAGATGAGCTTGTCCTTTCTGCCTTAAAGGACATGTTATTCCACTTCTAAGTAGGTTAACTTTGCCACATAAATTTTTTCAGTTAGCGTGTGCCATATGCACTTGATGCTAAAATATGTACTGGGGAGTTGGTCTTTACTTTTAAAAGTGTGGGGTTTCTGGCTTCACTCTTTGATCTTTATAAAGCCATATGGTTTTTCTGACCTTGGATAATGTAAAAGATATTTGGAAGTTGAGGATGTGCAAAGGCTGTTGAAAATCCATAGAGAAGTAACAAAACATTCTAACAGAGGACGTAACATCACCTTCACCACCTAAAGCATCTATATCTTTATTCTTTTGGATGTATCAGACAGGAGACTTGAATTGTTATCAACAAAATTGAATATCAAATTCATTGCTTATGAGACTAAAATATTTTTCCCACTGTTAGAATTTTCCCCTGGCAGATTATCCATGTGTACGTCAAATGTACAACCAAACCAGTATAATTTAGTGAGTCCAGCATCCTAAAATCTCCTTCCCTGACTAGGCAAATAGGATTCAGTTCAGTATGTTGAATTTTCTCTGTTTAATTAAAATGTTAGGGTACTTGATTTCAAGGAGGTTAGGAAACCCAATCCAAACTTTTATGAGTTTTTAGCTAATTTTAAATTCTATTTTACTTTAGTCATAGCTTCCATCATGTTTAGTATAGGTAACTGCAAAATAAAATTTTAACATTGTGAGAAAGTAAGTAGCTTTACTCAAATGTCAAGTACGAAAAAAATCAGCTTGTGTAACTGTATAACTCGTCTATGTAATTTGACTGAAGGTGATGGAGGGCATCCAACTTAGAGTATTTTATGTTTTATTTTTTCTATTCTCTGGCAGGATAACAATTCTATCTTTTATATCCAGTGAAATAAGATATTTACATGACAAATTTTAGTATATTCCATGCATTTTATTCTATCCATGTTTATGCTCAATACCATCCCAACAGCGAGGCAGTTTGAAAATGAGCCATAATATATTCTTCTGAGTAAATTTACACAAATGTTATATGAATTTGAGAGTCATTTCACTAGTAGGAATATAAGAAGCTTCTTAATTTCCAAGACACACAATAAGCTTGTTAGATAGAGAAAGAAGTTATTACAAGTGTGCTTTTCTCTTCGTTTAAAATTGATTCTCAAAGCTGCAAAGGCAGGTAGAAGAGCCAAATCCCCACATTAGTGTGTTCATTGAGGGACATTTTTATCAGAGCACAATAAAATATTTTAAGAATGTGATTCCATGAATTACAGGTCTCAGGTCAAAAATAGATGCCATGCACTTTTACATAAGCTTGCCATATAATCATTCATCAATAATGTAGCCTTAATATTTCCTCTATGCCTTTATGACTTTTCAGAATGAATACACAGTTGACATGAATTTTAAGGCTCACATGAGTATCATGAATGCCTGGCAGTGTTACAACACCACAAATTGTGTTATTTCCCTCACACAATAACCAACATTTTTCATACTTTTGTAAATAAGGGAGCCAATGGGTTGCAGGCATTTTGTCGTTAGAAGATAGCTATGTAACTCTAAGAAATTGTTTTTAATATTATTGCGACATATTAGTTCTAAATAATTTAGAAGCAATTTGGATTTTAAGCATGTGGTCTAGGAGGGCTCAAAGGACAGTGCCCTTTAAAGAACTCAGTATAGTTAACTAACATCAGTAACCAAGAATTTTAGGAATACCTGCTCTAAGGTTCTGCATGTAGTTTTAAAGGAAACACCCATGAGAACATGCACATTGACACGGCTTTAAATCCATGGCCTCCAACTTTGGTTAGAATGAAAATACTCTACTCATGTCCTTGGTTCTCAGTTGCAAAGGGTCTACTGGCGCATTTTAGCAGAGAATGGCTCAGCAGTAAACAACTGTCCATGGGCTAACGCACCTGTGAAAGCTGTTTCAGAAAGTGACAGCAGGAAGCTAAGTGGAAAGAACCAGAAACTCCAGAAATAATCAGGTGGACACAACAATTCCTGCTCCAGCTGTGCCCGCCCACAAGCTGGGAGGCTTATAAATCCTGCAAGAGAGGCGGTCAAGAAGATGATAGAATGTTCCATCACTGTGGAATCTGCTGCAAATTCAATCTGACTTTTATAATTTCTAAGTCTTATCTCAAAATCAAATTTTAAACCTGCCAACCCAACCACCAGAATCCTCTTATTGAAAAAAAAGTCGTATTATGTATACCCTCAACCAACTGATTTATGATTCTGCCAATTCAGCAAAAGAAATGTGTTCAGTTTTATCAAACTGCAAGATTCTTTGAAGCCCTGATTTCTGCACACTTTCTACGTCTCTAATTTCTTTATACTCAAAAGAATGTCCTTATCAATGGATTAAGTTAGGAGGTTACATCTGAATATTCCAGCTGCTCTGTACAATAAGGTTAATATATGACGTTCTTCACTTTTTTCTTTCCCCACTGGAAAAATAATGGCTAACAATTTGCCTTGAACTGCAAATCTGTTTTTTTGGTCATATGAGGCTATTTCTGGAACTTTTGTTGTAAAAAATGAGAAAGTCAAGGGTGGAAGTTACAAATTTCTAGTAAGTCACTGGTTCCAATAGATGAGTTAGTTCTTCTCACAATTAATCTTCCAAACCAATATGACGCAGTTGTTCATAGTCTGTGTTAGGTATGGTATGGGAAAAAAATGTTTTTAATCACCAGTCATAGATTCTGCTCTTCCAGTAACAGAATTGACGAGTAATTTTTATAAACACTTACTTAGGAAAATCTCTTTCTTGTATCACATATATAAAATATAAGATCTCACTATAATATACTAATAGTCTAAGAAGTTGTTATGAAGACTAGCCAATACATTTTGTTGTCATTGAAATGACAGCAAAACAAACTTGGCCCTCAGCATGTTAAAATGTCACTTTTTAAAAAATTCAAAATCAGAATTAATTGGTGTTGAGCCTTGTCGGTTGCTCTTGAGTAAATTATTCCAAGATCTATGTACCTCTTTCCCACAGGCTTTCTATAAAAAGAAAGAAAGAAATGTAAAATATGTAGCATCTCTTTGTTAAGGGATTGTATAAGCTTCTGTTCTATGTTTCCATTAGAGAACAGTGAAAAATACAATCTCTTAGTGCCTCATTAAGTTAAGAGAGTTTTAGGTGGATGTCATCTTTGCACTTTCCTCAGATTAACTGAGAGGGTTGTGAATGGAGAATTGTAAATAATCGGTGTGATTAGTAGGGTCTGCTGGCCCTTCACCAGCACCCACCTCTCAAGAGTGGTCGTCTGGTCTTCTCCATAAAACTGAACTGTGGGTTGTGGATAATTCCCTGTGACCACCTGCCTGATTGATGGGCAGGCCAGTTTTGTGGTGGGGGCAGGGGACTCTCTCCTGAGCTGGGGAGTCCCTAAAACTAAAAGTCCCTAAAACTGCTTTGTAAAGGCACCATTTATCAAGTCATTGAAATGAGTCTCCATCTCTTGGTGCCCTGAAATGTCTGTCTCATAGAAACTCTCAGTCCATTGGTGAGGAAGATTCCTCATTTTGCCAAATCCTAAAAGAGTGGACCTATAAATTCATTTCAAGTTTTGTACTATTATTAGTTATGGCTTAAGTGATTTAACATTATTATAAAGAACGACTGATTGGCTAAGTAGATAGAGAATATTCTAAGGGCCATGTAGAGAGCATCTCCTAGGTAGCTCCACCTGATACACAAATACAGCTTTTATCATCATCTCCTCTCCTGAATTTTTTTGCTTTTATCACCTTAAGTAGCATTTACTCACTCTATAGATAACCAAACACCATCATTATCATCTTTGAGCCTTAGATATTAAAAAGGCAAAAATATGGATACTGGGGATATTTAAAGAAGTATGGTTTGTTCAGAGAAAATTATTTGAAATAAAAATTTCCTTCTAAAATCTATATTTATAAACATTTATAATCATATTTTTAGCTAATTTCATCCAGGCGCAACTGTACTCACTCATTATTACCATTTGGCACTCTGAAGGTTGGTGGGTTTATTGTATTTCTATCAATAATTACTATTCACGTGTGTATTCATTGTGAAATTCATTCTAATGGGATTCACTAGTTTATATAGGATGCTCTCAACTCTTCAGGCAAGAACTTAGCAGTCATTTCATTTCCTACTTTTAAAAATGAAATTCATATGCAGTTAATAACGCGTTTAGTACAGTATCTGATAGAGATGATAAATTTTGCGGTGACTTCCTTCGAAAAATAGGAAGTCACTTTTAAAGAATGGGTTAATGCGTGGTCAGAAATAAAATACTTATCCAGCTGTAAATTCTATTCAAAACCCACAAAGCCTGGAGCTTCAACATGAAATAATGGTTTTATTGCTTTGCTTAAATTATTTTTCCCTTTTCTCCAATAATTTTTTTTTAATTCACTGATTTATAGAAAACAACTCCAGATCTGTAAGCCTGAGGAGGTAATTTTAGAATGAGCTGAAGAGAAAATTTGAATTACTCATTTTCTTTTTCACTTGTTTTCATTCTTTGGGAAACAAACGCAGTGCAGGGACATTCGGGATCATCTAGTCCTATTTGCTGTAGAGGTGAGAAAACCTGTGCCCAGAGAGACAAAGCCAATCACCCAAAATATACCAGATACTTAGCAAAGTCGAGTGGATAATCAGGTCTTCGAGTCTAGTGGACGGAGGGCCTGCATGCCAGCCAGGGGCCCCATCTTTTCCCAGATGTCATATAACTTATTCTTATGCTTCTTTAATTTGAAAACAAACAACCCTGCTGGGCTTTTCTCTCTATGTAAATGCAAATTTAAAAAGGCATATTTCTCTGTTAATAAAAGACCTTCATTTGTCTTTAAAATCTCTGAGTTAGAAAATTTAGCAAATAGTCAGAACTTGCGTTTGGCATGCTTGTGGCTCCCTGGCTGGGTTGCTGATCCCTTCCCAGTGACGCTTATTCTCACACTCTCTGCAATCTAAAGACAATCGCTCAGAAGCACGACATAAGGTGTATCCCTCTCAAGGGCATGTGGGATTCTGAAGATGTAGTCTCTTGAAGGAATGCCTTATAGTGATGGAATGTCAGATAGTCATGTGTATAATTTTAGATGAAGAATCTGCCTGTAGCTTTTTCCATCAGACCACATCTATTTACGCATGTGTTTATTTATATCCCATCTTACTTCCAAAGGGATGTGTGCCCATACAACACCCCACAGGAGGCCAGGTTTCTGCCCAAGTTTAGGCAAGCCTTCTGCAATATTTAGAGACTCTAAGTGCATCATTAATTCTGAGACATCTAGATATTTTTAATCATTAAGTACTACCAAGAGCTGCAGGACAGTCCCTAAGGTATAAATACAGAGAAAAAGATGAATAAGTTATGAAAATCACAAGCAAAAAAAAAAATAGAGTTTAAAAAAAACTACAAAGAAAACAAGAAAAGTGGCTAAGTATCCAAATAACCATATTTTTTAAAAAATGAAGTTTTGCTTATACTAAAATCAATTCAAAGCCACGTCTTCAAAGTCTAATAAGCTCCTTTATACTAATAAGTATCAACATTTTGTCTCTCTTAGCAAAATGTTAATGCAATGCAAATGGTATTTCTCAATCTTAAATAAATGTACTCCACTTGACTATAAATTAATAGAAATAGATCCAATTATAAGACTTTAAAATATTCCCCTTTTAAAAAAACAACTGCTAAATTATATAAATATTAAAATCTAGAAAGAAAACAGAATACATTATTGGGTCAATAACTTGCCATAAACGTCTCAAATTAATTATTAACTTCCTACAATCAACTAATTTATTTTGATCTACTAAAACATAAAGGATTCCACATAATTTATTGTTAATTACATCAATTTCATCTGTAATGCTGTATATTTTCCATTGAGCTTTCATTAGAGCTATTTATATGTGTACTGTTATAAACATAGTATGTATTAGGTTTCTTCTAGAACTGCAGTCATCAAGGAGAAAAGAGTAATCAGAAGTGAAGTAGAGTAAGAATGGTGTCATTCAACAGAGTGCTAGAAATGGCAATCGGAAATAGTTGTTTGGAAATTAGTTCGCCTTCCCTCTGGCCAGTGTTTTCTCACACAGAGTCATGGGTCCTAGTGTTCTCACGAATTGCCTGCAACAGGGCATCTCGAACTTTAATATGCATAGCAAATGCCCTGAGTATCTTGCTAGAATGAAGTTTCTGAATCTATAGGTCTGGGATGGGACTCTTGAGTCTGGATTTTTAACACCATCTCAGATGATGCCAACCACTGATTTGCAATCACAACTTGTATAGCAGTGCTGCAGGGTGATAGGTCTCAAATGTGGTCCCCTGTCCACCTGCTACAGATTCATTAGATGGCTTATTTTGTTTTTTAAATGCAGAATTCTAGAGATGACCCCAGATCCAGTGACTCTAAGTTCCAAGGGTAGGGCAGAGTTTTCAGCAAGCCCTACACATGGCAGTCTCTGCCCAGCAGAGTTTGAGGAACGCCGCTCCATGGGAAATTCGCAGGTGTGTGCGTCTAACCCTAAATGTATGACATGAGAGTCAAGGGCAACTTTCTGCAAAGTAATTAGATGAGTACAAGGCTACTAAAAAGAGAACTGGTGCAAACAATTACTGCCCGGAAAAAGTGATTCCAGATCATTAACTTTCTGAGATATCTGTCATCTTGTCTCTGTGTGATACTCTTACTCCTAGACCAGGAGCCCTCAGACTTCAGCATTCATCAGAAACAACTAGGGGTCTCAGTAAAACCCACCCATTGATTACGTAGGTCTGGGTTGGGGTTCCAAAAATTTGTGTTTCTAAGTTCCCAACTGATGCTGATGCTGTTGGTCTGGGGACATACTTTGTCCTGCATGACAGCATGATCTTGACAGTTCACAAAACCTAGGATGTCCATGTCCTGTTGGATTTATTTATTCAACCCAAGTATCACTTGAAGACGAGTACACTTATTCAACACAAACTGCCCACAAGTTGAGACAGTCCATGGGGCTAAAGAAAGAATCATAAAATAGAATCTCTGCGTTCTGGGATTCTGCTGTCCAAGGAGACAGGTCAAACTAACATATGACACCATTCTATGATACTTCAAGGAAGCACACAGCAAAGTGTTAAAAATGAATGACCTATACCCACTCTAGGAGTTCCGAGAATTCAGTGTGGCCTGAATTAGCTTGAGTTGTTTTAATTAACAATATGGTACTGAAGTGTTCCTGTTTGCAGTGAGAGCAAATTGAAAGAACATTAGTTCAATCTTTGCTGACTTTTTGTCCCTTTCTACGGAGGCAATTATATCTCTTACAAATAATGACTGCTTTGTTCCTTTCTTTCCAATTCTTGCAATTTTAACTCATTTTGTTTTATTTTCTATTTCCAATGTAATTTAAAAAAATGATGTAACATATCACATGGATCTAAAACAGGCCTGCTGTAGTGTATGACCTTGAGTATGCCCTTTCATATCCCATTCACAGGAGGTTTTAGGGGATGCTTCCCTCTAGGATCTCATGCACTTAGAATCTGATATGAAGGGCACTGAAATTATGCAATGCACAGCATTTTAAAAAATATATATATAGATTTACATCTATCATGTCTTTTATGTTTATGTTTAAAGATACACTGGGAAAAGTCTTATGGCCACTTTGTCCCCAAGACATCTGGTTCTCACTTTCAACCCCACAAGACTAACCCCTGCCTTTTGCATTTTTCTGGAATTTTTATATGTCTATTAAAGCAGATATGAATATATAATGTTATTTTAGACCTTTTTAATAAAATGTTTTCATAAACTACACATTTTTTGTACCTTGATTTTTTTTGTTAACCTAAAACATATATATATATATATATATCTACATATATATATTTTAGAGATTTTTCATATAATACTCAGCTATTTAATTCTTTCAAACTTTCTACTCTATAGATTCACCACTGCACAGATCATCATAATTTATATCAAATGTTAATAGTTATTATTGTCGTCATTAGTGATTAGATTTCTTTACCTATCTGGATACCCTCTACTGCATATTTCAATATGACCCTAATGCTAATCTAACCTTCAAATAAACAAAACAGATATATGAAGCTGTCTAGAAACAATCTTTAAAACTGGCATTCATGAATTGCTAACTAGCTGAGTTTTGATTTAGTATAATGACTTAATTTTTCTGCACCAAAAAATAAATTCTTCAATCTAAAAAAATAAATAACTAAATAAGTGCATTTTCATGTTACTCATAGTAATATGTCCTTATTCACTATTGATAATGGTTGTTTGTCCATCTCTTTTTCTTGATCAATTTCACCAAGAATTTACCAGTTTTAGTAGTATCTAAAAGGAACCAAACTTTGGCATTGGTGATCGTCTCTGGGGTCTGTTTATTTTCTATTTTATTAATTACTTCTTTCACTTTTTCTTTTTTTCCCATTGTTCCACCTTTCAAGTTTTGTTTGCTGTCATTTTTCTAATTTCTTAAAGTGAGTGTTTAGCTCATTGATTTTGTACATTCCTTTTTTCCTGATGTATCTAAATATCTATATAATATTTCTAACATACTCTAATATATCTTTATACTCTCTATATATTATTCACAATTAAAAAAACCCCAAATCCATAATCCTGTCTTTAGCCATATCCACAAGTTTTGAACTAATCAGATTATTTTAAAATTATATTCTATCAAAATGTTTTCCAAATTTAATTTTGATTTCTTCTTGGAGCCATGGATTATTTAGAAATATATGATGTATGTTCCAAAGGTTTGGGAATTGTTTTGTTTTCTGATTTCTAGCTTAACTCATCTATCTTCAAGAAGCATGTTTTGTATTATTTTAATCCTTAGAAATAATTTGAAACTTGGTTTACAGAGAATACAGTCTATTTTTGTAAGAGTTTTTTGCATATTGGAAATAACATGTGTTTTGCAGACATTGGAGATAATATTTTAGATACATCTGTTGGGTCTGCTTTGCCAATATCTTTTATGTCTTTATGGCTCATCTTTGTCATCTGCGTGTTTTATCAGTTACTCTGAAAGGTGTGCTATCATCTACTGTGATGTGAATTTTTCTCCATATTTTTGTTCTTTATTTTGCATATATATTTTGAAGCAATACTGTTTGATGAATTCAAATTAGTAACTATTACATCTTCCTGGTGAATTGAACTTTTATCATTTTGAGATGCCCCTCTTTAGTGCTATGTCCTGCCTTAAAGTCTGCTTGGCCTGATATTAATCTAACTACAAGGCCTTTTGATTATAGTGTTTCCATGATAGGTCTTTTCCCATCACTTTACCTTAACCTTTGTATAATCTTATATAATCTTCATGTAATCTTTAGGTGAATCTCTTGTAAACAGCATAGAATTGGTGTGTGTGCGTCTGCATGCACGAGCTTTAATTCAGCCTGACAATTTTTGGTCTTTTAATTGGAGTCCTTTTATACTTAATAACTAACATATTTGTGTTTAGATTTGCCATCTTGCTATTCACTTGTTATTTCTAAGTTCTTTTTTTCTCTGAGATTAAGTTTTTTAGATTGTTCTGTTACTCTCTCCCCCATTAGCTTTTTAATTGTACTATCTATTTTTTATTATTTTAATGATTGTCAGAGACACTGTAATATGCATTCTTGACTTATTAATACCTAATATAAATTGGCACTTTTACGTCAGTCAAGATACTCACAAAGACTTTACAACTCTTACTCAATTTAACCCTCACCCAAACTATGTTTTTGCTGTTTGTTTTGATTCTAAATTCATTTTTCATTCCAGAAGTTTTAAAAAAATTTTATGTAGTTAATCCTTACTTCATTTACCCAAATCTTTACCTTTTTCTCTTCACTCTTCCTGCATCTCTAAACCAACATTTTGGAAATCTTTCCTTCTGCCAGAAGGACACTTTTTTTGTATTTCCTTTAGTGAAAATTTAAGGATGATGAACTGGATTAGGTTTGTTTGTATAACTATTAAATAACTATTATTTCACCTTCATCTTAAAAGGATTTCTTTGCGGGATATATAATTCTGGATCTGGAGTTACTTTCTTTCAGAACTTCAAACATGTTGTTTTCTTGATTCTATTGTTTTCTTCTGGAAGCCAGGTATTTATTTTATCATTGTTCACTTGAAAATAATCTGTATTTTTTTCCCCTCTGGTTGCTTTTACGGTTTCTCATCTCAGTGGTTTCAGCTGTGTTATCATGATGTTATAAAGCACTACCTAAAAATTACATATTTATCATGCTGTTGCTCATATACAACAACAGTATTATTTCTTTTATTGGCAGCTCGATTTCTTTTTCCCTTTTCAGAAAATTATTAGAAAGAAGAAAAAATTATTTCTTCAGATATTGCTTCTGTCCCGTTCTTTTCTCTACCGTGTTTAGTTCTGGACATTTTCTTCAAGTGTATCTCGCAATTTTTTTAATCCTCACACTTTTTATACATATAACAGTTCATGTGGACTTCAAGGGCATTATGCTGAGTAAAAAATGTCAATCTCAAAAGGTCATATATCACGTTTCCATTTATGTAACATTCTCAAAATGGCAAAATTATATAGATGGAGAGCAAATTAGTGTTTGCTAGGGGTTGAGGAAGGTGGAGATGGGTGGGAGGGCATGACTATAAAAGCACAGCACAAGGAGATCTTTGCGGTGATGGCACAGTCTGTATTTTGATTGCAGTGGTGGTTATACAAACTACACTTTTTATAAAATGACATAGAACTACACATAGACATTGTACCCAGTCAACCTCCTGGTTTTGCTATTACACTATAATTATGTGAGATGTAACCATGGAGGGAAACTGGACGATGCTACAGGGACCTCTCTGTACCATCTCTGCGACTTCCTGTGAATCTATAATTATTTAACAATGAAAAGTTTGTTAATTAAATCAAAAGCCAAGATAATTTTTACTGCTAATGACTGCACCACAACCCAAATCTGGTATTATATAATTAACATACTGAATAAACAGCTTTTATTTATGCAAACACCAAATAATAATGGGAAAATATTCCTTTCAGAATAACATCAGAAAGATAAACTATGTAAGATCAGTATAACAAAAATGACAATATCTGTATGAAGAAAACTTTTAAAGGATGGAAAAATTATGAACATGTCCATCAACAAGATCCAATATCACAGAGATGTTTTGTCTTCTTTCAATATGTACATATAAGATTATTCCCCCGAAATTACAACAGAGTTTTGGCAGAGATTAGTTAACGTTGTCCTAAAGTTCATGGGGAAAAAGCAGAAATACAAAAAACTGGAATAATGAAGACTAATAAAAAATCATAGGACGATGAAGAGGGGTCGTTCTAAGAGTTATTAGAACATATTACAAAGCCTCAATAAGTAAAGCAGTTGGTTACTGCCATGTGTATAAACAGAAAAAAAAATTATAGAACAGAAAGGAAAATCTAAAAATTGGGTTAAACTTATACAACATTGTATATTTTTTTAAAAAGTCATCTCAAATCAGTAGAGAAGGGAGTTCTGCATATGGGGATGGTGGGTTCGGATATTCAATTCTTCTAATGAAGAGGACAATAAAAACTGGGGAAAAATCTTAAAAGTCAGACAGAAGTTATCAAAGATCTAACAACACAATGAAAAATTACGATGCCAAGATATGAGATAACAAGGAAACACTGGAGGTGAGCTGGGATATGGAGTGATTTTACAGCTAGAAGCATCTTCGGGTAAGCAGACTATGTGTCCAAGAGGCTGAGAAGCAGAATGGCAGACACCGTAGGGCTGGGAGGATGGGGTTCATGGGAAAAGCACGATCAAAGACATGGGCATGGTTGTCATCGTAAGGGAGGTAGTTTTCTTCGGTGACTTTGTTCACCGTTCTTTCCTAATCCACCAAATCAAGCCCCTTTCAGTGACCCCCACCACTGACATCACCTGATAGGTGCCAGCACACTTACACACTCCATTCCTACACATGAATTATTGGTGCACCTCATTTCGGTCATCGTTATACTTTGGAAGCAGACGCAAATGCTGAATGCTGATAATTTCAAGGCTAATAATAAAATTCCCAAGACCTAGCACTTGAGCATTACATAAAAATTGAATGATAGTAAGAAGTTTTAGAGCCCAGTCACATACTCCATCTGTATGACTGCAACCACAATTAAACACTGAAAATTCCAACACTGAAAGAGGAAAATGAAGAAAAAAGGAATGAAATGGGGGAGGGAGGAAGAGAAGGAAAGAGCAGAAATCAGAAATAGAGAGGAAGGTTGTTGAATGATGCTTCTCCAGGACAGCAGAGTTCAGGCCACACACACCCTCTCCCTCCCCCCCCCACCCCCCCCCCACCGCGAATAACAGAGGATAATCTGCAAAAATGCTGAGTCACCATGCTGGACATCTGAAACTAATATAATATTATAAATCAACTATATGTCAATAAAAATGAAATAAAATCCATTAAACTAGAAAAAAGTGTGCTCCTTTTTATAGTATTCCATGGAATAAATGGGCCAGTATTTTTTGTTAACCATTCAGCTATTGAAGGGCATTTTAGTTGTTTCCAGTTTTTGGTTATTTCAAAAGGAGCTGCTGTGAAGATCCACGTACAGGTTTCTGTGTGAACAAAGGTGTTCATTTCTCTGGGATCAATGCCCAGGGGTGTGATGGGTGGGTCGTATGCTAAATATACGTTTAATTTGGGAAAAGATTCCAAAACTGTTTTCCAGCATGGTTGGATCAGTTAGAGGGTAAGGGTAGAAAACATCCCTTTACCCTCCCCAGTTTATAATATAATTGTCTGCGATATTTCCTCTATGTCGTACATTGAGAGGCACCTCAGACCATCATAATTTTCACTTCACCTGTCAAATATGACTTTGAAAACACAACAGGAGAAGGAAAGACTATTGTATTTAACGATGTTTTTACTTACTGAGTGCTTCCTTTCTTCCTCATGTTCCAAGGTCCCTTCTTTCATCATTTCTTTTCTATTGAGAGAACTTCCTTTGAGTGTAGGTATGACACATTCTCTTAGTTTTCTTCATTCAGGAAAAGATGTTTTTCTTTGTCTTAGCTTTCAGAAGTTTAAATATGATGTATCCTGTTTGGGTTGATTGGTCTTTGGCCAAATTTGGGAAATTTCCAGCCATTATTTCTTTGAGTATTTTTTCAGTCCACCTTCTTCCTCTTCTGGTGTCCAGTGAGGCAAATATTAAACCTTTTGTCAGAATTCTGCATGTCCCAGAGGCTCAGCTCATTTTGTCTTTCAGCCTATTTTCTCTCTGTTGTTCAGACCGGCTCATTTCTGTTGTTCTATCTTCAAGTTTACTGACTCTCTTTCCTCTGTTCTCGCCAATTTGTTGCTGAGTCTACCCATTGAATCTTTTCTTTGTTACTGTATTTCTCAGGTCTAAAATCTGTTTCTTCTGGTTCAACGTTAGGACGGTATATTTTTTCATTTTGTTTCAAGTGTGCTTCATTGCAGTAGTTTTCTGTTGGCCGTTCTTTTTCAGATAATTCTACCATCTGTGTCCTTTTGTTCACATGGTGATTTTCCTGGTTCTTGATGTGACTGATTTGGAGGTTGAATTTTGGGACACTCTGGGTGTAGTGTTATGAGGCTATGGATCTTACTTAAATATTCTGTTAGCAGCAATCCCACACCACTGGGAGAAGGGTGGGTCTGGCTTGTTACTTCTAAGGTGAAGGTGGAGTCTCAGTTCCTGGCTTGGCCAGGGTGAAGGGGTACTTGTTACTGCTGGAGCTGGGGGGGCAGTCAGGCTGACAAGCAGACGTGCCCTATTACTGTCCCAAGTGTGGCTTCAAGGATATCATGGGAGGGGGAGCCTGTGTACACTGGGAAGTGGTAGGACTCCTGACTCCCTCGGTTGGGGTCAGGGGGCACAGGGAAAGACAAATAATTCTGTTTGCCCTTGTGATGGTTTGTTTCATATGTCAACCTGACTGGGCTCAAGGATGCCCAGGTACCTGGAGAAACATGATTTCTGAGTGTGTCTGTGATGGTGTTTCTCAAAGGGATTAGCATTTGAATTGGTGGGTTGAAGAAACCAGATCTGCTTCCCAATGTGAGTGGGCCTCATCCAAACCGTTGAGGCAGGAATAAAACAAAAGTGTAGTAGAAGGTTAAATTAGTTCTCTCTGTTTGAGCTGAGACATCCATCTATTCCTACCCTGGACATCAGAGCTCCTGGTTCTCAGGGCTTTGGACCTACACCATCAGTTTCCTAGGTGGCAGGTAGTGGGATGTCTCAGCCTCCATAATTGAGTGAGTGAATTCCTCATAATACATCTGCTTCTATATATCTCTGTATATTGCCTATTGGTTCTGCTTCTCTGGAGAACCTTGGCCACTACATCCCTCTTCTTTCATTTCCTGTCACTCATTGGTTGCAGATGATACCACTGCATGGCACTTCCTTGTGTGTCCTGGTGGCCTCACCTGCCTCTTGAGCACGTGGGTGCTAGAGCATCAGCTGACTCCCATTGAGGCTGGCACAGGGACCAGGTGCAGAAGCCCAAGCATCCCTGAAGGTTGAGGTACCAGGAGGTATTGAGAGGTTAATTGATACCATAGTGCAGGCGTCCAGGGCAAGGCTGGAGGCAGGTGGGCACATAAACTGGACCTGTTGTGACCCCAGATGTAGATGGCCTGGAATTCCAAATTAGAGAATGTGCTTCCTAATATATTTGCAAATGAACAGTCTCAGAAATATTCTAAGCATGAAAGGAACATGATTTTCAAGACCAGTTCTAGAGAAATATCTAATAATTGTGAGACAGATATTTAAAGAATAAAATGTTGGAAGAAAAACATTATTTTCAGATGAATTAGAGGAAACTACAACAGTTGGGATACAAAGTGATTAGGTCTAAACTACAATGCTGAATCCATTCTTTTTTATTTCAAGGTTTCATTCTTAAGTTGTTTTCAGTATTTAAGCAATTGTGTTTGTTTCAGTACAAGTACCTATGTACCTATAAGATGCTTACTGTCTTTTACTAATTACAAGCATCTGAGGTTCATCTGAATTCTATTAGCACTTTAAAGTATTTCTTTTATTTTTACATGTTTACAAGCCCCAATGTTTATTAAACTCTACAGCTCCTGGCTAATACAGTTAGAAAATGAGATGTATGTAATTAAGTTGATTTTTACATCGCTGTCAAATCTAGGAACAAGCACTCAGAACACAAGAGGGAAAGAATCTGTACAATAATTTAAAGGCACCATAAATGCTGCACTCAGCTTATCCAAGTGTGCAGCTTTTGTCCTGCCCTTGGTTCATTGATAAAAATTTGGGGAACGATATTCATAATCTCACTGGAAACTGCTTTGTTTGTTGTAGCTCCAAGAGTGATCCATTCATATATTTTACATCCCAGGACTTGAGTTGGACAAATCAAATAGAACTGAAAATAATTTGGTAGGAGAGAGCTGCGACTATTTAAAAGCATGGCTATTTAAACCCTTTCCATTCTTTCATTCCAGATGAACGTAATCATGCTTTATTTATGTGGCAGAATTGATTAGCGGTCTGTTAAATGTACATTTACAGTATTCCTTTAATTCCGAAAATAATAACCATCTCTTCACGCCAGATAAATCTAATTTCCTCCAATTTTCTCAACTTACAAATGATAATAAAATTATCCATTTTTTTCCAAAAAATAAAATTGATTATAAGACATGTAAATGTTTATCTCAAAGTAACATTTTTTTCATAGCCTCTACAACGTTTCCACTTTCAATCAATAGGAATGCCATACCACTCACTCCTAGCCTTGCTTACCTTATGCTATGGAAATTATCATTATTATCATGATTGTTATTATTCAACTTCTCCACCAGTGTTGTTTTTGGACCCAGGGAGAAATATGTTCTTTCAGCACTTAAATTCCTACATTCAAGTGAATATCCACTAGACTTCAGCAAAGATTTTCATCAAATGAACATTTGTTCCATCCAGGCTTCCAAGTGAATTTAACATTTTAATACTACTTTGAATTTATTTTTAATCACTTCTTTCATTTTATAATACTATTTAAAAATGATAGTTCATATCATTTTTGAAACTACCCAAACTCTGCACACATTGGCTGCCACAATCGCTGCTAAAGAAGGACCTTGAAGTAATTTTTGTTTGTTTTTATCTAAACAACAGGGGACAAGGGTGACATCAACTAGGAGTAAAAGCATCCTCTTCACTCTTCACACCTCCTCTTTCCCGGGGACATGGCATCGTGTCAGGAATAGGCTTCCATATTTTTTCTAAGACTCTCGCTCCAGAACAAAAATTTTCTCTGACACTCTGTTTGCTGCAAGGATAAATTCAGATTTCTTACTCTGACGTTCAAGAACCTGGCAAGCCCATCATGCAGAATTCCACTTTGCCCCAAAGTGAATTTCCTGATCCAGCCCCTGTGATCTAGCCATGACAGACTGGACAACTTGGCATATACTGATCCCCCTGCCTGAGATTCTTTTCCCTAAATATGTCAGTCCTACTCACCTGTCTTAGTCCATTCTGGCTGCTATTACAGAATACCACAGCTTGGAAGTGTCTAAACAACAGAGATTGATTTCTCCCAGGTCTGGAGCCTGGAAGTCCAAGGTCAAGGCAGAGGCAGCTTCAGCGTCTGGCTAGAACTGGCTTCCTGGTTCATAGACAACATCTTCTCACTGTGGCCTCACCTGGAGGAAGGGGTGAGGGAGCTCTCTGTGGTCTCTTTTATAAGGACACTGATCCCATCGTGGCAGGTTGACTCTCATGACCTCATTACCTCCCAAAGGCCCCACCTCCTGACACTATCACCTTGGGGGACAGGGTTTCAACATGAACTGGGGGGACACAGACACTCAGCCCATAGCACCCTCTCCTGAGCCTTGTCTGTGGGGTGGCGGACACACTTTTCACAGGAGAAGGGTTTGCTCTGGGACAACATGTGGACATCTGACTCCCTTGACTTGATTAGAGTTTGGAAAGTTATTCAGAGCAGTAGAGGACATTATCCTTTTAGGAAGACATTTGAGTTTGCTGCAGTTTTTTAGCCATCTGGCCCCAAACCCTTCCAGTCCACTCTCAGTGGTGTCTGTGGGAGATGCTCCCGGTGCATCCTTAGGCCTCTGCTCCCGTGTCTTCCCAAAGCAGCTGCGGCTCCAGCCCGGCTCCCCGGGGAAGCATTGGGATGTTAGAGCCCCTGGGGATAGCCTCAAATGCTGGGAAATGGTAGGTGGGGTCTGGAGCACAAGCATCCCAGTATCATTGCCCGAGGCGGGTGGTCCAGAGGTGTGTTCCTCAGTGTCTCCCAGAGACACCCCAGAACTGAGCGTGGTCGTCCACAGAAGTGGTCCACTCCACAAGGACCGCTGCTCCGTGTCCTCCCTTCCTTGTCTCTATTCCCTGCTCCCTTGATGGCGCTTGCTTTTGCTCCCCCCCATATAAACTATTGGCCCTCAAGTCTTCGTATGAGTCTGCCTCTTGTGAAACCCAACCTAAAATAGTCTCGAAGGTATGTAGAACCTCACCTTTACAAAGAGATACACTTGTAGACACCTACACGTCCTGTGTTCCCTAATTACTGTGAACCATCAATTCCGTGCACTAATGATCCGTGTGTCTCTGTCCGATGGTCTCTGATGGAAAGAGGAAGAACAGGAAACAGGTTGCCCGAAGACCTGGGTACTAATGCCTGCTAACCCCATTCATCAGCCTCACGATATCAATGAGTCAAATGCTCTCTCTGGACTGTGGCTTCCACATCTATAAACGTGAGAATGACTGCTGTGATTCCTTTCCAGAGCTGCTGGAAAGTAATAATGAAATTGAGGTCACTCTCAAAATAGACAATGTGACTATTACCAGCAACCTGCAGGAAACAGCAAGCCTGGGGCAAGCCAAGGACTCTCCAAAGCCTTACTTCTTACCATGACACTGGACACCCATTTCCTCAGTAGGAAGGATGTTTTATGAAATATTTGCTTTGGGCTTCTTTGATTTTTATCTTCAGTGATAATGCCCATTTTCATATATACCTTGCTGAACAAAACTATATGGAAATTCAGTATTTGGGGTGAAATTCCCTTTTACATAGCCAAACCTGACATCTCTGAAATTTTCATCTGTTATCTGAAGTCACCTCAACTAACATCGAACAGATGTAAATTTGGTAAAACGAACTTGTCTATCCCAAATATCACACATTTCACATAGTTCTCTCTCTGAAGCTGCATTTCCCAGAAGATTCAGGAGACACTAAAGAACATTCAGATACACACTACTGTATCAAAATAAACAAACAACAAGGACATACTGTACAGCACAGGGAACTAGAGTCAATATCTTGTAATAACCTAAAATGGAAAAGAATCTGAAAAACAATATATATATATATCTGCAACACTGCTGTACACCTGAAACTAACACAACTTTGTAAATCAACTATTCTTGAATAAACAAAGAAAAGAAAAGAGAAAAAGAAGAACATTCAGAAACGAAAGGCCACTGTCAGATGAGGATATGAAATGAATGTTCCCATGAGCTCACATCCCCCCAATGATCTTCAGCATCTTCATTTCCTTTATCAGCTCTAGTTCCAGCATGGAAGGGAAAGTGAGGCCTGGCAGAATAAGTAATAAATCACACAGTTATTTATTTTATTGGATATCATCATTCATGGTTAATATAGTCCATACTTGACTTTTCATGTTTTATTTTATTTTTAAATAAAGGAGCCCAGGATTCCCTTTCCGGTAGCATCCATGGAATGCGTTGTGTGCTGTCTCGCTCCTCTTCTGTGTTGGTCGAGGCTACACTTGAATTATTGGGCTGATCACCAGCTGCAGTCGTTGGGGACTCCACTCTTGGCCGAACCCCTAGAACAAAGAGGGTCTCCCTCAGACACTGCTTTCAACTCCTCCCAGGGGGAAAAACCATTTATAAGATTTCTACCAAAATATCTACTACAGCCATAATATATTACCCATTGGACACTTTCTCCTTCTTTTTGGAGGAGAAACACTCTCCAGTTGAAGAATGGTTTTGGATAACTATTAGCCAGAAAGGAGTCAGAGGAGTTCATATCGGATCTTCATAGCTTTCCCCTAATACCTGATTATGATCTGTTAGTTTTCTGTTCTTTCCTTCCTTTTGCCTTTTATAAATTGAATAAAAGTGTTCACATATTTCAAGAATTCATAGTTTTTATTACTTCAAAGTTCAAGCCAGCCTGTGTGATATGACAGATAACATGTTTACATCTAGCAATGGAGATGTCTGGTTACATAACAGAAATTTGACTAAGAAATATCCATTCTGATATATGATATTGTAACATGGAAGTTGGTTATCAGCCTACTGCTATGATTTTTTTTTAGCTTTTAATTATGTACTACAAAACCTCTATGACTAGGATACAGTTAGCAAGAATCAAGGTCAGAAAACTAATGGTATCTCTTGTGTACAAATATAACATGGTTCTGATTCATAATTCAAGGAACTGACAGAATTTAAAAGATTAACATTTAAATTAAATGCCAATCCACTGATGTCTCATAGCTATTTGATATCATACAGTCAATAACCTTCACTGGTGCTAATTTTTCTCACGCCTATTAATCCCAGTTTTATGGGATTGCTGTGGACAATAAATAAGATAAATTATATGAAACATTTAGTACAAAATCTGCCATCCTGTAAGTCCTCAAATCCTTGCTGGGTTCACTTTTAAGGCTATCAATGCAGTGTTAAGTTTGTTCTTTTCATTCAAATTTGTATTTATTTATTATTTATGTTTTAAGCTTTATTGAAGTGTAATCAATAGTCCATTAACTGCACATATTTTAAGTGTGAAATCATTATCACAGTCAAGATAATGCCCATATCTTGCTCCCCCAAGATTTCTTTGTGCACATTTGTAATGCATCCTACACATCTTTCCTTGCACCCCCTGCTCACCCATCTTCAGATAACAACTAATCCGATTTCTGCCACTTTAGATTAGCTTGCATTTTCTATGTGTACAGAAACAGAGTTATATATCATCTACTCTATTTTTTCATTTCACTTCTTTCACTCAGTATAATTATCTTGAAATTCATCTATTTTGTTGCATGTATCAATGATTCATTTCTTTTCCTTTCTGAGTGGGATTCCTCTTTATGGATATGCAATTTACTTATGTATTAATCTACTCATGGGCATTTGGGTTGTTTACAATTTGGCTATCACAAATAAAGCTGCTATGAACAATCCTAAATCTAAATGTGAGAGCGAAAAAAATAAAAATTCTAAGAGAAAACACGTTTTCTTTGGTTTGGCAAATATTTCATAATTATGAAATAAAAAGAAAGCACTATAAAAGAAAACGCATCATTGAAGTATACTTACCAAAATTAAAACCTCTCCAGATGACATTGTTAAGAAAATGCAAAGGTAAGCTACACACTGGAAGAAAATATGTGTGAAATATATGTCCAAGAAAAAATTTGTTTCTAAAATATATAAAGAACTCTTGCAACTCAATAACCACAGGATAACATAATTTGAAATAAAAAGGAAAGATTTGAACAGACCCTTTGCTAAAGATGATATATGGATGACTAATTAACACATGAAAAAATGTTCAATGTATTTCTCCATTATGGAAATACAAAAAAAAAAAGAAAAACGCCAAAAAAACCCACCTCTACATGCCCACTTGAATAACTAAGGTCAAAGAGTGACCACACCACCTGTGCATGAAGATGTGAGCAATCAGATCTCCCCTCTGCTACTGGTGGGCATGTAAAAGGGTGCATCTTACATCTGCTTTGGAAAATAGTTGGCGGTTTCTTAGAAGTTAAACATAAATCTACCATATGACCAAGCCATTCCATTCCTAGGCATTTACCCAAGAGAAATGAAAGCATATGTCTACAGGAAGACTCCTAGCTTTAAGTTAAAAGAAAACAAACCAAACTTGATGTATAGAAACCACTATCTGAAAGAGTGATTAAAGCTTTGCAACATCGACCAGTCCCTCAAAGGTCATTTAAAATTCTGTAAGGAGAGAACAACACCAGCTCCTCTTCATTATCATCGCTTATTTCCTAAAATGTGGTAGAAATCAAGGGCATTAGAAATTACTGTGTAAAGGGAAGAAGTGACACAGAAACACAGAAGGAAAAAAAACAAACTTCTTAAAGTCAGTCTTAAATACATAAATGCTTTGTCAAGTAGTCCTGCATGATTTTCAAAGATAAACAGTCTCTAATGTGGTGTATGCTTTAAGACTTTGCATAAGGTGTGTTAATTCAAGTTAACAATGGATATTATATAAAATGTACAAATGTAGCAAATCCTTTCACTTACTTTCAGTCATTCACGTACTATATTAAGCTGTATAATTCACATCCCAATTGACAGCTACAAAATAAATCCTTCCAGAAATATGAAAGCTTTGTCTAATAATTCTCCCCATATGTTTCTGGCAAATAAATAATTGAGGCTTAAGAGAAATGCTATCTCTGCTCTTGTTTCAAAAGAACAAAGGCCTAGCATCTTTTCTAGTTTTAAAAAAATTCTTCAAATCATAGATCAAGTCACATATTTGAAGGAAGCCAATATGAATATTTCCTTTTCATCTTTGTGTGCTTAAAAAGTAGTTCAAACGATTTCCACACATCTGCAACTTAGATGGAGATATATCACGTCCCCAAAAGATGTAATTCTAACACTCTCATGCTTTAAAGATTCTCCAAAGGACTGTCAACCAACTGTTTGGCCTAAATCATCTGGCTAATCAGCTGGTGACATCAGCTTGAGTCAAGGGAAAGAGAAGTAAAAAATGAGACTTTGCTGTTTAGTAACAAGTAGAGTAGAAATGACACCCCCATTATGTTCCCAGTCATTTCTTTAAAAAGCTCACTTAAGCAATCAGAGACGTAGACAAAAAAATCTTAAGCGTAGTTTCTCTTCATTAACAACAAAAAAATGTCCGGACATATGACATGAAATCTCAGGTAAACAGGGTAAAAGTAGTAAGGCAGGTAAATCTCTTTTTGCCATAAATTTTTTTACCCTTTGCAAGCACAACCTGTTTGCATCAAGCCACACAATTTTATATTAAACTGTCCTCCCGAGTGAAAACCAATAAAACAAAACAAAACTCAAACACGCATTTACCTGAGTTTTAGTTCTCCTGTTATAAAAAAGAAAAATAAGTGTGCATTAAACACACATAGGCATATTAAGAAGAATTTTTTTCACCTACAAAGAATATGTGCTTGAATCACAGGGGCAAGCCCAACAAGCGTTATAAGCATTTGTTCTATTTCTTTACAAGAGGGACAAACCTCTGTTTTCTCTCCAGATACTTCCCTGAGCACTATTTGTCAGCATTCAGTAGTTCTTGTTTGGCAGTAATAATCTTTCTAAGTTTGACAGATTTATGTAATTTCAAATTGTTTTCAAGGCTCACTTTCAATTCATGTTTTAAATTGCAGTATATGAGGCATGTAAAACACTTGTTTCAATGAGAACATGATGCTTGCACTTAGTATTTACACAATATGAAATAAATCATGTCAGAATTAATAAGGTCTAATTCTATTAATGTCAGAAAAGATTAACGTAAGTTCTCTCTTCTAAGCAGACTTACTCGATACTCTTTGAATTATCCTTGACAGTGTTAAAATTAGACTAAGCCTACAAATAAAATAAGCCAGCAAATAAATTGAAGTAATAAATTAAGACATTGTGTAAACAAAGGTATCTGTGCTAGAAGAAGCCGATTTGATTGAAAACCCTTAGTAGATTTGTCATCAGCAACACACTTTATTTGTATCTCTCCTGATGGTTCTAGTTTCCTCTGAATTGAGTTTGTCTATATTGTGTTTGTTGTGAAATGTGAGTTTCTTACCAGGGATGTAAAAATGTTAATTATAATTAAGAGAGGTCATATCAAAGCAAGAGAGCATTATTTTATGATGTGACAAAAGATGTTTTGCTTGTCAGTTTGATTAGCTTGATCAGTCAGTGGTAGCTAAAATTTGTATCTAAACCTCGTGAGTTCATACAGTTAGAGAAAATGTGAATGAGTTGTTTAATCTGATTATCTCTTTTATTTCTACATTTGTTTCCATTTGTTCCCTTGTGCAAGTTAATACTCATGAGGATGTGTTTTTCCAAGAAGTGGGAAAAATGTCTTTAATTTAACCTTTCACTGAAATTCTATCCAGCCACGAAAAGGCATTGCTTTCAATAAAAAATGTTTTTATTTTAAAATAAGGTTAGCATTCCAACTGGCAGTAAATGATATTATTCCTGTATTTTATTAAGAGAAATATAGATCAGATTAGGGAGGCTGGAAAAGAAAGAGAAGAAGAGGTAAAAGTTACCTGAAATAATGAAGAAAAATGTAGGAACAACATACATCACCATGTTCTTAATGGGTACCAAGGATATTATAGGTACGTTCATATTGCTTGCGATATGTTTGTATTACTAAGGATACATACTATTTAAAATTTAGTGTATATGATGTTTATTTAAGTTCTCTAAAGAATTTTGTGTAAAACTCATTATAATCCAAAGAACAGAACTAAATCAACTCAAGAAAATTTTGCCCTGATGATGAAACAGAAATAAGTCATGTTTTTATTTTCTCCCAAAGAACATGGTTTGGAGACCAAGGGTTAACATTTACAAGGCTTCAAACATTCAATTGAAATGAATAAAATGGGAAATATGTAGATTATCATTACAAGGTGCACCCACTGGGAGAGGCAAACTGGAGATTCTGTGCAGGGGGTTTCCTGGGCCCTGCCTCATGCCCCTCTAGCTTGGCTGGTCTTCATGTCTCTTTGTAATAAACCGTAACTGTGGGTACTACAGCTTTCAATGTGAGTTCTAGCAAATTACCAAATCTGACAGTGGTCTTGGGGATCCAGAACTTGCAACTGGTGTCAGAAGTGAGGATGGTCTCGGAGACCCCCTAACTCTGCAGAAATACACCAATCACATATGGAGTATTCTTGCCCAAAATACATTAAACTTGAACCTATTTATGAGAAACAACTAGACAAATCCAGAACGTGGAATGGTTAAAAAAAAACATGAACTCTTAAGTATGTCAATAATCTGACATCAGATAAACCAAAAAAGTGGAAAGAATGCTTCCAGTATAAAGCATTATAACTTTCAGAGGAAGAGAGAAAATGTTTCTCCTTACCATGGAATAAAAGTCTTTTAGTTTGGACATTTTAGGCCAAAGTAAGTTTTGTGCCCAACACTGAACCACTAAGATGTAACAAGGGTTTGCTGTGTTTTGCCTGGTATAAGCCTGGGATTGGGAACCAGGTGTGGCAGAGCTGATGAGCTTGCTCTGGTCTGCTAAGCCTATTCAGACACTACCCCTCAAACTGAGGATGGAGTAGTATTTCCTTATCACGTATGTCATATCGGGGAAAAAAGTAAGTAACAACAGTGTCCAATACACACACATAACTTGTCCAGATTTGGGGTTCAAGCTACCCAAACAATAAAGGTCCACCTTCTTCTGGGACTCATGTTGGATTACAAGCATGGAGACCTGTACAAGATTTGGATTCCAACCACAGAGACCTAATTTTTAAAACATATTTTTGTTTTTAATTAAAAATAAATTTTATTTTATATTGGAGTATAGTTGATTTACAATGCTGTGTTAGTTTTAGGTGTACAGTTAAGTGATTCAGTTATACATATACATATATCTATTCATTTTCAGATTCTTTTCACATATAGGTTATTACAGAGTTTTGAGTAGAGTTCCCTGTGCTATACAGTAGGCCCTTGTTGATTATCTATTTTTATATACAGTTAGTGTGTATATGTTAATCACAAACTTGTAATTTCTCCCTCACCCCTACCTTTTTCCTTTAGCAACCATAAGTTTGTTTTCTAAGTCTGTGAGTCTGTTTGTTTTGTAAATAAGTTCATTTCTATCTTTTTGTTAGATTCCACCTATAAGTGATATCATATGATATTTGTCTTTCTCTGACTTAATTTCACTTAGTATGATAATCTCTAGGTCCATCCATGTTGCTGCAAATGGCATTATTTCATTCTTTTTTATGGTTGAGTAATAATATTCCATTGTATATATGTACCACATCTTCTTTATCCTTTCCTCTGTTTTAGGTTGCTTCCATGTCTTGGCTATTGCAACATAAACCAAATACCCTTGAGAGAAGAATGACAAATAGTAGCTATTTGAAAATCACTAATTAGCACAGCTTGGAATATCACTTTCTTTTCTTTTTTTTTCTTAGCATCCTTTATTGGAGTATAATTGCTTTACAATGGTGTGTTAGTTTCTGCTTTATAACAAAGTGAATCAGCTATACATATAAGTATATCCCCATATCTCTTCCCTCTTGTGTCTCCCTCCCTCCCACCCTCCCTATCCCACCACTCTAGGTGGTCACAAACCACCGAGCTGATATCCGTGTGCTATGCGGCTGCTTCCCACTAGCTATCTATTTTACATTTGGTAGTGTATATATGTCCATGCCACTCTCTCACTTTGTCCCAGCTTATCCTTCCCCCTCCCTATGTCCTCAAGTCCATTCTCTAGTAGGTCTGCATCTTTATTCCCATCCTGCCCCTAGGTTCTTCATAACCATTTTTTTTTTAGATTCCATATATATGTGTTAGCATACGGTATTTATTTTTCTCTTTCTGACTTACTTCACTCTGTATGACAGACTCTAGGTCCATCCACCTCACTACAAATAACTCAATTTCGTTTCTTTGTATGGCTGAGTAATATTCTATTGTATACATGTGGAATATCACTTTCTTATATTCTACAAGTACTCTTATCTAAGACACCATTAATATTGATGAAAAATATCTGTAGCTACCAATACCATACTTCATCATGAAGGATGCACCCCCATCCAACTGTATTTTTTCCCCTAACATGGATAGGTGAGAGCAAGATTCAGATGGCCCTGGAATTTAAAATCCTATGATTCTAAAAACAATAGAGGAAAATATAAGTGATTCAAGAGAGTAGAACTTTAAAAAAATAAGTACAAGTTAATAAATTAGACGTCTCTAATAAGTTACATTGGACCTAGAAATTAAAAGCACATTTGAAACAAAAATAACATTAAAAACAAAAGTAAAATTGGGAAATAAAGAAATGCTCAATTAAAAAAAACCCAGGAATGTCTCAATGTAAATGAGCCAACTACATGATGAAACAACAACCATAGAAGAATCTGCAGATGATTAGCAAATGAATATAAAGTTTTAAATTACATGGAATCTAGGACTATAGCTAGGAATGTTGTGGTTGCCACATAGGGTGAGATGCTGAAATCAGAAATGATGGATTTGTTGCCAGCACAAACAAATTCAATAGCTTTAAAAAATCTATGATATTCACTTAATAACATAAAATTAAAATAAAATGGCCATTATTTAGAAACATTTTGTAAGAAAAGAAATCCTAATCAGTCATAGCAGTTTGGGTGATTATGTCTCTGATTAGTCTAGAAGAAAATACACATATGAAACTGGCTTTATTTTTAATTATAGAAAATAGGCTTATTTTTCTTCATCATGATAAAGAAAAAACTTGCAATGATCAGCCTTAAAATAGTGTCTGAAATTCAAATATGAGGACTAAGCACACAGACTAAAATCATAAAAGTGACTCATTTTCTTTTATTGGGGGATTATACATCTCTATAAATCCTCAAAATACAAGTAAATACCAATTTGAAATAGTTCATAGCTACAAAATGGAAAACTGGTTATAAAATAGAATGAAACAGATATGTGGCATTTCCATGGGAACACTTGGGGAATCTGATGAATAATGTGAGCAAAATCCATTCTGGAAAAGGTTTCCTAACCTGATTATCTCTGTAAACATAAAACATTGACTTCTGCATCTGACAAACCCTCGTATCGATGGATTAACTGCACAAAGGACTGTCAAACATTTCCCTGCTAACATGACACAAGATACAAAATATGAAAGATGTTTCGATCATTATGGGAAAGGATCAATTTTACTTTTAACCTGCTCAATCCTCTCACTCAAGTTCAATAACAATTTACCCTTTAAATGCTACTTAATTTATTTTCTGGCAAATGACTCTAGGCAAAATTGAATTCAGTAAGGACCCAGTTTCCCTTCTTAACCTTCATCCTTTCAAAGATGCTATAGCACAAATCACTGTAGTGTTTTCAACTTTATTTTTAGTGTAATTTATCTAAAGAGGACTACTAGAAAATTAAACAAAAAATTAGTATCATCTGTTTGTTCAAACCACATCAGGCATCTGCTTAAGAGAGAAGAGTGAAGTGATCATGTGAACAATCACTAAATGAATCAATTAAAATTATATTTGAAGATGTTGGGAAGCATCCAAAAGCAAAGAGAAACAGGGAGAGTTGAAACTCGGAAAATGAAATTGGAAGAACTATAAGTTGTGACTTATCAGGTCCACGGCTCAATCAATCTCCATAGCTAAGACAGATAAAACTGCAAAACCCCGAAAAAGGTAGGAAGCACCACAGCCTCACTAGTTAAAGGTGCCAGACTGGAAAGGTGCCAGCATTCATGACTGGAAATGAAGTTGGAAAATGTAAGGGAAAATCCAGGCTGAGAACCAAGGGAGTCAAACAATCTATGATTAATACGCACGGAAGATTGAGAGGAAAGGTTGCCTCCACCAAATAAAAAACAGGAAAGTAAAAGTAAGGGGAAATCATGACACATGAAAGATGCCATGGGAGTTTAGAATAAGGGAATAAATTTGATGCTCTGAATTGAGGGTGGGATGGTAAAAGCAGGAAAATTTCTCTGAATTAGTACAAAAATAAAGAGAAGAAAAATGGCTTTAAAATATTTGTATATAATAAAATGAGTATCAAGCAGTTATGTTCAAAGCCCTACTTATATCTGTGTGTGTGTGTGTGTATGTGTGTGTAAAATGATGGAGACAAATATATTAAGAAAATAGTACAAGAAAAATTGTTAGAATGGAAGAACTCAAAATCGCCATATTGAAACTGCCCTATACCCCAAAAAATGAATGCAATGATCTAAATAAAGCCATGTTTTGTGAAATCTGAAAATACTAAGGATGAAGAAAAAACTATAATAGCTTACAGAAATAAAAAGCAAGTTTCCTATGGAGACAGAGAAATCAAAACAAATTTATATTGATATTTCTCCACCTCAACATACATTGAAAGAGAAATTAAAATTGATTCCTCTCAGGCCTCCCAAACACTGGAAGCCAGGAATAAAATAGAACGTGCCCTTCCAGCTCTGAAAGAAAATAAGTTTCCTCCTAGAAGTTATGCTCATCAGATCTATCCAGTGAGGAGAGAATAGACATCTCCAGAAAGGCAGTGACTGGAAGTGCTCACCCCCTAGGGGACCCTTCCATCAAAGTTGTTTAGGTCTTCACTCTTGGACATCCTTACTCAGTTCTCCATAATAATCTCCACAATATATTTCTTCTCAACAAGACTCTGTCTCCCTTCCCCCCACCCCATCCCACGCCACCTTTCTCTCTGTGGATGCCCCAGCAAAGTCCTCCTTTTCCCCACAGAATACCCTCAAATTCATCCCTCACATAGCACCTCACTTCTTTCTGAAATATATTCATTTCACTAGATGACCTCAAAGATTTCAGCAGCTTCCCATGGCACTTATGATACAGTTACATTATGTTAGCATAGCCATAAAGTGCTGGTCCTGTAGCTGGAATCTTTAGAAGGGGAACCAATTTCTCTAAAACCACTCGAATCAGTTATGCCATAGTTCCAACATGATGGCCTGTTATTATTTTCTGGATCACACGAAGCCCTCTCTTTTTGCAGGATCTTATCCCATGTTCTTCACTCTGCTTGATTGATTCTTCTCCCAACTCTCATCCTAATTCTTACTCATTCAAACTTTCTATCTCCCACTGTACTGGACTTTTGACTAATGAAGGTGACCATGTTCATTTTTGACACCAACATACAGTGTCAAAATACAGATAAAATTCACCATCATAATAGCTAATGAGAGATTTAAGTTAAATTGACCAAGTATATGGTCATTCTAACGTTATAGAATCTGTAATAAAAGTATTATATTCCAACTCCCAATGCAGTGCAGATTAATAATGACAGTATTCTCTTTTTTTTTTTTTTTCATGTTTAGGAAATGGTGGCAATGGTAGCATGGCACAGAGGAAACAGAAATAATCCACAAGATCTTACTGTGCATAGTAGTATGAAGATAAACTTTCAATTTTCATTGTAATGATGAAAATATTTTTACACTCTTTATTGAAGAAATTTCAAACCTACAGACTAATTGCAAAAGTTGTTCAACGAACACCCATGTATCCTTCGTTTAGATTCACCCGTTAATTCCTCTCTCTCTCCTAAGGTACGTGTATATAGTTGTCATCCTTCCCCTCCTCCTCCTGCCCCTTCATGACATCATTCTCATTATTATTATGGTCCGCTCATAAAGAGTAAGTTGCAGACATCCCAATCCTTCAGCCCTAAAGACTTTCTCATCTATATCCTAAGAACAAAGACGTCACCTTACACACCTACTATACGATTATCAAATTCAGAAAATGTACCATGATACAACACCGGTATGCGTTATAGACTATATTCATAGTTCACTAATTGTTCTGTTAAAGTTCTTTTTCAGCATTTGTTTTTCAAGTCAACACACAATCTGGTGTCCATCGTTTCACTTAGATACCATGTCTTCTTCTGGAACAACTCGTCAGTCTTTGTAATTTATGACATTTAGGTTTTTGAGGAATGTTTTCAAACTGTCCCTTCATTTGCGGATTTCTAACAGCTTCCTTATGTGAGACTCAGGGGTCTATGTCGTTGGTTTGTTGGCAGAGATGCTCCCTGAGCTGTGCAACACCCTCAGCTCACCACACTGGGAGACACGTATCTGTCCCACTAGTGGATATGAACTGTAGTCACGGGGCTACGGTGGCATCTGTCAGCTTTCTCTGTTGCAAAGTTACGTTTTCCCATCGTCATGAATAAGCTACCTTTGGGGACATACCTTGAGGCTGTTCAAATATCTTGATCCCAGCAAACTTTTACGAAATGGTCTTAGCATTCATTGATGGCTCCTGCCTGGATCAATTATTACTGTCGCAGTTGCAAACTGGTGATTTTAGTACCTCCATCATTCTGTCTGCATTTATTAGTTGGGATTGCACCGTAAATAAGGCTTTCCCTCTCCTACCTCCACTTTTCAAAGCTAATTTAATCATGTTCACTGAAATTAGCTTTATAAATGTTGAGCTATGGCTACAATAGCACAGTAGATATATGTCTGGTGTCTAGTGTATCATGTGGACCCCTGGATGGAAAACTCAACCTGAATTTAGTCCTGATTTTATTGATAACATGCAGGGCTATTAGGAAAATCACTTCACATCTCTAAGTTTTAGTATTTGTATCTGTCCAATGAGGGTTTTGACTACTTAATATGAATGTTTTCTTTCAGTTTTGATAGTTTATAACTCTTAAAATATTTCATTCAGTGTCTGTGTGGCCCTAAAATTTTTTAAGACAGGAAATTCCCCCTTCTCAGTCTTAATGACAGCTGGCTTGATTAATTGCAATTGGCCAAAAACTGGCAAAGAATTCCTAACTCCATTAACTTATTTTGGTTCTCATTAAACTTTTAAATTCACTTACTTTCCCTTGACCTTGTCTATTTCAAGCTTATTCTCATCAGTGGTTTTTCTTTGGCAACCATATTTGGAAAACGCACAGACTGAACACCAGTGTGGGAGGAATTATACAGCTAAAATACATTCCATGAAATGATCACGGGTATTTCAGTTTGCTTCAGGATTAATTATAGTCCTGCAGTTCCCACACCAAGGCAGTCTGTGGGTTAGAAGGCTGGGCTAAGAGAGCTGTCATCCCAATAATGACATTCAAGGGGAGTGATTTACTAAAACAAAATCTGCACCAATTTCAACCTACACTTTGGAAAAGCCATATAAGCATTTTTAAAAAATGGTTATAGATGTGTTCCTAGCAAAATCTGCCCTATAAATTCTAAAACTATGAGAAAATCTGATGGCTGAGAAAATGTATAACTCTATGAAACACTTAGAAATGATAATTTTAACATCATTACTAATACTTAACAAGAATCTAGAGTGCAGAATGAAAAATCATCCTGGGCATGATACAAAGAATGTAAAGTAGCTAAGCATATATTAAAGGTTTAACATTTCCATTCCATAAACATTAATATATTTGCTTGCTCCTCTTGACATTGTTCAGAGAATAAATTACATATATAGAAAACAATTTGTTACTTTCATGCCTGTCATTTTTAAACTGTAAATTTTAAATTGAAAAGTATTAAGGAAGGTTTAGAATTCCACTGTGATTTTTTTAGAAACAAAATATTCGAAAAAATACATGATAACTCGTCACTCTACTTATATCTATCATCTATGTTTGATATGTATATGCATATCTGTGCATAAATTTATATCTATAAATATATGAGCATAATAGATCATTTTTACTGAGCACTTCTTTGGAAAGAGGTGCTAATCACTTCACATGAATTATGACTTTATATAAATTGTGTCATTTAGATTTCTTAATAACCCTATGAGATAACTACTACCACTGTCCCATTTTGCAGTCATAGAAATCAAGTCAAAAGCAATTAAGTCAATTGCCTATAGCCAGACTATTAATAAATGGTAGAACTCATTAGGGAAACAGACAGCTAAGTACTAAGTCTTTTATTCTTAAAATTTATTTAAACAAATAATTTATATATGAATGCATTTCTCTCTTTTTCTTTCAAGTCGTGCTTATATTATAATATAAATCCTATAATATATAATGTCTCTAATATAATATATACCTATATTATATATGTAATTTGCATCTGATTTAATATTTACATATATATGAGTATGTATTTTATGCTAACGAAAAGTGCTGTGAACAAATACATTTCCCATCTGTTTTTTCTTTTTTTTTTTTTAGCTGTACGCGGGCCTCTCACTGTTG
>NW_020174431.1:1142416-1142680 GCF_003031525.2 Neophocaena asiaeorientalis asiaeorientalis | reverse complement strand
GGGGATACCTCATTGTAGTTTTGATTTGCATTTCTCTAATGATTAGTGATGTTGAGCATTCTTTCATGTGTTTGTTGGCAATCTGTATATCTTCTTTGGAGAAATGTCTATTTAGGTCTTCTGCCCATTTGGGGATTGAGTTGTTTATTTTTTAGATATTGAGCTGCATGAGCTGCTTGCATATTTTGGAGGTTAATCTTTTGTCAGTTGCTTTGTTTGCAAATATTTTCTCCCATTCTGAGGGTTGTCTTTTTGTCTTGTTTA
>NW_020174431.1:1108632-1141316 GCF_003031525.2 Neophocaena asiaeorientalis asiaeorientalis | reverse complement strand
TTTTCTGGTAGCATCTTTAGGATTCTCTATGTATAGTATCATGTCATCTGCAAACAGTGACAGTTTTAATTCTTCTTTTCCAATTGGGATTCCTTTTATTTCTTTTTCTTCTCTAATTGCTGTGGCTAAAACTTCCAAAACTATGTTGAATAATAGCGGTGATATTGGGCAACCTTGTCTTATTCCTGATCTTAGAGGAAGTGTTTTCAGTTTTTCACCATTGAGAACGATGTTGCCTGTGGGTTTATCATATATGGCCTTTAATATATTGAGGTAAGTTGCCTCTATGCCTACTTTCTGGAGAGTTTTTATCATAAAAGGGTGTTGAATTTTATTGAAAGTTTTTTCTGCATCTATTGAGATGATCATATGGTTTTTCTCCTTCAATTTTTTAATATGGTTTATCACACTGATTGACTTGTGTATATTGAAGAATGTTTGCTTTCCTGTGATAAACCCCACTTGAACATGGTGTATGATCCTTTTAATGTACTGTTGGATTCCGTTTGCTAGTATTTTGTTGAGGAATTTTGCATCTATGTTCATCAGAGATATTCGTCTGTAGTTTCCTTTTTTTGTGACATCATTGTCTGCTTTTGGTATCAGGGTGATGGTGGCCTCGTGGAATGAGTTTGGGAGTGTTCCTCCCTCTGCTATATTTTGGAAGAGTTTGAGAAGGATAGGTGTTAGCTCTTCTCTAAATGTTTGATCGAATTCACCTGTGAAGCCATTTGGTCCTGGGCTTTTGTTTGTTGGAAGATTTCTAATCACAGTTTCAATTTCAGTGCTTGAGATCGGTCTGTTTATATACTCTATTTCTTCCTGGTTCAGTCTTGGAAGGTTGTGCTTTTCTAAGAATTTGTTCATTTGTTCCAGGTTGTCCATTTTATTAGCATATAGTTGCTTGTAGTAATCTGTCATAATCCTTTGTATTTCTGCCAGGTCAGTGGTTACTTTTCCTTTTTCATTTCTAATTCTCTTGATTTGATTCTTCTCCCTTTTTTCCTTTATGAGTCTGACAAATGGTTTATCAATTTTGTTTATCTTCTCAAAGAACCAGCTTTTAGTTTCATTGACCTTTGCTATTGTTTCTTTCATTTGTTTTTCATTTATTTCTGATCCGATTTTATGATTTCTTTCCTTCAGATAAATTTGGGGTTTTTTTGTTCTTCTTTCTTTAGTTGCTTTAGGTGTAAGGTTAGGTTGTTTATTTGAGATGTTTCTTGTTTCTTGAGGTAGGATTGTATTGCTATAAACTTCCCTCTTAGGGCTTCCCTGGTGGTGCAGTGGTTGAGAGTCCGCCTGCCAATGCAGGGGACACGGGTTCGTGCCCCGGTCCGGGAAGATCCCATATGCCACGGAGCAGCTGGGCCTGTGAGCCATGGCCATTGAGCCTGCGCGTCCGGAGTCTGTGCTCCACAGCGGGAGAGGCCACAACAGTGAGAGGCCTGTGTACCGCAAAAAAAAAAAAAAGAAAAACTCTTCCTTCTTAGAACTGCTTTTGCTGCATCCCGTAGGTTTTGGGTCATCGTATTTTCATTTTGATTTGTTTCTAGGTACTTTTCTGATTTCCTCTTTGATTTCTTCAGTGATCTCTTGGTTATTTAGTAGTGCATTGTTTAGCCTCTGTGTTTGTTCCTTTTACAGATTTTTTTCCTGTAATTGATATCTAGTCTTATAGTGTTGTGGTCAGAAAAGATACTTGATATGATTTCAATTTTATTAACTTTACCAAGGCTTGATTTGTGACCCAAGATATGATCTATCCTGGAGAATGTTCCAGGAACACTTGAGAAGAAATTGTATTCTGTTGTTTTTGATGGAATGTCCTATAAATATCAATTAAGTCCATCTTGCTTAATGTGTCATTTAAAGCTTGTGTTTCCTTATTTATTTTCCTTTTGGATGATCTGTCCATTGGCAAAAGTGGGGTGTTAAAGTTCCCTACTATGATTGTGTTCCTGTTGATTTCCCCTTTTATGGCTGTTAGTATTTGCCTTATGTACTGAGGTGCTCCTATGTTGGGTGCATAAATACTTACAATTGTTATATCTTCTTCTTAGATTGATCCCTTGATCATTATGTGGTGTCCTTCTTTGTCTCTTGTAAGTCTTTATTTTAATGCCTATTTTGTCTGATATGAGAATTGCTACTCCAGCTTTCTTTTGATTTCCATTTGTGTGGAATATCTTTTTTCCATCCCCTCACTTTCAGTCTGTATGTGTCCCTAGGTCTGAAGTGGGTCTCTTGTAGACAGCGCATATACAGGTCTTGTTTTTGTAGCCATTCATCCAGTCTATCTCTTTTGGTTGGAACAGTTAATCCATTTACATTTAAGGTAATTATCGATATGTATGTTCCTATTACCATTGCTTAATTGTTTTGGGTTTATTATTGTAGGACTTTTCCTCCTCTTGTGTTTCCTGCCTAGAGAAGTTCCTTTAGCATTTGCTGTAACATGGTTTTTTGGTGCTGAATTCTCTTAGGTTTACTTGTCTGTAAAGGTTTTAGTTTCTCTGTTGAATCTGAATGAGATTCTTGCTGGCTAGAGTAATCTTGGTTGTAGGTTTTTCCCTTTCATCACTTTGAATATGTCCTGCCACTCCCTTCTGGCTTGCAGAGTTTCTTCTGAAAGATCAGCTGTTAACCTTATGGGAATTTCCTTGTATGTTTTGTTGCTTTTCCCTTGCTGCTTTTTTTTTTTGGTACACGGGCCTCTCACTGTTGTGGCCTCTCCCGTTGTGGAGCACAGGCTCCGAACGCGCAGGCTCAGCGGCCATGGCTCACGGGCCCAGCCACTCCGTGGCATGTGGGATCCTCCCAGACTGGGGCACGAACCTGTGTCCCCTGCATCGGCAGGTGGACCCTCAACCACTGTGCCACCAGGGAAGCCCCTCCCTTGCTGCTTTTAATACTTTTTCTTTGTATTTAATTTTTGATAATTTGATTAATATGTGTCTTGGCATGTTTCTCTTTGGATTTATCATCTATGGAACTCTCTGTGTTTCCTGGACTTGATTAACTCTTTCTTTTCCCATATTACGGATTTCAACTATAATCTCTTCAGATATTTTTTCAGTTCTTTCTTTTTCTCTTCTTCTTCTGGGACCCCTATAATTCAAATGTTGGTGTGTTTAATGTTGTCTCAGAGGTCTCTAAGACTGTCCTCAATTCTTTTCATTCCTTTTTCTTTATTCTGCTCTGCAGTAGTTATTTCCACTATTTTATCTTCTAGGTCACTTATCCGTTCTTCTGCCTTGGTTATTCTGCTATTGATTCCTTCTAGAGAATTTAAAATTTCATTTATTGTGTTGTTGATCATTGTTTGTTTGCTCTTTAGTTCTTCTAGGTCCTTGTTAAACGTTTCTTATATTTTCTCCATTCTATTTCCAAGATCTTGGATCATATTTACTATCATTATTCTGAATTATTTTTCAGGCAGACTGCCTATTTCCTCTTCATTTGTTTGGTCTGGTGGGTGTTTACCTTGCTCCTTTATCTGCTGTGTGTTTCTCTGTTTTGTCATTTTGCTTAACTTATTGTGTTTGGGGTCTCCTTTTAGCAGGCTGCAGGTTCATAGTTCCCGTTTTTTTCTGTGTCTTCCCCCAGTGGCTAAGGTTGGTTCAGTGTATTGTGTAGGCTTCCTGGTGATGGGACAAATGCCTGTGTTCCAGTGGATAAGGCTGGATCTTGTCTTTCTGGTGGGCAGGACTGCATCTGGTCATGTGTTTTGGGGTGCCTGTGACCTTATTATGATTTTAGGCAGCCTCTCTGGTAATGGGTGAGGTTGTGTTCCTGTCTTGCTAGTTTTTTGACATGGAGCATCCAGCACTGGAGCTTGCTGGCCGTTGGGTGGAGCTGGGTCTTAGCTTTTTTTTTTAAACATCTTTATTGAAGTATAATTACTTTACAATGGTGTGTTAGTTTCTGCTTTCTAACAAAGTGAATCAGCTATACATATAGATATATCCCCATATCTCCTCCTTCTTGCCTCTCCCTCTCACCCTACTTATCCCACCCCTTTAGGTGGTCACAAAGCACTGAGCTAGTCTCCCTGTGGGTCTTAGCTTTGAGACGGAGATCTCTGGGAGAGCTCACACCAACTGATATTATTTGGGGCCAGGAAGTCTCTGGTGGTCCAATGTCCTGAACTCAGTTCTCCCACCTCAGAGGCTCAGGCCTGACACCAGGCTGGAGCGCCAAGACCCTCTCAGCCACAAGGCTCAGAAGAAAAGGGAGGAAAAAAATATTAAAATAAAAATCCTCATAATAATAAAAAAAGAGGAGCACAACCAAACCAATAAACAATTCACCAATAATAAGAAGCACTAAAAGCTATACTAAGATAAACATAAAATCAGAAACAAGTCAGTCACAGACAGCAAACCCCAAGACTACTGTTGCTCCCAAAGTCTACCGCCTCAATTTTGGGAAGATTTCTTGTCTATTCAGGTACTCCACAGATTCAGGGTACATCAAGTTGATTGTGGGGATTTAATCTGCTACTCCTGAGGCTGCATGGAGAAATTTCCCTTTCTCTTCTTTGTTCACACAGCTCCTGGGGTTCAGCTTTGGTTTTAGTCCCACCTCTGTGTGTAGGTCACCCTCAGGCCTCTATTCCGCCCAGACAGGATGGGGTTAAAGCAGCAGTTGCTTAGGGAGCTCTGGCTCATTTAGACCAGGGGGAGGGAAGGGTACTGTAGTTATAATTGGAATGTGGGGTGAGCCTGCGGCGGCAGAGGCCGGCATGACATTGCAACAGCCTGAGGCGCACCATGTGTTGTCCTGAGGAATTTGTCCCTAAATCACGGGACCCTGACGGTGGTCGGCTGCACAGGCTCCTGGGGCGGGGGGCAGCATGTGGATAGTGACCTGTGCTTGCACACAGGATTCTTAGTGGCTGCAGCAGCAGCGTTAGAGTTTCATGCCTGTCTCTGGTGTCCGAGCTGATAGCCGTGGCTCGCGCCCATCTGTGGAGCTCATTTAGGCTGTGCTCTGCCTTCTGTGGGCAGACGGAGAAGGATTCCCCTCTCCTCGCGCACCCCGAAACAATGGTCTCTTGACTCTTTGGCAGGTCCAGACTTTTTTCTGGACCCCCTCCCGGCTAGCTGTGGTGCACTAACCCCCTTCAGGCTGTGTTCACACAGCCAACCCCAGTCCTCTCCCTGGGATCTGACCTCCGAAGCCGAGCCTCAACTCCCAGCCCCCGCCCGCCCCAGTGGGTGAGAAGACAAGCCTCTCGGGCTGGTGAGTGCTGGTTGGCATTGATCCTCTACTTTGGGAAGCTAGTGTTCAGCAGGTGTTCTGTAGGAACTGTTCCACATGCAGATGTAATTCTGATGTATTTGTGGAGAGGAAGGTGATCTCCACGTCTTAGTCTTCCACCATCTTGAAGGTTCCCCCTCATCTGTTTTCCAACAGTACCAGGAGCCCTAGACTTCCCTGGTGGTGCAGTGGTTAAGAATCTGCCTGCCAAAGCAGTGGACATGGGTTCGAGCCTTGGTCTGGGAAGATCCCACATGCCACAGAGGAAATAAACCCATGTGCCACAACTACTGAGCCCATTCTCCACAACGAGAAGCCACCTCAATGAGAAGTCTGTGCACCACAGCAAAAAGTAGCCCCTGCTCTCTGCAACTAGAGAAAAGCTGAAGTGCAACAACGAAGACCCAACACAGCCATAAATAAATAAATGTTTAAAAAAAAATGAAACAAAAAAAAACAGTACCAGGAGTCCTGATTGGCTATGTGGGCAGTCCTGGTTACAATTTGATTGGACTGTGTATGTGTTCTCTGGTGAAATATTGTTCTCTTGGCTAATGTTAACCTTTAAACCTTGTTAAGACCCAAGAGTATAGGAATGGAAAGCAAAACACTTACTAGTGGTCTATTACTGTAATAGTGAGGGGGCTGCTCTCACCTCTTTCTCACTGTTCCCTATGGCGTCCACAACACAATACATTGACTGTGGATTTGAGAGTCAAACAGAATATTTTAGGACCACAACCCCAACTCAAAGTGGGGCTGGCCAAGCCTTCAGCAGTTTGGTCTACCATTCTGTTACCTGTTTTACGATAAGAGGCAGCTGGCAATGCTAGTCAATGTCTTGAGTGTGAGCCCCTGTCTCCTTTCTTTGCTATAAAATGAGGTGTTTATTGTTAGTGATTAACAAGTCTTTCTGAAAGTCCACAAATGGTGATTCTGGCAGAAGTGTTGCAGCAAGTGAAGGAAAATTCATATCAATATTATAAAATAAAGAGTTTCCCTCTACATTATCAACAGTCTAATGTAATCAGCCTGCCATTGGATAAAGGGCTAGTCCTTCCTGGGATGTTGCAGTCCAAGGATGCTCGGAATTGGTCTCTCCTTTAGAACTGGGCTCTCAGCAGGAGCAATAGCCTGTCAACCTTGGTGAATAGAACTGAACACATTTATGACCAATAATTATTTTAGAAATGTGTATGAGTGAATTGCTTCTCTGTTTTGTATGCTTGTCCCCACTTCCCCACTCCCACCACCTCTCTCTCTTTCAGTTGTTGAGGCACAACTCTGGAACCTGTCTAACCTTGTCTTGGCTGAATTAAAGGGCCAGGAACGTTTCCATAACAAGCTAGGAGTTAGTAGAAAAATCAGGGCTCCTGGATTCTCGATCTGGTGATGGTAGCACCAGCTTTTCCTTAGTCCAGCATCCCCCCCAGGAGTTAGGAACTGCTTCAAGGTTAAGAGGTAAAAATTTGGGAAGGAAGAGTTGAGGACAACCAAGGTGGATGACCTCCTCCTCCTTATTTTAGAGCTTTTGTTCACTGGAGGCCTTATTTTTTTGTTTGTTTGTTTGTTTTGGGGTTTTTTTTTTTGCGGTACGCGGGCCTCTCACGGTTGTGGCCTCTCCCGTTGCGGAGCACAGGCTCCGGACGCGCAGGCTCAGAGGCCATGGCTAACGGGCCCATCTGCTCCGCGGCATGTGGGATCTTCCTGGACCGCGGCACGAATCCACGTCCCCTGCAAGGGCAGGCGGACTCTCAACCACTTCGCCACCAAGGAAGCCCTGGAGGCCTTATTTTATATTGCAATTTAAGACACTTGAGAAGCACCTCATCAAACAAGCATGCAAAGATGAAAGCAGTGTGGAGCAAATTGGGGGCAGTTAATTTTTAATTGTACTCTCTCTCTGCTCTGACTTTATTTATTGCCAAGTAGCTAGAAGGCTAGAACCCACCAGAGGGGAAATCACCAGTGCTGTGT
Organism: Neophocaena asiaeorientalis asiaeorientalis; assembly: GCF_003031525.2. NCBI lineage: Eukaryota > Metazoa > Chordata > Mammalia > Artiodactyla > Phocoenidae > Neophocaena > Neophocaena asiaeorientalis. Next base: position 1,134,074 of record NW_020174431.1, on the reverse strand, counting down.
GGATGGGAATGTCGTTACAGTACATGGTGCAAAAACAGACTACAAGTGAGACTGACATTTTTCAGGACAGCTTGTTTTTTCCTCCTTAAATGTCATCGTAACACAGCCCTGTCTCAACAAAGCCAAGGTGCACAGAAATGTACAAAAGCCGCAGCTCTCACAGTCCCCTGGCTCCTACTGAAGGGAAAGTTTTGTGCCAATTACAAGAAAAGCATCAAGGCCCGAATTCAGAAGGAAACATCAGTTAGAAAAACAATCTACTGATCTCTTTAGAGTCAACTGAATGACCAATCTTTATCATTTGGAGACTTAAAAAATAAAAGGAAAATTGGTGCTGTTATGAAAGATTGGATTGGTTTTAAATCATCCACGTACTCAAAGTTTCATTGCTCTTCACCGAAACACGGTAATGTGGCCCTGGAACTGCACCAGTCTGTGACGGCTGATGAAATCCACCAGGCTGGCTGCACTGCTTCTGAAATGATGCCTTGTGAGGTGAGTAAAGCCCAGAGTTTGTCAAAGATGCTATCATACAATTGGGGTGCTGATGTCAAGATGTGGAGTGAGAATTGGGACATACTATTATGGATTGCATAACTTCTTTAACTTTTTTCAGAACTACTGATCAGAGATAAAATTACACACAAAAATAAAATCAAGAGAATGATAGCTATTGTCACTCTAAATCCTGTGAAAATACAGATTTTTAAGGTAAATCTTTTGGGAATACATGCATTCTCAATTACTAATGAAAACGACTACAGTCAGCTCCCAATAACAGAAATAAATCAGAGTGTGAACTTCTTGGGAGATGTGCTGATGAGTTGATAAGTGTTGATGTTTAAATACAACAGTGTTATAAGTTCTTACTGTATTTGTACCGTGTTATACCCTATTTATCAAGTGTAGATCAATTTAGTATCTCTAAGACAAACATCAAATCCTGATAACCATTTATTTCTAATATACAAAATATCTCATTCTGTCTCACCTTGCAGATAAACCTAAATGGAAGTGCCTATATGAAAAGTAGGATTTTTTAATATTTTCGAGTTGTTTTGTTTTTCCCATTTTGCAGTGGTTTTGCTGCTTGGAAGAACTGCCACAAAGGAATGTTTTATCTTAAATTGTACTGACTTGGTTTTACAAAAATCAGTAACATGAGCACTTAGTATTCTAATTGGTGAACACAAGTAACATATACTCCATAAGGGTGTTAAGTTAGTTTTTAGCCCATTTTATGTGTACTCAAATCCCCAGATTGGTGCATTTATCATGATAGCCTTTGAGTGTTTCCTTTGTAACCCTTAGATCCAGGGACAATATAGTACATGTGTTTCTAATTGACTTGCGCTTAGCTCATGGAAGTGTGGTTTTGTGCAGGCAATGTGATGTCCAAGAAACTGTTGGGAGGCACTTTTCTTGGAAAAAGGAAGTAATGTTCTTTTATTTTATAGTTCACCAGCTGACTTCTAAAGACTGGAATTTATTTCTAATGTACGAAATCACAAAGTTCAAGTATGTTCTAAATTTGGCATAGCGTCCTTCCATTTCTGATTAGAATGATGTCATGGTATAAAGCTAAAAGCAAAGAAACAACACCTCAGGACCAAGGAAGCAGATATTGCATTTGCAGGATTTCTTTCTCTTGAAATTCCCTTTGTTGAAGCCAAAATGCTTGTGTATAGACATGGTCAATCCATGATGTCATATTTCCCAGTAATTCTAGAACAGTTAGAGCTCCTTGAGCAAATTTGTTTAATATCTTTAAAATTTGCTTTAATGGTGTCTAAAGATTTTGTTGCTCTGTAGAATCCTTCCGACCTGCAACAAATAGTATGTTTAAATTTTGATAGTTCTATTTTAGAAAGTAAACCATGCATTTCTTTCAGCATTATTGGAGAAAGCAAACAGTGTGGAGTAAACTTCAAGCTTTCAGAGCCTTGGATCTTTCTGCTTTCTTGGCTACGTGATCCTGTACAAAATATTCTGTGCATCAACTTCTTCACGTATAAAATGGATAGTAATGCTCACCTGCAATTATGGCAAAAAGAAGCAAGTGGTATCATGCCTAAAAAACAAGTAATTATGGTTGACATTACTAGCCACTCAACAAATGCCAATTTCCTTCCTACTCACTGCCTCAAACAGGAAACCTCTCTACCATTATTGACAACTAATCCATATAATGAGTTTTGCTAGATAACAAAAAACTGCTTTTAATCACATTTCAGGGAGTGAAATTCCTATGGCAACCGAGATTTATTATCTTCTTGGAGACTTCAAAGAGTTCAGTGGATAGTGAAACTACATTTTGAACTCGAATTTAAACATATTTAATTAAAATTTTCATCATGCCTGGTAGACTTTTTGACCTCCCTACACAGAAGAGAAAGATTGGAGAGCTTCTGGCCACACTCCTCTTTCTCTCACCCTCAGCCTTTCTTTTATCACTGCTCTGTCTTCCTGAGCATCTCATCAGCTCTGACAACATCTATCGGGTCTGTGAGCTGATCCACCGGAGCACCGTTGGGAACAAATGCCATTGTGAGGTTGTTTAGTCCATCACAAAGCTTTTATTTATTTTTATTTTTTGGAAACAAAGCGAGATTAAAAATATATGCGTGTGTGCCCATAAGTTAAAATAATTGTTAAAATCCTTCTCTAATGTTTGCATTTTGAAAATACTCATGGTTTACTATTTCACCAAAGCATGTCCATAGTCTATGTGATACTTTGTTATTCCAAAATATAGGATGGGGCAGGTACTCGTAATCTACAAACCCCATGTAACCCATCCTGTATACAAGTTGTTATATCTGTTCCCTCACTTGCTCTCTGATGGAGACCTTGCTGGCACCCACCACCATGAGCATAAACTTTTACAAATTATTTCAGGTTGTTTTTCACTTAAGTGTCTCTGCTCTCCTCTTGGTTCTTGTACACCCATCATCTCCAAATTCATGAGCAGCATTGATTAAAAATATTTTTTGTCTGTAGCTAATAACAGTCAGCTTTACAAATGAGTGTGAAAAATCTAGCCAAGAGAGTTGTCTGTACACACAACCTGGAACAGACGCTGCAAATGTAACATTCTTTAGAGAGTGCTTTTTCTAGCATGTTTCGAATCATGTTGGTTGGCAAAACCATCATGTGGTACCCACATGGCTGAGAATTATCTCTAACAGTACTGATATGAGTTTGTTGACAGAGCAGAAAAATGGAGAATTACTGAACACTCAGTGAGGAAATTTACAATCTAGGATAAAGTAATTATATAAATAATAATATACAGAAGGGTTCTGGAATTAATGTCTACTTTTTCTTTATTATGGCATTGATCATGGTGCTTGCTATGGACTGAATGTAGTGCCCCCCCCCTCCACTTCATGTGTTGAAACCTAATCCTCAGTGTGAAGGTGTTAGGAGGTGGGGCCTCCAGGAGGTGACGAGGTCATGAGGATGGAGCCCCCATGATGGAAATAGTGCCCTTACAAGAGGGATGAGAGACATGAGCTCCCTCCACCAGGTGAGGACACAAGAGGCATCCTTCTGCAGTATAAGTGTGGGTCCTCACCAGACCCTGGATCTGCGGGTACTTTGATCTCAAACTTCCAGCCTCCAGAAGAGTGAGAAATCAATGTCTGTTATTTAACCACCCAGTCTGTGGTATTTTGTTATAGCAGTCAGAACAGACTAAGTCAGTACATGCAGGCAGTAGTATTCAAAAAATAATCACCTTTGTGTTCCAATTTGGATTTCCATATGCATAATTTCTAGGTTACATTTCTGTGCATTCCATATTCCCATAGGCCTTCAGGGCCAATGTTGGGTTACTGTGTTTGTAAATCCTGGTTAGATTTCTGAATTTTTGCTTTCTAAATGTTTACATTCACTTTTAGTCCATTGTGTCACAATGGTAATTTGGAGGAAGAAGTATTAATTAATTTTCTTGGCAAATCAACTCATTTGTTCATTTGCTTCTCCCCTCTTCTCTTAAAGTAGTTCCTCTTTTATTACATCCTCTGACTCAGCTTTCCTGTAGCATTGATGAGGGGAAGGGAGAAAAACTGAAATGGTATTCTCAAGTTTTCATTATGACTTTTCCCAGTTGCCACAGCAGCTACGGAAAGAGAAGAAGTCCCATGCATGATTTAGAGCAGGGTTTCTCAGCCTTGGCACGACTGACACTTTGGGCTGGGTCACTCGTCATTGCCGGGCTGTCCTGGGCACTGCAGGATGTTTGGCAGGCTCCCTGGCCTCCACCCATTAGATTCCTGTGACAACCTCCTCCCTCATCAAGAAAATCAAAACCGTCTCCAGACATTGTCAAATATCATCTCTACAGAGACAAAAATCACCCTCAGTCGAGGACCACTGGTTTAGAGCCAGTACCTTTTAATAAAGAAATTACATTCAGAAGGATATTTCATATGTAGTTACTTGAATAGCTTGGCATTAAATGGTATGCAAAGTAATTTATTAATAGTAACTACAATACAATAATACCTTTCTTATCTTGAGCAACTAGTATGCACAAAACACTGTGTTAAATTCTGCACATGCATAGTCCAATTTTACCCTTAACACGGAATGTCTTCTCGAGGTATATATAGACCTGGGCAGGATGTACAAACAAACTGAGAACTTCAACTTCTAATGCCTTAAAGGCTGTAGAAGGTATCCATTAGCATAGCTTAATACATCTTCCTCAAGTTATTCAGCATCAGTTGATCTGTTTTATTTTTTAAAATATTTTCAGCCATTGATTTCTATTAGAACGAGGAGTCATTAAAAGGTACTTACCTCAAATTCCTCCTTTGAAATAAATCCTGTCATTCTATTTTACTTTTCTGTGTTCTCATCAGTGTCAGACAATACATTTAATTGATTTTCCTTTCTGTCTTCTACAGCAATCACATCAAATTGTGTATTTAAATGCATTCTTGCCATTTAAACTGTCACTTTGGGGAGTAAACTGGCAGTGGTGTCTGCCTTTGGCCTATGGGAATTATTAGTAGAATGATATTACTTTGCTACACAGGTTTTCTTCTCCACTGATGAAAATTGATTTTTAGTATGTAGTGCAAGATTTTTCAACAGAGAGAAATGCACAGTGAATACAGTTCCTATGCTATGTCATATGACTAATTTTACACACACGATTTTCACATAGTACAGAAGAGAGATTTTTGTGTTCATTAAAACAATCACATTCATCTATGATAATTTCTCCAGCATATGGTCCTGTTATCAGAAAATCTGTGGGCAGCTTGTCCAGCTGAGGGAGTGGAAATTCATAACTCACTGTCAAGTCACTGATGCACTGGTAGAGGCTGAAATTAAAACTGTGTCTCAAGACAGATTGACATTCAAGGCTAAGGTTCTTCCATCTCCTACAATTGATGATAGAATTTCACCGGATGGGCTCGTCTGAGCAACTTGAAAAATTATTTCATATCCTGAATTCCAATGATTAATACGTATTTTATTCCTCTCATAAATCACAGACTTATGGAAGATAAATGAACATTTTCTATGTCCAGAGTGCATCAATAAAGAATTTTGTATGTTAAAGAAAAAGTGACTCCCAAGTTATAAATGTTAAACTTGCTACTGAATTCCAAAAGAAAAGTACTAGAACGATCTGCCCTATTGAAGCTGCTGGGCTTCCTTGTGTTGTAATCATTGAGCACAATCAGGACCTATTTCCAACGTGCTCCATTTCTCCTGCTCCTCTGTCCCTGTCTAGAAAGAAAGAAAACTTTTGAAGAAACAACAAAAATTGTCAGACATGAGTTTCATGGATCATTTCAATCTACATGTGGCAGCCAGGAGGGCGCCTGGCAGTTTGGGTCTTCACATGATCCAAGAGAGAAGAAAGGGTGCTATGGACATAGTTCAGCTTTGAATTTGACAAACATCAGATAGTGTTGCATCATTTAATAGCAGATGAAGTAACAGCAAATACAGGGCTGGAGAATATGACAAGCAATATTAAACAAGAAAGTTGTTCATCAGAAGAACAGAACTTCATGGGCAACTACAGGGAAGTTTCTAAAAATCCCTGGTTGTACTTCTGAACAAATACAATTTGAAGTGATTGCTGGTCATGAATTCTATATTAAATTGAAAAAATAATGTTTAGACTTGTTTCCAAGGGGGAGAGGGGGTTGGGGAGAGATGGATGGGGAGTTGGGATTAGCAGATGCAAACTATTATATATAGAATGGATAAACAACAAGGTCCTACTATATAGCACAGGGAACTATATTCAATATCCTGTGATAAACCATAATGGAAAAGAATAGGAAAAAAGATATATATATATATAACTGAGTCACTGTGCTGTACAGCAGAAATTAACACAACATTGTAAATCAACTATACTTCAATAAAATAAAAAAGTAATGTTTAATAATTTATAATTTATCTCATATTTATTCACATGATATTTTGATCGCCTCCTATTCCAGATATCACGGGAAGCACTTAGGGATAAACTACTACATAAGACAGTCACAGTATTTCATTTCTTACCAGCTCTTCACTACTTAGTGTAATAGATACCCCAAATATTGGATATTTTTGCTGTCCCAGAAAATAAGATAGATAATATGAAGAATAAATCCTGGTCATCATTAAATATATTGAAAAGATAGTGAAAAGCTGCTTTCACAGAAGTTCTAAGTAATTAAGTATCACCTATTTATTCAACAAAAAATATTTTAATAAGACTTTGAGACTATCTATGTGGTATTTCCTGTGGCTGGCCCTGGTTTTAGAATGATAAAGACCCATTCTTCTCTGCTCTTATGGATTATCTTGAGCTGTAAAAAACAGCTCAAGCACGTAAACAAGCAAGTGAGCAGGGTCACCGCCATGTAACCTGGATGTAGCGCAAGGAAGGGGCTGGCTGGACTGTGATATTATCACAGAGCGTCCTTTTGGAAAAGCCAGATATAGTATAGTTTCCAGAGTAGTCTCTTGGAAAAGTTAGCAATTGATCAGATATTAAGTCTGGCTTCTATTATAAGAAGCCAGACACGTGGATATCTGGGGAAGAACATTCCAGACAGAAGTTCAGTTTCAGAGAAAGTGCAAAGGCCTCCGAAGCAGAACGTTGCTAAGAGTTTTGATCTCTTATAGTATGTCTGTATGTCTAGATTGTACTCAACCAGTGGGTGTAGATTCAAGACATTAAAGTCCTTGAAGATTGTATTCTCAATGCACTTGAGACCACAGAACAAAACAAAGGAAGGAAGTGGAATGATCACAATTTTCTTTTAGAAAAGTTACACTGTCTGTGGTGTCAAAAATGAATTGTAAGGAGTGAGAGCCTGAACAGGTGCATCATTTGGCAACTATTTGATGTTGCACAGGTAAGAAATGATCATGGCTACATCTAGCCAGCATGGAGATTCACAGAGAAGTGAATTTATTTGGAATTATTACTGATAGGAGTTACTGAGGCAACTTAATAGTTAAGGAGTCTATTTTAATGTTTTAAAATATTTCTTTTATTAAAATGAGTTACCTTCAGGCATCCAGTATTTGCCTAGTTTTGGTCTTTGGCTATTAATTTTAAAGAACATGCTGATACACTGATCAGGTTTCAAGCAAAAGTTATAAATATTTATAAGATTAGAGACTAGTGCTTATGAATTAAGGAGCTGAATCTACCTGGTGCTTATGCATTAACAGAAGTAAACTTACAGCTCAGTTTAACAATAGTTCAGGTTTAACAATATCTAAAAACTAAGCAAGAAAGTTATGCTGGTGTTCTTTCCATGTTCTCACCACGTCAAGAAAGTAAAAAATAATTCTATTACTCTAAGAGGCGATATTTCACAGAATGAACAATTTGACTTTAATCTTAAAAACTGAGTATAATTTTGCCAAATAAAAAGAGAGACAGAGAATGGAATATTGTAAATTACAGATAGCACTTGAAAAGGCATGAGGATGTGACAGACTGTGGCCTATCAGGGAATGCCAGAAAATGTGGGTGACCAGATCACACAGTAAATGACAGAGAACAGCAGATTGTAAAGCTCAAAATTGGTTGAGTCGAGGTTATAAAAATCCTGCCCAGGAGTTTGGATTCATTGGGAAAGGACCATATTTGGATGTTTTCAAACAGAAGAATAAAACAATGGAATCCGTATTTCAAGGAGATAAAACCAGGACAAAATGGTGAATTAGCACAGGCTGCTAGACTAGTTCTCTCCCCAAATCAACCTTGAGGAAGCTACAAAATTTGGAGGAAAACATGATCTGAGCAGCATGCACGCGTGTGTGCATGCACACACACACACACACACACACACACACACACACAGTGAAATACCCAGGGAGACAGCAAGGCCTGAGGTAAGCTGTTGTGTGTATGGGTTGCAGGGAACAGGGTGTGACACTTGTTGTCTAGAAATGGCAGTGGAAAAAGACAAATTGCAGGAGAAAAAAAAAATCTGCTGTTGCTTGTCCCCAGTTCTACGTCAGGATGATTATTTGATTATTGCTGTCCAATTATTACATAAACTGGAAAGAAGTCATCTTAGGGTAAGCTGCTGATGAGAACAGGTTGACCAGCTGCCTTTGGGAGTTCACTGCTGAAGAATACCCCCTTCAAAAGAAAAAAAGCTGGAGGAACACAAACTAAAGAAATTTGCCTGTCGATTCTGCACCCCCTGAAAAGTTTAAAAATGAAACAGTGGCTGGACGGGTCCACCATAATGGAGATATGTTATCAGCAGTGGTTCTGCACATCCTGCTTTGGCCCTTCCTCTCCACTCTACTTAATCTCACCTGGAGGGTCATAGACCACCACCTGCTTTTGGTCTCTCCCTGACATACCTTACACGCGTCTCGCATGGTGGTGAGATCCCCAGAGAGAACAAGCTCAAATGCCAACGACTAAAATCCTGAGGATTGCAACTATGACCAAAGTGACAACAGATGAACCAACATAGACCATAGGAGCCTGAATATTTGTAAAAGACAAGGAGTTTATGATAAAAAATTCTCAAGAAGATGGTTATTTTTCATCTGAAATAGAAATAAGAATTTACAAAATATTGGACAGAAGTATTAGGTAGGAGTTGAAATAAAGGAAGCAAGCACTGGGGGGAGAAGTAAGATGGGTAAAACTGCAGAATGATTGGGGTGAAAGATGCAGGTGAGGAAGCCTAGCAAAAATAGTGGAAATGGATAAGCATTCATAAGTGGAAACATTGACGTCTGAATCATAGGAGTCCTGTTAGAAAAGAAAAACTAAAGGAGAAGAGGAACTTTTAAGACCCACTTTCTTAGCAAATTTCTGGTATACAATAGAGTATTGTTAACTATAGTCACCAAGGTGCACATTTGATCCCCGGAACTTACTCGTTTTATAACTGGAAGTTTGTGCCCTTTGACCAACATCTCTATTGGTAATAATTGTGTTTTCCAAATAAAAATTAAAATCTAACTATCTTGGACTATTTTTGATATTTAATATTATTTATTAATAATAAATCATTAAATTCATTATTATTATTTAAATAATTAACTTATTTAAATAATTTATTATTATTAAATAAATTATTAAAATATATAAAACTTCTAACAAATTATCTTTTATTATTTATTCTGATATTAATGAAGAGAGAATCTATGAAATATAGAACTCTATTTTATTTAAGGTTATTTAATGGTTTTAAGCATAATGCTAAATGCTTAATGTAGTTTAGAAAATTTTGAATTATCCATGCAGTTATTTTTTAAGAGGTTTGGGAGAATTGATGCCAAATAAGAGGCTTTTTGAGCAGTAATAGTGACATGTCTGCTTACTCATTGAAATGTGTCTCTCAGTCAAGACTAAGTTCCTTGAGAGCAGAAATTTGAACGCAGCAGCCTGTTCATCTTTGCTTACTTATGCTTGAACCTAGTAGGTGTTCAAGAAAACTTTGCTGAAACAAGATGACATCTTATCATTGGCCACTGCTCCATTTCTGGAGAACTTGACATACAGCAGTTGATATGAATCAGTATGCTCTGAAAATTTGCTGATTCACCTCTGCCAAGTAAGAACTATTTTGTAATGTAAAATCATCAGTTGCATACCTACTGTGAACTTAACATCATTAAATTTCACATCTACTCAATAATCATGAACAGATGGAATCAGCTGATATAAAAGAGCATGTTTTTCCCTCTCCACCCACAAACACAAAGTAGAAAAATAGAATTCTCCATCATTTATTTTTTCTAACAAGGACATCTTCGGATGTATTAGTCAAGCTTGGAGTCACTCCAACACTAGCACTTATGTCTAAATTTAGAACTAATGAACTATCTGCATGGACCAAACTAGAAAGCCCACATTCTCTCCGTTAGCATCAAGGCTCTTTTAGTCAACATACATCTATTGCCAAAGAGAATATTAACGTTTCTTTAGTGTTACTGGCTCACAAACCAAGACTTCCTTAAAGTGCTTGGGAAAAGCACAAACATCTTCACCAGGTAAAACGAACAGTTTGTAGAGAAAGCTGACTTCAGAGAATCATAGATCTCTCCATCTAAATGGGTCTTTAAGGGTCCTTCAGCCCAATACTGCTTGTCTACTCATTTCCTTTTAAAATGACTTTCCTGGCTGATTATCCAACCCTCTAAATACCTTCCCTGACCAGACCCTCCCATCCACATTTTGCTAGCTCTGATTGGCAGCCCCCATCACAAAACCAAAATCCTTTCGCTATTGTCCTCCCCGAGCACTTCAGATTTGCTCCTTTGGACCCACAGGTTGATAACTCGTTCAGAGCACCCTTTTTTAATGCTTGATGACAACCACCGCATCTCCTCCCTCTCCATCATCCTATGCCCCTGCATCCCAGCCCACTCTCCTCCAGCCTAAAACGCCAGCTCACGTGCCCTTCCTGTGTTATCCTGGCCACAATTTTGTTATGCTCCAAATAACACAACTTTCCTAACAAGGGCATTGTGACTTTTAAAAGAAGTTAAATGTGGAAGAGACATGAAGAACTGATTGCTAGGGGGTGTAATCAGACCCCCTAACTAATGGTTATGGCTGAAATGAGTGATCATTAAAATAGTACAGTTGACATGGAGAGAAGAGAGTAAATCCTTGACTATTTACAGAATCAAAGGAAGTAATGATCACTTTATGGAATGACACCACGGTGATGAAAAACTCAAGGACACCTTCAAGATCTACTTTGAAAGGTTAGTAGACGATACCATTAATTTTTGTTAAAAAAAAAATTTTTTTTTTTGGCTCCGCCATGCATCATGCCGGATCTCAGTTCCCCAACCAGGGATTGAACCCGCGCCCCCTGTAGCGGAAGTGCGGAGTCCTAAACTGCCAGGGAAGTCCTGATACCGTTAATTTTAAATCAGAACATAAAGGGTAGAGTAAATTTACTTAAAGAAGGACACTAATAGTACATTGAATATGTTTTCGTAGAGATGTTTATTAGAATTGCTAGAGAGAGAAGTTTTTCTGAGTAATTAAAATATCTCTATGCTGGTTATATGTTAAAGCATCTCATAGCTGAGTCCTCTTTCCCAAGCCTAGACCATCATACGTAGTGCTTAAAAAATTTAAGATGTTGAAAATAAAACCGACCACCCTTCTTTCCTAAACTTTTTGCCCCGTTTTCACAATCACAGTCACCACCATCCAGTCAATCTTTCACATTAAAAACATATACTGTAGTACTGTCCTGTGCTTTGTCTTTTTTCTTTATTCTAATATTCTGTCAATTACCAAACTTTATCTACTAGTTTTAGCAAACTTTATCCAACTCAAAAGTGTTTATCAACTCTAGATGTTTTTCCCCCATTCTAATGCCATTCCATTAGCTTTGTCACTTACCACTAGTCCTCAATATCTTGTGTTATTTCATAGCTTCTTACCTGTCCTCCTGGCTAGGAGCTCTGTCCAGTGGAGTCCTGGCGACAGCTTGGGCTGTCATGGAGGAACCCAATACTGAATGTTCATGAATTTTGTGAGCTGGGTGTCAAATAATTGCTAGCTTGAAATTAACTATAGTGGGATAATTTACATATGGAAATCCACAAACACTACAAATTGAGGCTTGGTCTTTTGTTTCTGATTTTTGTTCTTTGCTTTATCAGAATACCAGCACTCTTGCATTTCCAGTCTATCTACCACACTGGTATCAGAATCCTCTTCCTCCAAAAGCAAAGATACTACTGCCACAACCCAATAAACTGGGAAAAAATGATTTCTATAAATGCAAGAATCTGCCTGAAATACTGGTGAATACAGAAATCTGAGTTCGAGGTATTTATAAGTCAGAGCATTAAAGATTCATATACAGAAAAGCACACTCACACATAGGTTTCTCTGTAGATAGTTTAAAATGGTGGCCACTTTTGTCCTGATGAAGAAAAAGGTGGCAGATTCATCCTCAGGCAGGCTGGAAGGTTTTCTGCCAGACACATTCAATGGCTCTTTTACACTCGACCAGACATCTTGGTTAAACGTTTCCATGTGTCCTGTGTTCTATTAGTCAATCGATGTACCCAGAGATGAAGGTGATTCCTGAGTTCTTTCATCTTTGTCTTCTCCAAAACCACTTTATTCTTCTCAAGTAAATGTCCTTGTTATATTCAGGATCTCTGATGTGGGGAAGGAGAAAGTATCTCTGACAAACTGATTTTCTCAAATATTACCAGAAAGTAATGTTGATTATTTTCAAACCTGCAAAGGTGATTCTCATGTTTCTGAGATGAAGACATGAGGTCAGCTCATATTCTGTGCCTTTGCCCAGTTTCCTTCAGGTGACCACATATCATAGAAAAGACCACATATCTCTAGAACTTTTCTGTGTACAAGACAGTTTTTATTTGAACTCTCTGCTGGTTTTAACTATTGGCCCATTGTTCTTTTTACTTATAAAAGTATCATTTCTTAACAATTGATATTATAATTTGATCCGGTCAGCTCAAAATGTCTTTCTATCACTCTCTCTCAGGTCATAGAACTTATTTTTGTTTATGCTCTGCTCGAGGTAAATCTTTGGTCTTTCTCGTACAGCTTATCATTATATTAGCACTATTACATTTTGGCTTATAGCATTTTACATATTTCACTGCTTTAAAACTGGCTTAAAAACTGCCAGTACTGGCTTTCTCCTGCCCAGAGGAATATTTGCTTCAAAATCTTCTTAAAACAAAATGTATGAGAAGCTCTGGGGTGAGCACAAGGCCCCCCTCATTATTTTACGCACTAGAGCCTGAAAACCATGGTCCTATAGATCAGGACAATAGCCAAACTGTTTCGTATGAGACACAATTCTCTTTCATTATCCAACTCTTATCATCTTAACTACCTTCAAAATCTCATTTCCAGCCATATTCACCCTACATTTTTTTGAAACATCGAGCTTCTCAATTTATTCACTGCTCTCTAATCTCTGGGTATATGAGGTGTTTTAACATTTTCGTAAATTCTCATTCTGCATGAGAGGCTTTTCTCTGTATTACTGCAAAGTGTGGTTCGCAAATATCTCCTCAGAAAATAATAACAGTTAACACTTACCGAGTGCTTTCAGCATGTTGCCAAGTCCTTCCTTGGATCATCTCATTCAATCATTCCTGCGTTTCAAAGAGGAGGCTGTAAGAGAACGAATATGTAGCCCTGACCCATCAAGTCATCTGTGTAAGTTTATACAAATACAAACCCAGTCCTGGGGACCCAAGTGGTGGATATACTGCCTCTATCGCTCTCCATTGCTTTTTGCTGATTTAGTTTATTTATGGCAATCATCAAATTCTAAAATTATCTTTTTCATGTATTTATTTAGGTATTCATGTTCTATTTTTCCCTATCAGAAGCTACGGTTCACTATGATATGGACTTTGATGCCTGGGCCCAGAACAGTCCCTTGTACATGGAAGATGCTCAATAATATCTCTTGGATGAATGGATGAATGAGTGGATGGAAGGAAGGATGGATTGGTGGATGGGTGGTAGATGGAAATATGGATGGATACATGGGTGAATAAATGGGTGGATAGGAGGATGAATGGGTAGGTAGCTGGATAAAAGGATGAATGGATAGATGGGTGGATGGTGGACAGAATGATGATACTCTTATCTGGTCTTTACTTTTAGTGGGTGAAGGGAAACAAATGTCTGAACAGGTACATAAGCTTTCTCCTATTTTCTCTCCAGAGGGTAACCAGTTTGAGGTAATATTATACTTCTTAATGTGTTGTCTGCAGAACGATAGCATCAGAATAATCTGGGGGCTTATTAGAAATCCAGAACCCTAGGCTGCACCCCAGGCCCACCAAATCAGAATCTTCATTTTCACAAAATTCCCAGTTACTCCCATGTACACTAAAATTTGAGCATTTTTTGGGCCATCATTTTTTTTTTTTTTTTTGCGGTACACGGGCCTCTCACTGTTGTGGCCTCTCCCATTGTGGAGCACAGGCTCTGGACGCGCAGGCTCAGCGGCCATGGCTCACGGGCCCAGCCGCTCCGCGGCATGTGGGATCTTCCGGGACCGGGGCACGAACCCATGTCCCCTGCATCAGCAGGTGGACTTTCAACCACTGTGCCACCAGGGAAGCCCAGGGCCATCAATTTTTTAAAATGAGAGGTAAACAGGAAAGAGCTCAGACTTACAATAAGCTTGTTATATACCTGAGAACACTTTTGAATTAAGAAGCTAAAATTCTTTTGGTTTCAATTTAGAAAAGGGATTATTATTTTCCCTATGTTCAGAATGTAAAAATAATAAAAAATTAAATACCATGTAATGTGGAAAAACTTCTAAGAAAGTCATACAAAACTAAGCTAAATTAAATCCTTTTTAATGCTCTAAAAAGATGATTTCAAAAAAAAGGATCCAATTCACTGGCATTTCTAACAGACTAAGTATTATTTAAAAATTAAAATCATTTTTACAAATCTCCTTAAATACTAAAAACGTGATTTACTAAAAATAATTTTCAAATCCAATAGAAAAATATGAAAAGAAATGGGACTGCATTATTTCATGCAATTTCTGCATTTATTATCCTTATGTTTGTTCATATTATGTGTATAAAGGATAACAAGTGTAAGAATTAAAAGCGAATCATTCAGGGAGGGTTCTGGGAAGATGGCAGAGTAGGAAGCATCGGGAATCTATTTCCCCATCCAGACAATAATTGCTCTGGCAGAATCTGTCTGATGTAACTATTTGGAACTCTGAGCTCTATTGAAGGCTTGCAACTTCCAGGGGAAGAACTGGATGGGGAAGAACTGGATGGCGAATTGCAGTCACTTGCGGTCAATTTCAGCTCTTAGCACAGTAGCAGCTACCCATCCTCCACCCTCAGCTCCTTAGTAGACACCTGTCCAGGTGTTCCAGGAGAAATTGCACTCAGCAAGCAGGAGCCAGGATGGGCAAAAAAGGACCCTGTACTCTAACTATCAGGGGTCTTGCTGGGATTGCTGCTTCTGATCACAGAGGTACAAAGAGGCAGTACCATTGTTGCTGCTGCCCCGCTAGACCAGCTGACCTGACTTCCAGCAGATTTAAAGCACCAACATCCTGTTTTTCCATCCTTCATTTTTCTCTTTTGCCCCTTTTGGAGGCAGACGTTAAAGACTAGGACATTTAAAAGAACTCAGGATGTACTCCTGACTAGAGGCCCATCCTAACTATCTTGTTATCAGTTGCTTATCCTTGTGTCTTTACTTGGCCATTGTTTATGGAGAATAGGGTCATAAAATGCCATTTCTCTAATGTATGGTTATTTTATTCATGGTAATGAAATATTAATACAAACATTAAGCACAGGTTTATTGAGTAATTACTTTATAGGCTTATTTTATTTAATCCTGACCATAGCTAGAGAGATGGATTATGTGGTCCAATTATTTGTATGGGTGAGGTTCCTGATGCTTAAAAGAGTATGCAGTTTACCCAAGGTCACATTTAATTAAGACCAGAGTTAGACCGGACCCAGTCTGGCTGGCTCCAAAGTTCTTGGTCATAAACTCTGAAATCCGATTAAGGAGAAAGAAGGGCCTTCGAAGAACAGCTTTTCACCAAAAGGACCATTTTAATGCTGAGAAATCTGAAGTTTTGGCAAGCCAATGAATGCAAGTATGATGGTCACTCATTCTATTGCTGTGAACTAAACACCTGAGGTATTTTCAAAAAAGGAAGGGCAGTAGTGGAATGGGTTTGAATTGGGTTGCGGGGGGAAAGTTTATCATTTTTGAGCAGTGAAAATAATTGTAATCTTCAGGAGTAGATTTCATGAAAAAATGCTCCTCTCATTACAAGTCCATTGTGAGTTAGCATACATGCCTAGAATGATGTTTGTTAATAAGAAATAGGTTATTTAAGATAGGCTTTGATTATAATCACACTCTTGGTAATGTTCTCTGATTTATAAAAATAATTTTCAAAGTAATGATTCCTTTCATTCTTTCCTTGAATTTTTAGAAATCACTGCTTTACTGTTTTATAATTAATGAAAAATGCCATAAAATTATGCATAACTCAATACTTTAAAAATCATTGTTTGCCTAGACTTTGAAATGTTATTCAGTACTGTCATTTAAAAATGGCTTTATGTTTAAATATGAAAATTTGCAAGCAATTGGTTCTTTTAGTGGACTAATAGCTGTTGCTATTTAAAACTAAAATTAGACAGTACAGCTATATTGGTATGAAGAGACAGTCTTCTGCTCTAACATAAACAAATTCATAGAAAGTTTCCTAGGGCATTTCTAGCTGTTTTTCCCTAGGTACATATTACTTTGGTCAGCTTCTATTCAGGGATATTGGGCTAATGATTAATAATCTGAAATTTCTCTAATACAGCTTCAATGCCATTGATGCAGAAGACACAGTGCTGTCGATTGGGTCATTGATTTTTAAACTTCACATTCCCTTTGTGTACCAAGTTATTAATCAGTCCCAATGGCTCCACTGGAGATGTGCTGATTAATAAACCCTTCTGATTAACTCCCTGATTTATCCTTGACCCAATTATCATTACTGCAAAATTGTTAAAGTCTTTCATCTTATCGTACAAGTAATCTATAAGGAGTTCGATAGCCACCAAGACACACGCAACACCATTATTTTTCAGACATAAGGGGAATGACCTCCGTTTGCATAATATTCGACTTCATCTTGGAGGTTAGTAAAATGAACAAGGGAAAGTCACTTCTGGTTGTGTGTTTGCAGAGATACAGAAGCATCACAGGAGTCAGGGGCCGAGAGTGGTCTGGCTTGGACACTGGGAGACGTGGCTTCTTTTACTAAGACCAGGCGCACTCATGAAAATGCCAGCAAACTATACTTCCAGAAGACTCATCCCATAATGTGCAAAATAAGGGCGGTAGAAAATATGATTTCTAAAATACCAGTAGCATCAGAGCAGTCTTGGGACAGCTCTTATTCCTGCATCCCCTGGGAACTTTCTTAGCAAAGGGCTGGATCATCATTACCATTGCTCAATGTTTGAATTCTTTGTGACAAGCAGCAGACACCAGCTCTGATGGCCTAGGCTTGTAAAGGAATTTGTTGTACAAATATTGTATAGTCCATAGAATTTCAAGAGGTGCTCAGAGCCATGCTTAGAATCTTCAGAGCCAGGAACACAGAGAAACATGCCATGTTTCTTTAAAACAATGATTTTTAAAGTATTGAGTTATGCATAATTTTATGATGTTTTTCATTAATTATGAAACAGTAAAGCAGTGGTTTCTAAAAATTCAAACATGCCATAAGGACACTGCCGCCAGACTTGTTGCCATCAGGTGCTACAGCTCTTAACCCTGCCAGCCCAGGACAGGGCATCGAAAGTCCCTGCTGGCACCACTTCCTCTATCACACTCAGAAATCACAGCTTCTCCATTGCAGAATGTCAGCTAGGCTTCAGGACTCTAGAGGTCTACACTGCGATGCTCTAATTGAGGCTGAGCAGAGGTCTACACAGCATGCGTATGGACCACAGGTCCCTCCCAACAATGGGATCTGCTGTTTCATTGGCTCAAGCTGGTGGGGGGGCGGGGTTCTTTAACTGCATGTTGAACATGCTTCAAGGTTAACTCTTATTCTAGGCCCTTCTCAAAAAGGCATCCTTCCCAGGCACCTGATAATGGGTTGGCATAGTATTTCCAGGTTCAGATTATACTGGCTCCAAACCCAAAGGGTTTGCTTTCTACAAAAGCAGTGTGCTTCATTCCTTGTGATAAGAGGTGCAAGGTGTAAACTTGTTCTTTACCTTCAAGAGGATGTCACTGCCCATTTCCACGCACAGGTCCCTACACTCTTGACTAACACCTGGGACTCCTTACTTCATTCTGTGGGACAGCAGAATGCACCCTCCCAGAATATGCCACTGTGGCAGAGGGATTATTCTGAGCTGAAGGCAAGTGAGAAGAAACAGATACAAGAAAAGCTATCCTCCCCCATTTGCCTAAAAACAGGACATAAATGTATAAAGGTGTCCCCCTCCCGTCTCTATCAGGAAGGACAGAAGTTAACAACCAGGGACAACTCTAGACCCTGATCAGCCCAGAGCCGGCACCAGAGGAATCCACACAGCAAACCTTACTAACTAGCCCTTATCTCCCATTAACTCCCCCATATATTTACCTTCCCATCATTTGCTACCCTAGAAACCCAAAGTCCTTTTCTTTTGTCTTGTCACTTCTCTAAAAATGTATTATTCCTTTGTTAAGATGCTATATAAGCCCAAGTTCTAACCACCCTTTTGAGTTACTCATTGCTGAATTCTCCTGTGGATATGAGCTCTGCATATGTTAATAAATATCTTTGTTTTTCTCTTGTTAATCTGTCTTTTGTCAGTCTCATCTATAGACTCCCCAGACAGAGAACCAAGGAGGGTAGAGGAAAAAAGATTTTCTTCCTTCCTTACATCATTATTTTTCTTTGAGGTAACTAACATAAGTCTTTGGCTCACCCACTCTTGACCTGTTTTTTTCTGTTAGCCAAGCAGTTCTCTAATTGGCTGCCCATCTATTTCACAGCCCTGGCCACAGATCCACTAGTAGCCATTCTGTTGCCAGGGCTACCACCTGGCCTCTGTCATTTCAGAATCCTGCCACTCCCATGGATGCTGGGGGGCCTCTGGTCCACAGTATCCCACTCCACTGCCATGCTGACCACATGGCAGTGATGGTGAACTGGTCATCAAACAAATAGCCTCTGGGTTCCTTTACTGCTTGTGGGGCTGGAACACTCTCTGGGCCCTCCTAGGACACAGTCAGCTGGTGAGTCCTCTGGCTCTGTGTAGCAGATCTGTTCTAACACATCTAGCTCCCAGAGCTGTCCTCTCCCTGCTCTTACTCTACCAAGGTATTGCTAGCATCTCCACAACAATACTATATAATGGAGGTTTAATTGACAAAAATTCTGTATATTCAAAGTGTACAATGTTATGTTTTAACATATATATATTGTGAAATGATTATATAATCAAGCTATTATATAACATTATATTATATTATATATTCATCACCACCCAATTAGCGTTTTCTTTCTGTGTGAGAACACTTAAGGTCTACCCTCTTAGCAAATTTCAAGAACACAAAACAGTATTGTTAAATATAGTCACCATGCTGAACATTAGATTCCCAGAGCTTCTTCATCTTATAACTGAAACTTTGTACCCTTTGACCAGTATCTTCCAATTTCCCCACCCCCAGCAACCACCATTCTATGTGGTATGTGTATATATTATATATACATATATATGTACACACTCAGGACAGAATATTAATCAGCCTTAAAAAGGAAGGAAATTCTGCCATTTGGACAACATGGATGAACCTGGAGGACCTTAAGCTGAGGGAATCAAGACAGACACAGAAAGACAAGCATGGCATGATCTCATTTATATGTGGAATCTAAAGAATTCAAACTCATGGACGTCACTGTTTCTTCAAGGAGACCGACAGTGGCATATTAGCTGTTTATCCCCACAGTGCACACTGTTGAGATTAAACCTCCCTTGCAAAGCTGAGCTGAGGCTTAGGAGAGACACTATATTTAATAATATACATTGGTTGTCACTATCATCATTGTTTTAATGCTTTAGTGTCCTTTTAACTTTCCCATTTTTTTCCCTTTAAACTCTGTATTCCAATGGGCGAGTCATATAATTCTCTATTGCACCTATTTTCAAGTAACAAACACACATACACACACACCAAAACGTGTTTGCTTAGAATTTCCGTCTGAGTTGACATAATGCGTTGAGAATTGATTCCATATATATAGTCACCGCACTGTACATTAGGTCCTAGAAATGATTCCTTCCTACAAGAAAGCAGCCAAGTGACCTCGATTGTAACCTGATCAACAGAGGCAGAAGACAATCTCGTTTTCTTCGCTCTCTAGGATGCGAGCCTCCCTTACAGTCCAGGTTCTGTGCTTTTAGAGAGGACTCCTGCACACGTGGAGCTGTAGTTCCTGGGCCCTATTTAGGTCCCGAGAGCTATTATTACAAAAGTGAATACAGAAGAAGGAATATACATGAGTGTTGAAATGTCATTGAGGGAGTAAAAACTAATCTGAAAATGGCACTTGGGTGAGAAAATGGAGACAAGAATGGCAGGCTCTTTAGAAATGAAGGACAATTAGCCAAGAGTGAACTGTTATGATAAAAACGACTCCATCTGGCCAACAGAAAGATCTTTTATCCAAAAGATGGTCTTTTTCCTTCCACAAAGTGCTTTCCTATCATCCAGGCAGAACCTGTGAGTGCTGTGCATCCATTACACAGGTCTTGCTTTTATCCCCTCTGCAATCTCTTTCGTCTGAATTGGTGGCCAGGTGGTCAGCTACCTGAAGTAAGTGGTGCTGAGGCCATTAGACTCAGGCTTAAAGCCTGGGCCTCCACTGTTCCATTGTGGGAGCTTTCTTTCACTCACATGACCTTGGGCACCCAATTTACAGGACAACACGTGATTTATCTACACTTGACAAAGAGAACACAGTGGACAACAGCTCTGAGAGTGTTCTGCATGTGCTTTCAGGTAATCCTGCTGCTCTGTGGGTTTCCAATTCCTATCCTCATCCTTTCAAAAATCTAAGATGCTGAGGATCCTTGGAAAAACAAAACGGAATTCACAAGGCAAATACAAAGATAAACCCAGAGAGCATTCATTGACCTTGTTTTCTGGAATATTAGAAACATCTAAAATTTATTATCTCTTTGCAGCTCTGCGATACACTGTTTCTCTGGATGTCTGCTACACAGGAAGCAGAAATGAGTTGTCTGCAAACATAGATAATTCATATCACATTTACTGTGGGCGTGTGGTACTATATGACCTTGCTGTAGAAGGACATGACCCCTGGCGTGGGCAGCCCCAGCTCAGCCACCGCGGAGGAGTCTTTCTTCAAGTACATAGTGCCCTTACCCAGTGCTTTTAGACATGCTGGCCCCTAGCCTTTGTCACAGCAAGTCCCCTCTTTGAATGCAGAAATTTTACCTTAATAACCACATGGGGCTGGATACACAGCCTTACACTGGTGGGTATGGCTTTTCTACTTTATGACCATTTAGTAAGAGTCACACTTTATTTTACAAATGCTTATTAAATCAATCTCAACATGCCACAAGCAAATCCCATGCCTCTTGTGAAGGTAGAACCTGAGACACCAAGTAGTTTTTCTGGCTCACATGAGGAAATGCCCTTGTACAGGGAATTTGTCCTGATAATAATTTATAGAACCTGTAATTCATTGCCTTTTCTTCTTCTCACCAAAGGACTCTGGCAAAGTTAATATTAAAACACACACGTGTACACACGCACATGCGCACACACACACAAATGTGTAAGACAGAAAAGATTATTCATTATTAATAAAACCTGAAAACCAACAGCCCACGTGTTAACCTTTTTGTAAACAGCAACTGTTTCAATGCACACATTTATGCACAGTAAGTGCTTTGATTTTTGGCAAACGTTATAGAAGAGATGGGAACATAAAAGAATCAGGATAACAGGAATATAGAGACTTTTGGAGAAAAAGTGTGGTGTTTTAGTGTGCCATCCTCTTTTGCAGTAAATGTTGATGTTTGCTTAGCTGATAGTTATATTTGACTGAAACATTACCCTAAACTTGTGTCAAGAATATTTTATAGAGAAGACCTTCAAGATGGCGGAGGAGTAAGACATGGAGATTACCTTCCTCCCCACAAATACAGCAGAAGTACATCTACATGTGGAACAACTCCTACAGAAAACCTACTGAACGCTGGCAGAAGACCTCAGACCTCCCAAAAGGCAAGAAACTCCCCACGTACCTGGGTAGGGCAAAAGAAAAAAGAAAAAACAGAGACAAAAGAATAGGGACGGGACCTGCACCAGTGGGAGGGAGCTGTGAAGGAGGAAAGTTTTCCACACACTAGGAAGCCCCTTCGGGGGGTGGAGACTGTGGGTGGCAGAGGCGGGAAGCTTCGGGGCTGCGGAAGAGAGCACAGCAACATGGGTACGGAGGGCAAAGCGAAGAGATTCCCGCACAGAGAATCGGTGCCGACCGGCGCTCACCAGCCCGAGAGGCTTGTCTGCTCACCCGCCGGGGCGGGCGGGGGCTGGGAGCTGAGGCTCGGGCTGCAGAGGTCGGATCCCAGGGAGAGGACTGGGGGTGGCTGCGTGAACAGGGGGTTAGTGCGCCACGGCTAGCCGGGAGGGAGTCCAGGAAAAAGTCTGGAGCTGCCGAAGAGGCAAGAGACTTTTTCTTCCCTCATTGTTTCCTGGTGCGCGAGGAGAGGGGATTCAGAGCTCTGCTTAAAGGGGCTCCAGAGACGGGCGCGAGCCGCGGCTATCAGTGCGGACCCCAGAGACGGGCATGAGACTCTAAGGCTGCTGCTGCCGCCACCAAGAAGCCTGTGTGCGAGCACAGGTCACTCTCCACACCTCCCCTCCTGGGAGCCTGTGCAGCCCGCCACCGCCAGGGTCCCGTGATCCAGGGACAACTTCCCCGGGAGAACGCACGCCGCACCTCAGGCTGGTGCAACGTCACACTGCCTCTGCAGCTGCAGGCTCGCCCCGCATCCGCACCCCTCCCTTGCCCACGGCCTGAGTGAGCCAGAGCCCCCAAATCAGCGGCTCCTTTAACCCTGTCCTGTCTGAGTGAAGAACAGACGCCCTCCGGCGACCTACACGCAGAGGCGGGGCCCGATACAAAGCTGAGCCCCTGGGAGCTATGTGAACAAAGAAGAAAAAGGGAAATCTCTCCCAGCAGCCTCAAAAGCAGCGGATTAAAGCTCCACAATCAACTTGATGTACCCAGCCTCTGTGGAATACCTGAATAGACAATGAATCATCCCAAAATTGAGGTGGTGGAATTTGGGAGCAACAGTATACTCTGGGTTTGCTTTCTGCATCTAATTGGCTCCTGGCTTTATGTTTATCTTAGTTTAGTATTTAGAATTTATTATCATTGGTAGATATGTTTACTGGTTTTGTTGCTCTCTTCCTCCTTTTTTTTTATATATGGATGTACATATATTTCCCCTTTTTCTCTCTTTGTGAGTGTGTATGTGTATGCTTCTTTGTGTGATTTTGTCTGTATAGCTTTGCTTTTACCATTTTTTTTTTTTTTTTAGTATAGTTTTAGCACTTGTTATCATTGATGGATTTGTTTTGGTTGCTTTCTTCTTTCTTTCCTTTTTTATTAATTTTTATTAAATTTTTAATAATTATTTTTTACTTTAATAACTTTCTTCTTTCTTTCTTTCTTTCTTTTCTTTCTTTTTTCTCCCTTTTCTTCTGAGCCGTGTGGGAGACAGGGTCTTGGTGCTCTGGCTGAGCCTCTGAGGTGGGAGAGCCGAGTTCAGGACTTTTGTCCACCAGAGACCTCCTGGCTCCACATAATATCAAACAGCGAATGCTCTCCCAGAGATCTCCATCTCAACGCTAAGACCCAGCTCCACTCAACGACCAGCAATCTACAGTGCTGGACACCTTATGCCAAATAACTGGCAAGACAGGAACACAACCCCGCCCATTAGCAGAGAGGCTGCCTAAAATCATAATAAGGTCACAGACACCCCAAAACACACCACCAGACATGTACCTGCCTACCAGAAAGACAAGATCCAGACTCTTCCACCAGAACACCGGCACTAGTCCCCTCCACCAGGAAGCCTACACAACCCAATGAACCAATATTAGCCACTGGGGACAGGCACCAAAAACAATGGGAACTACTAACCTGCAGCCTGTGAAAAGGAGACCCCAAACACAGTAAGTTAAGCAAAAGGAGAAGACAGAGAAACACACAGCAGATGAAGGAGCAAGGCAAAAACCCACCAGACCTAACAGATGAAGAGGAAACAGGCAGTCTACCTGAAAAAGAATTCAGAATAATGATAGTAAAGATGATCCAAAGACTTGGAAATAGAATGGAGAGAATACAAAAAATGTTTAACAAGAATCTAGGAGAACTAAAGAGCAAACAAACAATGATCAACAACACAATAAATGAAATTTAAAGTTCTCTAGAAGGAATCAATAGCAGAATAACTGAGGCAGAAGAATGGATAAGTGACCTACCTAGAAGATGAAATACTGGAAATACCTACTGCAGAGCAGAATAAAGAAAAAAGAATGACAAGAATTGAGGACAGTCTTAGAGACATCTGGGACAACATTAAACACACCAACATTTGAATTATAGGGGTCCCAGAAGAAGAAGAGAAAAAAAAAAGGACTGAGAAAATATTTGAAGAGATTATTGTTGAAAACTTCTCTAATATAGGAAAAGAAAGAGTCAATCAAGTCCAGGAAACACAGAGAGTCCCATAGAGGATAAATCCAAGGAGAAACATGCCAAGACACATATTAATCAAACTATCAAAAATTAAATACAAAGAAAAAATGTTAAAAGCAGCAAGAGAAAAACAACAAATAACATACAAGGGGATCACCATAAGGTTAACAGCTGGATTTTCAGCAGAAACTCTGCAAACCAGAAGGGAGTGGCAGGACATATTTAAAGTGATGAACGGGAAAATACTATAACCAATATTACTGTACCCAGCAAGGATCTCATTCAGATTCTACAGAGAAACAAAAACTTTTACAGACAAGCAAAAGCAAAGAGATTTCAGCACCACCAAACCAACTTTACAACAAATGCTAAAGGAACTTCTCCAGGCAGGAAACACAAGAGAAGGAAAAGACCTACAATAACAAACCCCCAAAATTAAGAAAATGGTAATATCAACATACGTATTGATAATTACCTGAAATGTAAATGGATTAAATGCTCCAACCAAAAGACATAGACTGGCTGAATGGATACAAAATCAAGGCCTGTATATATGCTGTCAGACCTAGGGACACATACAGACTGAAAGTGAGGGGATGGAAAAAGATATTCCATGCCAATGGAAATCAGAAGAAAGCTGGAGTA
>NW_020174431.1:986334-1108469 GCF_003031525.2 Neophocaena asiaeorientalis asiaeorientalis | reverse complement strand
GATCATGAGAGATTACTACAAGCAACTCTATGCCATTAAAATGGACAACCTGGAAGAAATGGACACATTTTAGAAAAGTGCAACCTTCTGAGCCTGAACCAGGAAGAAATAGGAAATATAAACAGACCAATCACAAGCACTGAAATTGAAAGTGTGATTAAAAATCTTCCAACAAACAAAAGCCCAGGACCAGATGGCTTCACAGGCGAATTCTATCAAACATTTACAGAAGAGCTAACAACTATCTTTCTCATACTCTTCCAAAATATAACAGAGGGAGAAACACTCCAAAACTCATTCCATGGGGCCACCATCACCGTGATACCAAAACCAGACAAAGATGTCACAAAGAAAGAAAACTACAGGCCAATATCACTGATGAACATAGATGCAAAAATCCTCAACAAAATACTAGCAAACAGAATCCAACAGCACATTAAAAGGATCATACACCATGATCAAGTGGGGTTTATCCCAGGAATGCAAGCATTCTTCAATATATGCAAATCAATCAATGTGATACACCATATTAACAAATTGAAGGAGAAAAACCATATGAGCATCTCAATAGATGCAGAGAAAGCTTTTGACAAAATTCAACACCCATTTATGATAAAAACCCTCCAGAAAGTAGGCATAGAAGGAACTTTCCTCAACATAATAAAGGCCATATATGACAAACCCACAGCCAACATTGTCCTTAATGGTGAGAAACTGAAACCATTTCCACTAGGATCAGGAACAAGACAAAGTTGCCCACTCTCACCATTATAATTCAACATAGTTTTGAAGTTTTAGCACAGCAATCAGAGAGGGAAAAGAAATAAAAGGACTCCAAGTCGGAAAAGAAGTAAAGCTGTCACTGTTTACAGATGACATGATGCTATACATAGAGGATGCTAAAGATGGTACCAGAAAACTACTAGAGGTAATCAACAAATTTGGTTAAGTAGCAGTATACAAAATTAATGCACAGAAATCTCTTGCATTCCTATACACTAATGATGAAATATCTGAAAGAGAAATTAAGGAAACACTCCCATTTACCAATGCAACAAAAAGAATAAAATACCTAGGAATAAACCTACCTAAAGGAGACAAAATACCTGTATGCAGAAAACCATAAGACACTGATGAAGGAAATTAAAGATGATATAAACAAATGGAGAGATATACCATGCTCTTGGACTGGAAGAACCAACATTGTGAAAATGACTGTACTACTCAAAACTATCGACAGATTCAATGCAATCCCTATCAAACTACCACTGGCATTTTTCACAGCACTAGAACAAATAATTTCACAATTTGTATGGAAACACAAAAGACCCCGAGTAGCCAAAGCAATCTTGAGAACAAAAAACGGAGCTGGAGAGATCAGGCTCCCAGATTTCAGACTATACTACAAAGCTACAGTAATCAAGACAGTATGGTACTGGCACAAAAACAGAAATATAGATCATTGGAACAGGATTGAAAGCCCAGAGATAAACCCACGCTTATATGGTCACCTTATTTTTGATAAAGGATGCAAGAATATACAATGGAGGGCTTCCCTGGTGGCGCAGTGGTTGAGAATCTGCCTGCCAATGCAGGGGACACGGGTTCAAGCCCTGGTCTGGGGAGATCCCACATGCCGTGGAGCAACTAGGCCCGTGAGCCACAATTACTGAGCCTATGCATCTGGAGCCTGTGCTCCACAACAAGAGAGGCCGCGATAGTGAGAGGCCGGTGCACCGTGATGAAGAGTGGCCCCACTTGCCACAACTAGAGAAAGCCCTCACAGAGAAATGAAGACCCAACACAGAAACGAAGACCCAACAGCCAAAAGTAAATTAATTAATTAATTTAAAAAAAAAGAATATACAATGGAGAAGACAGCCTCTTCCATAAGTGATACTGGGAAAACTGGAGAGCTACATGTAAAAGAATGAAATGAGAACACTCCCTAACACCATACACAAAAATAAACTCAAAACGGATTAAAGACCTAAATAAAAGGCCAGACACTATAAAACTCTTAGCATAAAACATAGGCAGAACACTCTATGACATACATCACAGCAAGATCCTTTTTGACCCACATCCTAGAGAAATGGAAATAAAAACACAAATAAACAAATGGGACCTAATGAAACTTAAAAGCTTTTGCACAGCAAAGGAAACCATAAACATGGTGAAAAGGCAATCCTTAGAATGGGAGAAAATATTTGGAAACGAAGCAACTGACAAAAGATTATTAGCACAGGGAAATCAGCTTGGTCCTTTGTGACCACCTAGAGGGGTTGGATAGGGAGGGTGGGAGGGAGATGCAAGAGGGAGGAGTTGTGGGGATATATGTATATGTATAGCTGATTCACTTTGTTATAAAGCAGAAACTAACACACCACTGTAAAGCGATTATACTCCAGTAAAGATGTTTAAAAAATAAAGTAATTAATTAAAAATAAAGAATATACAATTTAAAAAATCTTCAGTAAAAAAAAAAGAATATTTTATAATCTGACGTAGCAAACTGGCTGATTATCCATCTACTTAAGGACATTAAATAGAGCTCAACAATATTAGAACTGGACTTTTCAAGGCATTAAGAAATCAATTCTTCATTTTCATTTGTATAGAAACAAGTCTCTTTTCATTCACAAACTTAGATATGTAGACACTCAGAGAATCACACCAGAGACTTAAATATAGCCAGACGTTGAATTAAAGTTCAAGAGCCCTGAGCAAGATTTCAAATCCCTGGAAACTATATGGTTAAATGTAAGTGGATTTCATTCATTTAATTAGATAGTCATGCGAAATTAAAGGAGAGTTTCTGCATAAGTACGTATACTGTCCCAAGAGTTCACATGAAAGTAGGATTCTTCTGGCTTGCAAGGGAAAGTTTTCCTGACCTAAAAGTTCAAAATGAATGTAATATGGGCTTTAGAGCAACTGGTAACTAATAGCTTTAGATCATCACTGAGGATAAATGATGGGTAGATGGAAAAATGGCTAAATAGTTTTGTATTTTTATTTCATGTTGTACATGTTAGAATCTGTTTCCTTTAAATTTCGTAAATGCTTTTTCCCCGGGGTTAATTCCATAAGAGTGATTCCCCACGTTTTCCTGTTTCACAACAAATTCTAAAATATCTTTTTTTTTCTTAGAAAACCATATGTATTTCACTCATAATGTCTTCTTCTAGCTTATTTAGAAACACTCTTAAAACCGTGAAAGTTACCTTTTAAAGGAAAAATGTTGACCACTATGCATTCAACTATCCCACCCACAGGACAAAATAATAGAAACATAATATTAAGAATAAAAATGGTAAATATAAAAAATGCAAAATCCAATAACTCTGGGCAACATACAGCTGATGATTATCTCACCGACCAGGGAATCTCCCATTTTAATCATGGCTCGTATAAGCCATCTGAGAAATGATACCTTTTAGTTATTTACTTGCTCAAAGTTTCCTGCTAGGGTCACAGCTGATAGCAAAATGTGACAAAGAATTATGACCTGTCTGGATTCTACAAAATTTTCTGGCTCAAAACATTTAACTACAAATTGATTGATGTAGGGGCTGCTTTCGTCTTTCCTCATAAGCTACAAACATTTAAACAGACATTAGTACAACTTCTTTTTAAATCATCACGCTTTCATTTTAAGAGTGAATCCAAAGATACACTTTAATGATTATACTTTGCCCTCTTTTGGCTGTGGTATGGACTCGGGCTGAGATTCTCAGTTGAAGTCTCAATAGAAGCTAACAGGGTAATTCTATGACCACTTAAAAATAAGTGCAGTAATTCTTAGCTGATTACTTCCTACAAGCATAACTAATCTAACGTTTCGCTTCCCACACGATGGTGGTTACGATGCTAATTGTTAAGGCCTTATTGAAACTTCATTATTTGTCTCCGCTGAAGTCAGAAATTATCAGCCACATCGCTCTCCACTTTATTTAAGGAGGCTGAGGAGACTCTGGCTCCAATGCTCTGCCCCCTCCCCTAGCGCCTCTCTATTTCTTACAGAGACTCAGATCTCAGGGTGGGAGGACAGGCGGGAGAGGATACGAGTGAAAAAAAGAAAGGAGCCTTATGTCAGTTCATTAATACTACGCCTCACGCCCTTGGGTCAGAGGAGTGAGCGTTGCAAAAACAAGTAACCTTATACAAGGCTGCTTGCTTAGCAGAGCTGTTCTCTGTGCTTCTTTAAGGGAGTCCAGAGAGAAGTGCAGGTACACGAGGCAGAATCAAGACCCAGAAGTTCTCAATCCCTGCTTGTTTTCCCGCAGGAGAGAGAAGAAAACGTGGATCCAGCGTGACTGCATTGTGAGCACGATCGCCCGGCTCCCCTCTCTCCCGGCAGAGACATCAACCGCCTTCCCCACTCACTTGCACACGTTGTTAAAATATATTTCCGCAGCCTTGACTGTGTCTAGTCTGAGAGCTTCTAATCACGGTATCGAGCTTCTTCATTGATGGACAATTTTCAGGAGAAGAAAATGACTACAATTTCTTTTTGTGGAAAGTCTCCCCATTCCATCTCATTATTCCTTATCGCATTCCTCTGCATCCTCATCTATCTCCCTTTCAGGGTTTACACCCAGCAGATTTTTGCAGACATTTATTCTGTCTTTCCCCAGTCGTCATTTAGGACATTTATTCATATTGCATTCACTTAACGTGTCTTCATAAATCAATGCAAACAGCCCCTTCATCATTTTCATTGCTTTTCCCTAAACTGCTGTCAGGTTTTTCCATGTCTTGCACACACAATTAGGAATCCAAAGGCCAAATAAATACTCTAATAGACAGGCAGGCTGGCTTCTTTGGGAAGCTGCTTCAATTCTTCCTGCTCAAATTGATGGTCTTATGGTTGCAGTTTTAAATTTCATGAACTCCCTAAAAAGAATCTACCATCTTGCCACATGGGAGACTTCTAATTCCCACAATCACATGGTTGGTTAGACAGGCAAGAGTTCTTATTCGCAGTGTAGACAGAGGTCTCGAGTATCAGCCGACACTTGTGTATTATGGCAGATGCTTCTGTTGGAGACAATTTCTATGAAACTTGAGTTCATTTCGATTTATTAAAATGTATACATTAGTTCTTTTTTGGTCAATTGGATCATTTGAAGATATCTAGGTAAATTTAACAGAACCAAAATATTATGAAAATGACAAGTTTTTATATTACTTTCTTGGAGCCTGTAATAGTTATCATAGCTTTCTCACTGTTTCCTGACGTGTGCTATTCCTTTTGCTCTGAAGCACACTTTAACCCTTAAAGGTCTTGTCCCCACCTGCTGTAGAATGTTTCTGTCTCTCAAAATTCATGTGTTAAAACCTAACCCCCAAGGTGATGGTACTAGGAGGTGAGGTCTTTGAGGGGTGAGGGCCTTCACCAGAACCCAACAATGCTGGTGCCCTGATCTAGGGCTCCCAGCCTCCAGAACTGTAAGAAATAAATGTCTGCTGTTGATAAGACACCCAGTCTGTGGTACTTTGCCTGAGCTGACTAAGATGCATCCCCACACCATTCCCATCCCCAGGCGCGCGCACACACACACACACACACACACACACACACACACACAGCCTGAAATATATCACACCCCAGTTCAGGATGCATTCGGCAGCACTGGAGCACAGGGAGACTGACCCCTCACTAAATGGGCGAAGACTTGGGTTTGAGTCTCAGCTTTGCCACCTACCCCACCGTGCCAACACTCATTCTTAAACATGAGAGTCAGACTGAGGCATTATCGTCCAAGGATCTTGATTCCATTCCAAATCCTGAACTATGGAGAGAGCCCACTAGCACAGAACCAGAAATGACAAGAAAGTTGGGGACCCAGTGAAACTTCCCCCAGCTGATATGAGCAATATGACATTATTATTGATCAGACCCAAGCATCCTTACTTTTCTTACTTGGAAAATGCTCTTCAACTGAATGTGTATGTGTCCAGAGAGCATTTATCTTTCCCTTAACTCTAAGGTTGAGCTGCCCTCAGATAAGGATATTGACCTGTTTCTGGACATTCTGATGGCCCTTCAGGCTCAGGCTGGACAGGTCCTGGATGGTCAAAAGAAGCAGTCCAAAAAAAAAGCCCTGTGTTTATTTACCTTGAATAATACCAATGGCTATCGATCTTCTAAACAATGACAAAAATACCTGTCTCAGAGAGAAAAATTATTTTCTACATATTTGTGATGCAGAAAAAGCCAACCTATTTGACATTTCCATTCAAAAGTATCATAAGCATATTTTAATTCCTCTAGGATGAAACATTTCAAACTAATATATAAATGCTAAATTTATCTTCTGAAATTTTAGCTCAGTATAGTTACTCTATACAAATAGCTCTGCTTCTTCAAAATGGGGACCTAAAACTCCCTCTAGTGAAATGTTAGTTGTTCTGAAATGTCTCAAATTTAAAAATTTTAATCCACAGTTTCAGGTGTGATGAAAATTCCACATTGATATTTTGACAAATTCATTTATGTTAAGTTAGAATTCAATTTTATTTTCTCTTTAAGAAAATACAAACTATAACTTAAAACCCCTTTTATTTAAAATTTGTGTGTGTGTTTGTGTGTGTGTGCTTATGTAGGAAGGAAGGTCATAGAAGGAATTTAAAAATATGTAATATTTACACTACAAGTTTAGGGTGTTTAAAAGTTATTAAAACATCAACTTAGGCAAGCATATTAGCTAAAATAAAATTAAATAAATAAAATACTAGTAGCTAATTCCTATTAAGCCCCAGGCATTGTTCTAAGTGTGTGATAGGGTAGCCACTAGCCATGTTTGGCTACAGAGGAGTTGAAATGTGTGTAATTCAAACTGAAATGTGTTGTAAAATATACACTGGATTTGGAAAACATTGTATGAAAAACACAGAATGTAAAATATAGCAATAATTTTCATTTTCATTATGTGTTGAATGCTAGCATATATTGAGTTAAGCAAAGCAAATGTTAAAATTAATTACCTGGATGTCTTTTTCTCTGCTCTTAAAAAGGTTCCTACAAAGTTTAAATTTCGTATGTGGCTGTCATTTCTATCATCAGCGCTGTCTGCTGGAGTGTTTTCCTCATTGTCTCAGACCTGATGACGATTTCATGAGGGAGGTGCCATCATTGCCTCATTTTACAGATGGCCAAGCTGAGGACACGGGGAGTGAGGGACCTGGCTAAGGTCACCCCTGTCCTGAGGACTGGCATCCAGTCATCTATTGGTTTCCAACACTAAAAGTTCGGAAAGAAATGCAAATGTGCTATAATCAACAGTCATTCCTTTAATCATATAATTATTTATAGCAGCATATTATTGCAGTGTGTTTGCTGAACTCTGATCAGACAAAATGGACTTAGTCATGCTTTGCATTAAATATTGGTGTGTTTTATATCCTAAATCCAATGGCAACACTTTACACTGGCAATACCGTTACAAATTTAATTCCATCCACCCAACTGAATCCTTAAAAGCAGCTCCCACTCTTCCCCAGATTAACCCACCAACGTCTAACCAGTAAGCTTACTTGGGCTGCATCTCACCTCAACTGAAGACTAATGGGGCTTTCAAATGCTCCCTCCTTTCCCCTAATCAAAATCAGAGATTAACTTTCCAAATATCTACTAATGAGGAAAATCGGCAGCTTGGTTTCTACTTGTATTTTGACACATGCCTGCAAAGATGCACATGCCGATCCCACTAAATCCACAGCTTTCAGGGTCCTGAATTTTTTTTCTTTTTAGTTTCACTTCATCTCCTAGGAATTTGGTCCTCTGAGGAATGTTTAAGGTGGTTCTCGACAGGGAAAGAAGTTAGAAAACTGGAACATTTAGTGCAGCACAGATGGGGAGATTCCCATAAAATCCATTCATTCCAGCAAGTTCCTCTGATCCTGGCCTGATGGGCTTTAGTGTTGCGACTTATGCAATTGCTTTCAGTGTGTTCCAAAGGTTTTTAGACACATCTGCATACACTAACCATCTTCTCTGACCATTAAGCCATCAAATGTCCACAAGATCCTAGAGTCTGGTTGGTCAAGGCCCGGCCATCAGCTAAGGGCAATCCCTACATCAGCAGCTCCACCCTTCATCCTGGTCCATAGGCTAGAAATTTGGAAGCATCCTAGACCTGAAATCATCCTTGCCCTTGCGCACCACATGTACAAAACCTCTCTGGATTGACTTCTCCTACGCATTTCTCAAATCTGTCAACTTTTCTCCATTCCCTCCACTGCTCCCTGAGTTTGAACTGTTAATATCTCCACCTTAGGTTATAGGCTTCACCCTCTTAATTCATTACCTTCTTCAAAACATTCATCACTCTTCAATCAGAGCATCTATCCAAAAGGCAAGTTTGAGACACTCCAGTCCACCACTAACAGACTTTGATGGCCATTCATTACTTTTAGAGAAAAATAAAGCAAAATTCCCAACTCTGGCCCCTGTTTGCCCTTTAGCTCCATCTAGTATCTCTGCCCCCTCACCCCTGCACTACAGCAGTGCTGAGCCACTTAGGGTTTAGAGCACGCCAGGCTCGCTTCTGCCATGAGGCCATCGTCTCTCTGCAGTTGCCATCCTAATACTCTTAGCTATTTATTACCCTTTTGTCCATGAGACTTTAAGGCAGATCTATACCCAGGGAAGCTTTTCCTGTCTTGTGAAGTTTTCTTCATTACTGTACAATTTCATATAACAATTGTTCTTTCCCTTCCAAGTATTATGCACCCTTGACAGAAACTATATGATTAATGTCAATCTTCTCTATTAGAATGTATTCTTCATAAGAGCAGGTAACAAGTCTGCCCTTGTAAAATAAGTGTAACTGTTGCATTTCTTTCTTCTCCAAAATTCT
The DNA here is from genome assembly GCF_003031525.2 of Neophocaena asiaeorientalis asiaeorientalis. Lineage (NCBI taxonomy): Eukaryota > Metazoa > Chordata > Mammalia > Artiodactyla > Phocoenidae > Neophocaena > Neophocaena asiaeorientalis. The sequence continues at coordinate 1,099,602 of NW_020174431.1, read as the reverse complement.
ATGATTGTACCTTAACCAAATGTTTAAACACCCATGATGTCTACAGTATACCTCCCTAAAGACAAAATAAAGAAGAATAATTATTGGTCATAAGTGGTACCAGTAGACAGATTTCTCTTACACTCATGGAACTTGAGTGTAGCGGAAATTGAAAGCATGAATACTTTCATGATGTTTCTTAGATGTCATTTAAAATTCAATTGTCTGATCTAGCTTCCTAATCAAATTTTTATTTTTGAAAATTAAATTTTGTTGTTGTTCTGGTTTCCATAGCTTTCTAATGGGGTTCTCAGTAGACTGCATACAATATAAATGTGGTTACAATAACTCATACAATTTATGTTACGTGCATTTGGTTCTCTGCCTTCGCCTCAAGACACCCAATTGGCAAATCCCATACCTTTTCAAGGCTTTGCTCAAATCTCACCTTCTCAATAAGACCATTCTCTTCAACATCATAACTACCATAGAAATACTAATCTCCCTATCATGCTTTACTAGTTTTTCTTTAACTTATAATATAGTACATAATTTACTCATTTTCATATTTATTATTTATCATCTGTCTCCCTTAGCTATATCTTTGTATTTTGTTTAATGATAAATCCAGACACTGAAACAGTGCCTTGTGCATAACTGGTGCTTAATAAATATGTATTAAGTGAATGATGACTCCTTTTCAAAGATGTCTACAATTAATATCTAAAATAAAACTATTTTTTTAAACATGCATTCTCCCCTCCTAATTTATTCCAAACATTCCCTGAAACTCATCCAACTTTTGTTAGTTAAATCAAGCCACACTAATGGATCAATTTTTTAAAATGTTAACCACGTATCTATAAAGCAGGCAGCAGCTCTCATAGGCTGCTTTCCTTAATCAGTATCTTTCATTAGGATTGAAACTTCGAGCCCACCCTGAAGGATGCTTCTCTTTTATATGCTTGTGTAGAAAGCTGCATACACTTGCTTGGCTAACATTTAGTGGCACACTTGTTGACTAAAGGAACAAGAGCAATCACAAAAAAAAAGCTTCCCAAACAAACCGTGATGGTCTTTGCATGTCTCATTAGAGAGTATCTAACCCAGCCTACATTAGCAGCTGGGGCTACTATCACACACCACAGACTGGATGGCTTAAAGCAACAGAAATTTATTTCTTACAGTTCTGGAAGCTGATGTCCAAGATAAGGTGTGGGCACTAATCCTACCCTGAGGACCCCACACTCATTAATCTCATCTAACTCCTCCTAAAGTCCCTACCTTAAAATACCATCACATTGAGGGTTAGGGCTTCAACATATGAATTTTGGGAGGATACATTCAGTCCATAATACAGTCGAATGTTGTTCTTAGCATCTGTTTTTCTGATAGCTTTGCTGACTTGTTCTAAGTTTTCTGTATTCCTTTATAAATAACTAAGCAATATATACTACTGGTGAAGAAGTTGAGATGTAATTGGAGAGTCAGAAAAACTGAGATGAAGTCTGAAATCTGCACCCGAAATTGCCAGTTTTGCTCTCAGCGGCCATGGCTCACGGACCCAGCCGCTCCGCGGCATGTAGGATCTTCCCGCACCGGGGCACGAACTCGCGTCCCCTGCATCGGCAGGCAGACTCCCAACCACTGCGCCACCAGGGAAGCCCTGCAGTTTTGCTTTTGAGTAGAAAAACTGAACGTGAATCTTGGGTCACCAAGGTGTTGACTCAGTCATGTAGCTTGTACTCCTGCTTTGTACTTAAAGCCACACATCTAATCCTACAGTTAACATTCTCATCATCCTCCCAGACACTAATGCAGGGCCATGAATAATTCATTTTACCACATTGGCCTCTATGGGATCTCCATGTGTAAGCCCTCAGTGTCACTACTTTGAACCAAAGAAAGCAAGGTCCTCACAGACCCCTAAGCTGAGAAAGCTTCCAAGGGTCATCTAGGTAAGGCTACATACAGCCTTGTGGTTGGCACGTGGTAGATCCTAAACACATATTTGAATGAATAAAATAATTATTTTCACCATGCCTGTGCAAACTGTTTCTAAACGTTTCAGTTACAAGGTGGCTGAGAGACTTGATGCTGGTCCTAAAAAGGAATAGAAATTTACTGGAAAAAGCATTGCTTCTCTTGCTTTGCCCATATAATGTGGAGATGAGGCTGGCAAAGTTCTCCACCTCTTCCTGCCTTGAACACAGAGGTGATGCCTGAAGGTGTCACAGCTCTGATGGGACCAGGAAGTAGTGACATCCAGAGAGCTGAGGGTGTCACCAAGATGTGGGATTTCACATCGTTGAGCTGCTGGGTCAGTGGTGACCATCACATCCTCTCAGCTTCTTGTGAGCTGCTCTTAGGAAGGAATTCACTCATAGTGATAGTTTTTTATTCAGATCTAAAACCTTATAAGGAAAAAGCTGGTGTAATTTAAAACCTTCTTAGTAACCTTGTTTACAAACAATATTACAAGAAATGTGTAAAAAAAATCAAATGATACTCTGAAGTGACTGCTGGAGGAAAAAAATAGATAATCAAATACAAAGGGACAGTATGGAAATTTTAATAGACACAGTAGCAATCTATTTTTAATGACTCTGTCACATCTAAAGTGATTTATCATTTGTTGGCAAAGCAAGGCTGAGGTTTATCACAAAGTTAATGCATGTGTGAATCATTAATTATTAGCAGTGATTAATTCTCTATAAAAACTTTTCCTGCTTGCCTAAATGAGTATGTCCATCCTGATCCTTACGCAGCCCTTGCTTTTTTTGACCTGATATTTAAAGAAATAGTTAACCTTAAAGTCATGTGACAGCCCTGTGCTATGTTCTGAATTATGGCCAAGGGGGCATGGCCACAAATTGTTAGAATGGCTGTGATTCATTTGAAGTCGTTTTATTGGAGAAATTATAGGTGGAAATCTCTGTAATGGAATAGTTCAGGCTCCCGTCAAAGCAACTTTCTAAAACTAGGTTTGAAAACTAGAATCAAGGTCAGAGTGACAAGATGACCCTGCACTTTATAGCACAAACTCCAAATAAGAGCCAAGCCATTAAAAACGTGAGTGATGAGAGTGGCTGCATTCTTTTGCCCGTGGGCAAATACAAGTTTCAAAATGCCTGTACTGTAGATTTCCTACGTTCTAGCTTCCCCAATACTGATGCTTGGGTCTACATAAAGATACATAAATGCAAATAAGTGAAATACAGATTTTTAATGTTAGCCCAGACCATCTTGATTGTGGAATATCTTGATTGCTAAGTTGGAAATGGAAGAAAAAATTTCTGCTCCTTTGAGAACCATTTTCCTTTGACAATAATTCAAGCCAGCATCTTCTAAATGACTTACAAGGATATACATGGTAGGAAGGCCACCCTGAGGAGGTAAAATAAATACTGGCCTTGCAGGATCTGGGAGTAAACTGCTACCATTGCTATTGGCTGTTCGGTGTTTGACATCCCTGAACCTACTTGCTATTCCAGGAGGTAGCGAAACTCAGTGGAGTAGAATTTAAGCTTTAGATCAGACATCCCTGCTTCCCTGCTGAGGAGCTCTGTGTCATTGGCAATTTCACTTAATGTGCTAATCTTCCAGCTCATCTGTGAAATGGGGATATTGACACTTGTCAGAGTGTTGATGTGATGGGTGAGCCGGGCGTTGCACAGAGAGCACGTACCATGGTGAGTAAGAAAGGGCCCACGAGAGTGATTGAAATGTGTTAGTATAGAATTATACTATTATAATTATGGCAACTTATATATTATAGTATATTTATATACAGTTGATCCTCGAACAACTTGAGTGTCGGGGCACTGATTCTCCACACAATCGGATACCCGCATATACTCTCCACATCCCCGGCTCCTCTGCATCCCTGGTTCTGCATCTGCAGATTCAACCAACCGTGGATCACATAGCACTGCAGGATTTACTATGGAAACAAGTCCCTGTGTGAGCAGACCGGAGCAGTTCACACTGTACTGCAGTGTAACTACAATATTAGAATACAGTACGTTACTGTCCAACTGAAATTTGAGGTCTCTAGTTCTTAGTCCTACATTTATTTTTCCTGGGGGCACTAAGTCACTATCACATGCCCTGAGAGGAACTTCATAAACACCTTGAGACCTGGTCACTGTCCTCAAGATGCCTAATTGTCATGTCAGCAGCGAGAACAAAGAGCCGTGGATAAATAATTTGGACCTTTTCTGAAGGAGAAGATGAGAGAGGCTGGTGGTCAGGTGAGATGTGTGGGTGGCATTTCCATTGCCCAGCAGCTCGGGAGATGTGGAAGTGAGGCTCAGAGGTCTGTGGGGGGAGGCGTGGTGCAGGAGGCTGAGCAGGTAAACTGTGACCAGCACAGGTGCAAAACTAGAAAGTGTAGGCTGGAGTAAGAGGCCCATGAGTCTTGCCATTGAAAATTCCTATTCTGTGAGGCTTTCTTGCCTCAGTCATAAAAGAACTGAAGAGCAAATGTCACTATAGTCCCAGCACGTAATAGAAAGAAAGCAATCTAGTGGTAAGTGGCTGCTGGCGTTTGTTTAGCTGCTTAATGATGCAATCAAGGATCCAGACTCTTTATATCTTCTTCACTACCGTCCTCAGCATATTGGCTTTTCATTCTCATGCCTATTGTATGGTCACATGAAGGCTGTCACAAATCCAAGCATTATATGTGCACTCAAGGAAAGAATAAAAGGGGAAGTTTCGATTTAAAAAAAAAGAGAGAGAGAGAAAGAAAGAAAGCAGACTCCTGGATTAGGCAGATTTGGTTGAAAACCTAGTACTACTTCCTATTGGCTGTGTTTTGATAGACCAATAATTTGGACTCTCCAGTCTGCAGTTTCCTCATCTGCAAAAAGAGGAGTACCCTAGAATTATAATGATAATTAAATGAATTAGTAGATGTAAAGAATTGAGCAGAATGCAGTAATGTGTAACACAAGTTCACTAAACATTAGTTTCAGTTTAGTCCATGTATCAGGATTATACCTCATTCAATTGCAATGCAAATCTAATATCTGGAACGGGATATAAACCACGGCTCTGCAAACAATGAATTAAGGAACTTTTGTTCAGGTTCAATATAGCACATGTCTATCAGTATGAATTCTAGGAAAGGTCTAATGAGATGACTATATGTTAAAAGTATCCCTTACTCTATTTCTGCCTGATCAGATTAATTAGTATCTGAGCACTGGTGCTCAAAGTAAATTGAAATACCTTAAAAGTAACCACTTAATCACTCAACTTTGCTTTTGTTATTGGTTGGGGGAAGGGGGGATACTGGGAATGCAAAGCCACTGAGTATTAAGTGACCTCACTGAAATATCACCAACACAATATCTTCTGAAGTGAAAGAAAATTATTATGTTTCTGAAGAGGTTTCTATGAAAGGAGTTATCCTTATGTTTAGCAGTTTTATAGCAAAACTACTTTGTATTAAGTTTTGCCAGGCAAATGATTATCTTCAACCCTTCAAGAAAATTAAATGGTAGAAGAAAATCAGCCTATTTATACAAAATTCTTATTAATTTCTCTAGTCAGGTGAAAGTTTATTAGTAATTTTTTAAAATGAGGAATCTTTTTTTTTAAGATAACCATCTATGTATGTCTTCTCAAATTACCTGAAAAATCTAAAATAGCAAAAAAAAAAATACAATGATTGTGCTTTTTAAAAATTTAATGTATGAAATTTAAGTGGCAAATAGAGACTCCTGAACTAATGAGTAGGACCGTATATACTTGGAACTGTGGAGAAGGAGTTTGGGAAGAAAACATGCCTGTGATGCCAATTAGGTTTTTGAAAAATGAAAGCAATTTCAAAAAGAGCAACTTGGTATCATATATGTTGGCTGTAGTTAGCATCCATCAGAAATAAAATAAAAATAAAGACAGCAAATTATCACTTGGGTGGGCAAAGGTCAGCACAGCCACATGAAGCACAGTTTACTGGCAGCTCAAGCTAGACATTTTGATGTGCCTCCAGAACCTGACTAGCTCATGGGTACAGAGCAAGATTCATTTAAGTCATTACTTTTGAAGCAACGGGTAGAGTGGAGCCAAAATGACCCTTGGTAAATAATACAATAAATTTGTGTTACTTCAGAAAATCTTTGAAGGGAGAGTTTTAAAAATTATTATTAAAATGTTACTTAAATGCTTAGGCCAAAAGCTATCATCTTTACTTGAATTTGTCAACTTAGCAGAAAAATAAAATGTCATTTTATCAAGAGAGAGACAGACAGAGATAGAGAGACACAGACAGAAAGACAAAGAGAGAGAAAAAGAAGAAGAAGAAGAAAGAGAAGGAGGGGGGTGGGGGAAGGGGAAAGAGAGGGGGAAGAGGGAACAGCAGGGAGAGAATGACAGGCTGAGGAGAAACAGTCAAGCTTGTTCTCTTGCATTTCTACCACTGCCCTGCAAAGACTATCATGAGACTAGCTTACTGACCCCAGAAGAAAAATGAGAGACACTTGGAAGGGAGCTAGAACACCGCAGTCCAGCCCAACCTTGACCAGTCCATCCGCAGCTAAGTACCAGATGCGTGATAGAGCCCGGTCAAGACCAGCAGCTCCACCTGGCCAAGCCTGGCATGTCTTCCGAGCCTTGGCTATAACCATGCATGACTGGTGTAAGCAGTTAAATTTAGGGATGGTTTCTTAAATGACATTTTATGGCAATAGCTAACTGACACATAGGCAAAAATCCATGCGATTAATTAATATTTTGGATGCATCTGTAATTTGCACAAGATAAATGCATAAGTGAAATGCATTTATTTAATTTGAAAATTGAGATGAATATATAATAACATTTGAGAAGTAAACAGTATATATAATATATATTTAAACATCTGGTATAACATATAAAAGTTACAAAGTATTTCAAAATAACAAGGTAATTTTATTTTAATGTTCTAAAATACATATATATCGTATATATATAAGATATATATACATATATATAAAAGGTGAAATTATTAAATGTGTTCAACACCAATAAAAATCATTAAAATAGAGCTCCTTGATCAGTATCACATCATCATTTTCTTAAAAAATGGTGTATTGCCTACAAAATAAGCACAAAAATTAAATTTTTTTTATTTGTCTTAAACACTTTTATTTCCTATGAGGATACCAACATGGTATCCTTGAATATAATTTATTAAAAATTCCATTCCTGGAGCTATTCAATAATTTATATAGATGCATGATGGAATGTTACATTTGATGATATATTGAATAATTTCTTTCTTGCTTAATTATTAAAATCTGCATTGTGGTTTATAAGCTTACTAGGTAAAATATATCATAATCAATGATCCGCTAGATTAGCTGATATACCTTCTAGTTCTAACACTCTAAAATTTATTCAGCGATTTCAAATACTTTTTTTTGAGATTGACCATGAGAAATGACCTCCGTCCTTCCACGGAGAAGGCGTTCATCCACCTCATGCTAGAAGTAAGAGGACTGGAGAAGAAGGAATTTCGAGACACTGAGTTGACTCTTACAAAATGTACATCTTTATATTCCCCTGCACTATCAATTTGGATTATCTTACGATAAAGCATATAATAGACGTGCCATCCATTTTCAAACAGTGGCCCAGGGAGTTCTTATTTTAAGACAAAATTGTCATCTATACAAACTGGTATAAAAGACCCAAAAGAAACGTTATTAAATAAATTATTCAAGCAGGTATTATAGAAATAATTACTGACAGCTGCATTTTTAAGATCTTCAATTCTTTATTAAAATGAAAATTTTGCTTAACCTAGAAGTGATTTTTTTGCAAACATATCAATAAATAACATTATTATTCATTCATTCCCTCTTGGAATCTAAATGCTGGTCTCTCAGCACCTTTGGAGAGTTCTAGGAAACTGTTCAAACTTTTCAGATTACAATATTCATTAAAAGTCGTGATGTGATCACCTAGGAACTGATGTGTACAAATGAAAGTGCCTGGGGGTATATATGGAAAAATAGAGAAAAAAAATCATAGCAACTGAGGACTTCCACTTCCAGCCAAGATGGAGTAACAGGGACTAGACTGACCCTCCCTCTTGAAGCAATTTTAAAAATAGGCAAAACATGAGAAGCAACAGTTTTTAAGAACAGGGCAGGAGGCATCACGGTAGAGCTATCCTAAAGAGAAAGGAAGAAGATGAGGTAAGCTCCGGGATTGCTGTCCTTTATTGCTTAGAGACAGTTTCCAGACTGAAGCTCGAGATGGGAAGGCAGAGGGATGCGACCTACTGCCCGAGTTAAGGAAACAAAACCTGGAGAGGCCAAGGCAGCTCAAGTACACAGGACTGAGCACCAGAGGACAGGTTGACAGAGAGACAGCTCTGATGCTTTGCAAAGGGTCCATCCTGAACTTCCACTGAGTATTGATCATCAGTGCATGTGGTGAGGAAAGGACTCGTGGCTGGGGAAAGAACCACCTGCGAGGTCTAGAAAAAGCAATTTCTGAAAACACAGAGTCAGAAATATTTCCTATTCCCCAAAACCAAAGTGGAAAATCTTATCATTCACAAGGCTTTGGGTCGAATAATCATCAGGGTTTTCCCTCAAGGAATGGGAGAAAATTAGACCTAGAAAAAAAATGCTACACTGGTCCTACCTATCAAGAATCAAAAGTGAGATTCCAAAAGATTGAACTATGACCAAGTAATGAAACTGCATCTTGGGACACAGCTCAAAAATATTTACAGGAATACAAAAGTTATTCATGACCAAGGCACTACTGAGTCAAAGACAGCTGAAATGGCTATAATTTCAAGCAACGTATATTTCAGCGCAAAGAATATTCTCAGGGATAAAGAAAGTCATTTAACAACAAAGAATGGTTCAGTGCATCATCATTCTGGCTTCATCTGCTCATCAATAAGGGTTAAATAAATATTAAATAAGTATAATGAAGATCAAAGTTTTCTTTACCATTCTGGGCACTCTCTAAAGAGCAGCAGTGGGTATGCATTTGTGTTCTTGCAAGCCCACCATATATCCTTCCTTCAGTTTCACTTTGGGAAATGTCCTTTCCTCCATTCTGTGCAGTCTTGTAGACTGTGACTCAACATGTATACTAAACGACAATCCGATTGTTTTCCAAGGAATTAGAATCCTATGAAGGGACAGGAAGGGGGATACATACAGACCTATACATATCAATGCCCCAGGAAGACTGCCCATTAGTTCTGGTTGACCTGGTTCTGATTCTTACAGGTTATTCAGGTTTGTCTCCAGTTTGATGAGCTACATAAGCTGACATCTGTCTATCTCTCAAAACTTAATTATAATGTTTTCTCAGTTTCTCATGAAACTCCAGTCATCCCAGCCTCCTCTCTCTTCATTAAATGTTCCAAGTTCTTTCCCTCCAAGGCCTTTACCCTGTCACTCCTTCTGGTGAGCAATTCCTGCAGTCCTACCTATAACTGGTTCCTTCTCACCTTTTGTAAAGTAGCTCAAATATTACTTCTTCAGAGAGGTCTCTTTTTATACTGTCTAGAGCCACCATCACTCTGTTATTCTCTATGACATAGGGTCAGCACATTATGGCCCTCGGGCTAAATTCCACTCACTGCCTGTTTTCGTAAACAAAATTTTATTGGAATGCAGCCACACTCATTTTTAAATATTGCCTGCAGCTGCTTTCACCCTGCAATGACCAAGTGGAGTAGCAGACACAGTGAGAATATGTCTTGCAATGCCTAGAATCTTTGCTACCTGGCCCTTTAAAGAAAAAGTTTGCTGACCCTCCTTCATAATATGATTGTTTATTTCCTTATACATCTTATCACCATCTGCAATTATCTTGATCATATTTTAGTTGATTCATATCTGCCTCTACTCAACACTGTAGGAGTGAGGAAAGTAGGTGGCTTGCCTGCTTTTAATCCAATGCCTGCTGAGAGCAGAACTCAACAAATATTTGTGGAATAGATGAGTGAATGAAATGGGTATATCTCATCAACAAGTACTCAACAAGTACTAGCCACGCCACCTCTAGTATTCAATATACATGACAGTGAAGTGTTCTTCTCACATTCTTCTCTAAGGCCAACCTGCTAAGGCCATCTACTTTAAATGTATGCCATGAGAATTAAATTCAGCACCCGTTCTTGTTTTCCAGCCATAGTTTATGCATCAGGAATGAACTCACCCTCGGTTCAGTGGATTGCACTAGGAGTGGGCATCCAACAAGCAGACCAGCCAGGACGCTATGACCATGGGTAGAAAGATGAACTGGACCACACGATTCATTAGCTATGTTTCTCAAGACTGAAATTGGAAATGTAGCTCAGGAGTTGGATTTGTCTCTGTTGAGAGATGCCCGAATGAGACTGAATTTCTCGGTCTTCAGGCATTCTTACATTAAACCCACTTTGTACTTGGGTTAGTGTGAGTTATATCTGTTATGTGCATCCAAAGCAAAAAATATAACATCTAAGTTAGAACGAGCAAAAATTACATAAATAAATAAACATACAATAACTCTCTCACAGAAGAACAGAATATGTGCTTTAAGATTTAACTAAAGCATCCCTCGAAGACACGTGTGGCAAGTGTGGGCAACCCTGGGCAACAGTAAAACTACTGTCCAGTTCAACATGCCCTTATGAAGAACAGACTGTCTTTCTGAAGTGATTGGTACTAATCAATTTCTTAAAGGTACAATGCCTTGTCACTGATGTGACTCATGACAGGAAAATCTCCTGGGCATGCTTAGAGCAGTGTTTTTGTTTCATCACTACAGAAATAAAATTATCTGACCATCTTATTTCTTTTCAGGAAAGAAGTAAAAAGAAGTGTGGTTTTGTTACTTTATTTTTTCTGGGAGTTGCCTTTACTACTGTTAATGTCAAAGATTAAATGAGTATGACCATAAAATAAAATTCACTCAATAAAAATATATTAATTAAGCACTCAATCTGTGTCCCATTTTCTTCTTGTCTCCAGAGATTTATCAGTTAATAACACTTTGAAAAATATATGTGATCATGGGTGTTAAATGGGGTCATATACAACTCATATATGGGAACATTAAGAGACACTTAGATATTCTGGAAAAATATAAATTACAAAACACTTAAAGTTAACAATAAATTGCCATTTATCCCTGACCATGAACGCTAGATATCCTGGAAAACAATTAAGAGAAGAAATTTGACACATCTTATTCAAACTTTCACTAAAAATAAGCCAAAACGAAATTCTGCTCTATTTCCCACTCTCTATTACTAAGAAAATATCTTCTAAATATTTTATATATTATCCTGTGAGAGAGAACAGAATTTTGTCACTGTTACATTAACAATGTTTTCCATTTTCTAAGTTTTCTCATTGCATACAGTTTGCTTTTATTTCAGATTTTTTCTTCATAACAAATATATATCTCTGTGTTTTTTCCTAGTTATTTTAGATTTTTCCCTATTTCTTGCATAACCCTGCTGATCATTTCACCAACTTTCTTTGTTTTCTTTTGTTTATGTACTCTTGGACGTGTACTGCTTTGATCGCCTTGTTTTTCATCATTTGTGTAATCTTTCCCTTTTCCCCAAATTAATCCAAACAACTAATTTATTTATTTTAGATTGTTTAAACACACTCCTCACTGATGTGCAGTCAAATTAATGAGAAGAAGGAAAGAAAAAGAAGACAAAAAATTCAATTTAGACTTGTTATACTGAAACAAATGCTCATCTAGATTTTGTTCAGATATAGTCCTTCAAAGAAAAATAATTTCTTTCTTGATACTAAATTACAATCATGTATAACAGTGTAAACATCACAACAAAGTATTTCTAAATCTATAACATAATTGTGAGGTGAAACCAGAGGCTTAAAAATAGACCATGAATCAACTTTGAACAACAGTCATCATAAAACCACAAAACTCCATCTTCTTGTCTGCATCTGAAACCCACCTGATTCTAACACCATGATTTGTCAGTTGTAGACTGTAATGCTGATATGGATAAACTTGCATATACACACACATAAGCCCATTGAAAGAGGTGTTCAAACGAACAGACAGCACAAACTCCCTTTTTGAATGTGTGACTCATGAACTGAGTCTTAACCTTGGAGTTACCTGGAAAAAGAAGGAGAGTAAACATTAAGTGGGAGGAAGTAGGGATGTGAGATGAAGATAGACTCAGTGAGAAGTAATTAGTTCAGTAAGGCTGGAGAATGTGGTCTCCATCTAGAGTGGCAGGAATTCCAGGAATCAGATGATGAAAATCCTCATGAGCCACCCAGAGGGGATGGGTTCCATCCTGGAGGAAGTGGGTCTGTTTAAGTGTTTTAAATAGTGTTGAGTCATTTTTTTAAAAGTAATGGGAAAAAAAGACATTCATTGTCTAGTTAGAAGGTTGACGAAATGGTGCGATTAGAGGCAAAGAGGAAGAGTGATGTTCTGAACTAAGCAGCAGAGGAAAGGGGTGTGCAGGCTCTTTGCAGGGCTTGCAAGTATTTGGCTATGGAGGATGAGAGACGATTCCAGGTACCTACCTTTCTGCCTGCTCATGCACTCTTTCTTTTGACATTTGTTTTAATATTCTGAAAGTGTTTATTTCATCCAGTATATTTATTTTATCTGTTTAATTAATTATTATGACAAGGACTGCTATGGACCTTTTGTCAGTCTTCTACTTGCCCACGGAGGAACCATTTGCTAATGAGAATCTATTGCTTTTTTTTTTACTTTATTTTATAACAATGATACTCTCTATGCATCCTCATTGCCAAACCTGAATGTACTGGCCATCTACTTTATTTTATTTTATTTTATTTTAATTTTAATTTTTTTTTTTGCGGTACGTGGGCCTCTCACTGTTGTGGCCTCTCCTGTTGCGGAGTTGATGTTCTGAACTAAGCAGCAGAGGAAAGGGGTGTGCAGGCTCTTTGCAGGGCTTGCAAGTATTTGGCTATGGAGGATGAGAGACGATTCCAGGTACCTACCTTTCTGCCTGCTCATGCACTCTTTCTTTTGACATTTGTTTTAATATTCTGAAAGTGTTTATTTCATCCAGTATATTTATTTTATCTGTTTAATTAATTATTATGACAAGGACTGCTATGGACCTTTTGTCAGTCTTCTACTTGCCCACGGAGGAACCATTTGCTAATGAGAATCTATTGCTTTTTTTTTTACTTTATTTTATAACAATGATACTCTCTATGCATCCTCATTGCCAAACCTGAATGTACTGGCCATCTACTTTATTTTATTCTATTTTATTTTAATTTTTATTTTTTTTTTTTGCGGTACGTGGGCCTCTCACTGTTGTGGCCTCTCCTGTTGCGGAGCACAGGCTCTGGACGCGCTGGCTCAGCGGCCATGGCTCACGGGCCCAGCCGCTCCGCGGCATGTGGGATCTTCCCGGACCGGGGCACGAACCCGTGTCCCCTGCATCAGCAGGCGGACTCCCAGCCACTGCACCACCAGGGAAGCCCTGGCCATCTACTTTAAATGTATGCCATGAGAATTAAATTCAGAGAAATAAAAGAAGAACAGTAGGAGCAAATACAATGAAGACTAAATCACATTTAAATATCTGTCTAGAATTCATTTAAACATATATTCAGGGTGTTCTCCACACCTCAACACATGAAGTTGAATTTAACCTTATATATGACAGGAAGGAGAGGCCTGACTAGCATCACACAACAGGTGAGGGTAACAGCTGAGGGATCCAGGTATCAGTTTTCCTACTTCTAAATAGTGAAGAGTGTGAATTTGGAAACCGAGAGGAAAATAAATGCTTGAATGTCCTTGGATGTGTATCTATGAGGTGGTTGCCAAGGGTTTGTTTTTTCTGTATGCAGGTCTTGATAGATAGATGATAGATAGATAGATAGATAGGTAGATAGATAGATAGATAGATGATAGATAGATGATAGATGATAGATAGATGATATATAGATGATAGATAGATAGATAGATAGATGATAGATAGATGATAGATAGATAGACGATAGATAGATGATAGATAGAGAGATGATAGATAGATAGATAGACAGATAGATGATAGATAGATGATAGATAGATGATAGGTAGATGATAGATAGATGATAGATAGATAGATGGAAGATAGATAGATAGATGGAAGATAAATATAGAAAATATATTTTTCCATAAAAATATCGCTACTTTTATCACTAAATTATTTTTAGAAACTAGATTGTCAATAAGTTCCTCAATTTGTCTCATATGTCCATCTCATTTTCTCATTTTCTACATTGCCTTGAGAAACTTTTTCTCTGTATCCATAACCAACTGCATCTAAATGATTTCTTGCACTCATCATATTAAAACAAAGTATATTAAACATACATGAATATATTTATAATATATTTATATCTCATTAATTGATCTTCGTCTAATTTAATGTTAGGAAGAGCATGAATGGTTCCCCATTATCCCTTTTACATTTATTAAGTTTCCCTTAGGAAAAAAGTAACAGTAAGGTTAATACGAATTGATTATTTTTTATTACATTGCACATTTCCAATGCCTTAAATGAGAATCTAGATGTTCTTTAAAATACACAGAATGTGAAATATTTTTCAAACATAAATTTCCTCTTGACATGCTATGTAGTAAACAGAATTATTTCCTATTACAATAGTGAAAAAATCTTTATTGTAGGTCCTGAAATAGGAAACATATTTCATGGCTCTACTGTCTAAAAAAGATCACAGTTGGCTGACTGTATAGCATCTCGATTATTAGTTCTTGGCAAATTTCTCTCGAGGGTACTATTCTGAGGTTGTAAATGTCTACATCTTGAGTACTGTGGCATTGAACAGAGATTTTACATGAAGTTTCTCTGGATCAATAAAACATCAATACTTAAAACTGACTTACAGAACCACAAGCTTTTACTGATGTTATTAGCAGTCAAAGCATTTAATGATGACCTATGTATAAGACTTCGTGTTAGGTAATATATACAATTATTAAAACTGGTGACCTTTATTCTCAGCCATATTCATTCCATGAGTCCAGACCCAAATATTCAACTTTCTCCTATCTCCATGTTTCTCTTGCCTATATGACAAAGCTCAAAATTCCCAATTCTGAACTCATTAATATACCCCTTAAAACTTATGCTGTGGCATCAAGGTTCCAAGTGATCATTCCCAATCAGGACGTTTATCTCCCTTTGGCAATAGATCATTTATGTGGGGGAAACAGCATATACACACATAAAAAGCTACTAAGCATAAAATGTGAATTGCAGTACAAGGAAACAACAGTAAACTGTTTCTAAAGGGGTGGTGTGCATATCACCAATGATCTGTGAAAGACGTTAGGTGAAACATAGTCTGATATTTTATTTCAGGTGCTATGCTCTCATTGTGAGTGTACACTATCTCTAGGAAGGATTGTTGAGAAATATCAAAACTAGAAATATTTTTACATTTGTGACTCCCTCGATCTCTGTTCCAGCCAAGAAAACACGAGTAACAAACCGCTGTGGGTTTCAAACCCATTCTAATCGAAACCTTCTTCTTATCAGTTCCAGGGCCCTCCCATAGGCATCATTTTAACCTCACTGAGTTCCATAGCCTTGGCCTCCAACTCAGGTACTCTGATCACCTTTCCTACTGCATTTATGCTCTTAAGTATTTCAGGACTTTCCATGCCTCAGAAACAGTCAATGGATCCCCACTGCACACACAATACTGGTGTTTGTGTCATTCTACAATTTGGAAACAGCCTTTCCTTTCTGCATTGTCTTCTGCCATAACCTCGCACATCCTATATTCTGCCACACTGGACTCTACTCTTCTTCCTGAATATTCCCGACATTTGGTACCACTTTGCTTTTGCTCCCTCATCCTCGAAGTGCCATCTTCTCTCTGTGTCTATTGAGATCTGACTTAACCATCACACCTGGTTTAGGTCTCATCTTCCACGAGTGTTCTCCAAGTCTCTCCTGTGGCATTCTCCAGCACTGCGCTCATCACTTTATGAGAGTGTTTTTCTCTTTGCATTATAGTTGCTGATAATACCTTCTCAACTAGGTTGTAATTTTAGGCAAGGACCCTGGATTATTCTCATTTGTATTTCCCATAGTTCGTACTGAATACTGGATGAATATATGAATGAATGAATGAAAGATTGCATTGTTATTGAGTATAGTGGAGGGCACACAAGCAATTGGGAAAACCCTGAGCCAATTTATACTTTTGGAAATTGTGTGATGTAGCATTTGGGAAATAAACGGTCAAATTACAGGTTAAATTGATAAATTCTAGACTACATTGATAATAGTAAACTTGTGGTCAGAAACAGAGTTATGAAATACTCTGAAATATCCTAACTCTCTTAAATATGGAAACTTCTAATTTCTACAATGAGGAAGAGGTTGCATTCTGGAATTAATGGAGATGGATAGACACAATTCCAGAATATTTCTCTAACAGTTTCCTGCAGAACCTGACAGGCATCACAGTGGATTTGCTCACTAGGACTGGGGCTTCCTCCTGTCAAGGCTCCAATGTCACTGAAGTGCATGGGAGAATATTATAGTATGTATATAATATATTATCAGTGTGTAAATATTAAGTAACAATAGTATATAAATTATATAAATGTTATTATTATATTGACATGTACACATTGCTATATTTAAAATAGATAACCAACAAGGACCTACTGTATAGCTCAGGGAACTCTGCTCAATACTCTGTAATAACCTAAATGGGAAAAGAATTTGAAAAAGAATAGATACATGTATATGTATAACTGAATTACTTTGCTGTGCACCTGAAACTAATACAACATTGTTAATCAACTATACTCCAATATAAAATAAAAATTAAAAAAAAGAAGTTACATGTTTTCTCAAAATAAATAAATAATAAGAATCTGAAAGAATACTGATCCAGATGTGAATTTGAAGGTAGGTTTGTCCTTCATATAAACCATGATTTCACCTTAATCCATGTGAGACAATGACAAAACTAATGTGTGTGTGTGTATTTCCAGAAAGATGAAGTTACTAGGGTCCCTTTTAATTTATGCATATAGGTATGGATCCAGAGACAGACTGTGGAGGGAAAATGCCACTCTGTCCATTTCCAGAGTGAAAGTAGAGCTTCGATGCCCAACTTTGACCTGGATAAGGAATATACAAGTAGGATTTTCCTTGCATTTTGCTTCTATGAAAAAACTGTGGGGATAAGCTATTTTTGGCTCTCATTTGCAAATAAAATATTATGTTCTAACACTGCCAAAAGTGAATCTTTCTGAAAGCTATAGCATAATCTTAAGGAGCATCAACAACCAGTTTTCTTGTCAAATACAGTGAAATTAAGCTGAAAAAAAAATCATTACTTCAAAGGAAAGTAATGGAGAAATGCAGCAGGCTAATAGTGTCACTGCCCCGAGCTCTACTGTCAAGAGGACGTCATTCATTGACCTTCTCCTCCTGCGAGATATGGAACATCCCTCCCCTGCTATCCCGGGCCGCCTCACTAGTGAGGGAAGGGAATCTCACTGAATATTTCATGGCAATCTGACTTTCCTTTAGGGCTTGGGCCTATTTTTCTTCTGGCTTATTTACAGCTTGCGCTGGTGCTAAAATATGTTATGGTTGGACATGTAATAAGTAGTCCGTCCCTTCTCCTGGCAGTTTGATAAAATGAGTTCAATTTTCTTACTGGTTCCTCTCTAGAGACGGGCAGAATAATTGGTACCCAAAGACTAGTTCAGTCATGCTAATGCTAAAAAATGAGAATAAATAGTGATAGAAACATATTTACTGTGTAGATATAAAATGTTAGAACACATCATCACCTCATTTAATGAAAACTTGGAAATTTAAAATACTTTTCTATTGTTAGATAATGAAAAAAAAACAAAGAAAAAATTCTACTCACACAAGTAACAGTAAGATATATTAAAGATTTGTATGGATTTTTCCTAATATGGCAGAGTTTCAAGGCAAAGAAATAAAAAAGACCCATATGGTGCTGAAGATGGAAGGTCGAATTCCTAAGTTATCATTTAAAAGATAAGCTATGTGAGGCCCATGGGAGCTTTATCCCCTTTAACCACATATATGTGAGTGGTTATTATAGTGTGGTTTTGTCAAGGGAACTTAGCAACGAGATAAAATAACAGCTGTATATTTTGTAGAGAAGTTTGCTTAGGAAGGCAGTTGCCATGGGAACGCCTGGCAATAGAGATTTGATTTTGTGTTGTATGAAAGTGATGAGTTTACTTTGTCTAGATTATTTTCCTTGCACTGGCAACTTCTGGAGGAAAAAAAGAAACTAAACAGTCTTTTCCAGACATTTGCATATTAAAAAACAATCCACTTCATTTTTGAATAGACGTGGAGAAGACATTATTGAGAAACTTCTTCACCAAATGAATCACGTACTTATACCAACAAATACGTATTGTGTCCATTTACTGTATTTCAAAAGAGCTCAGACTGCCTCAGTATTGCACTGCAGCTCTGCTTCACTCAAACGACTCACATTCAATTATGTCTCCAGAAATGTGCCTAAAATAGTTGCAGCTGGGAGATATATAAAAAACAAATCTTATGAATGAGCAAAAACGAAGTGAATTATACTCCACGGGGAAGTCTCTCAATGAAAAATCTGGTAAACAGGCTCTTGGAAAAAAAAAAAAGGGAAACAGATGCTGACTGATAAGAATTTGCTTATTTTAACAGGGAGACACCAGCCTGTATGTACTGGAGCTCCAATGAGGATTTGGTGAGATGTTTTCTCTCTGCAGGTGGCAGGGCTTCAGTGGACTGAAATATCTGGATCAAAAGATGAAATGCACTTCACCTCTGAGACTTGCAACATGCATTTCAAATGGAGGAATTCAAGATGGCCCGGAGCTGTGGGCACCTACAGAGTATGAATTTACTGCATAGCCCTGGGAAGTCTATCTTCCAAAGCCAAGTTCGCATATCACCAAGGAGGGAAAAAAAGGCAAGTTTACACACCCTCCCTAACCCTCCCTTCCCCCTCAGCTTCCACATCAGGCCTTACAGAGAAATCCTATTTATTTTGCACATGACCTGACAAAGCTGGAGCAGATCTGACATATCTAGGAATTATCTATCGGGTCCTGCGTTGAGGGAAAGATCATCTCCCAACCAAGACCCCAAATCTTTTCTTTTCAGGTAGGCTCAGAAAGGCTGTGGAAAGACAAAAGAAGGAGCAGATACTTTTTTAAGTCAAGTCACTACAAGGACTAAGAAACTTTCGGCATCTGACCTTAATTATTCTGGCACAATCTACCTTCCGGGATGTGACTGTTTTCAAAAGCAGTAGAGCCTTACTCTTGTTGTCTGAGCTTGGGTTTTTTTCTGAGATTGGAAGAATGACCCACGCATTTATCCCTTGACCTTTCTTTACTGTTGACTAAGTTGACAATCTAGGGGAAGAATACAGGGAACTCCTTGAATTCACCTGGTGGAAGCTGAGTCCTGATGTTTTTCAGGGCTGCTTTGACAATGTAAGGTCATTTTATAGGAAAGTGCATCCTATTTTGACCTGGGGTGTTAGCCTGATGGTGTATTGCTTCTGGCCTATCTCTGAGGAGCTCTGAGCCAGCCAGCCGAGGAGATGGGACTTTCAGAATAATTACAGCAGTGAACATTTATTTCACATGCATTACGTGTCTAACACTGTGATTTCCAAGCATTACTTCATTATAACTTCGAAATGACACTGGGTGGTCAGTACAATTACTGTTTCCACATTAGAGGCAGGGAGCCCGTGCAACCTGCCCAAGTTCTCCAAGTGGATTCATTTAGAGCTGCGGCCGGGTCAGGCTGGCTCACTCTAGAAGTGGAGTCCTGAGACTATTACTACACTGCAAGGTGCCCTCACCTCCCATGGCTGGGAAGTCACCGAGCCTCATCCACCTCCTCCTGCTTCAGAAGACGGAAGCTGCGGTGGACAGCCAGAGACTTCTGGAGCTTATCATAGCTCACTGTCCAATCCACATTTTCTCATACACGTCTTATTTAATTTTACTGTTGATCTGGAACCTACTCAGCTGTCTGAAAATGTCTTGAAAGTCCTAATACATTCATGATGCTGACTTAATTTGACCGTCGACAACCTCGTTTTAAAATTGTTCCCATTTGAGGTCCTTAATATATATTTGAAATAAAATTAGGGGCATATAAAAATGGAATATAGGGCCTACAATAATATAATCATAGAAATTAAAGTTTAACCAGAGTCCCCTTAGTTTCAGAAAGTTTGTTTATGGATATGGGTATGGTAACAAGCTATTATCTTCACTTTGGACTTGAAAAGATACATTTATCCTGGAGTAGGAAACACACAAGCTACACACAGAAGGGATGCTCTGCTGATGCTTGGGAAGCCCAGAGTTTTACCAGGAATTCAGTAATAGAAAGGTCTTCCATGAAGAATCTTCCAAAAACAGCTCTTGCTTTGAATACACAGCTCAAATGAAAGGCTAAAAGTCAAAGGATCTGGATGGATGACTCTGTGATTTTATGAATTGGGGGATCTGCAAATCTATTTCAACATCTCAAGGTACTATATTATGACACTTTTTTTGCATTTCCTGAAAACAGTTTGACACTTCCAGAAATCCAATATTGCTTCTTAATACTGTATTAAAGTTAAAAAATTCTAACTTAAATTCTACTGTACTGAAATATTTGCTCCAATTTGAAATAAAAAATATATAACTGAGAATACATGTAGAGTACTGATTTTAGCAAAAATAGGTAGCATTATTTTAAAGAGAGCTTCTTTTTGCTCATTTATTTTGTTATCTTGTTATCACCTTACCTCCCCACTTCACTGAGTATAAAAAACAGAAAGGAAATTGACAGCAGATTTAGTAGGATTTCAAAGCCCGTGAGGAGAGAGGAAACAGGTGCTGATTTTGGAAGTTGTATCCATTCCTGATGGCAAGTACGCCCAGTAAAGGCATGTAACTTTTCTGTGTAGAAACAGCACTGACAGAAACATCACAGAAGTATTAGTACCAGTGTTACACCTGCTTAGGTGCTATTGCATGAGACCCATTCTGCTCTGAATCTGCTTTCTAATACAGTGGAGAAGAGTTGTCCCCATAAACACACTAAATGTATTTTCCTGTTGAAAGCATGGTATGTACTTCAAAATCCTCACTCACAATTGAGCAAGTCATCCTTGTACAAGGGTCTTTTTAGAAATCATGCCAGGCTTATTACATGAAGGGGCAGCTGAACTCTGGAATGAATTACAAAGACTGTTAGGAAGGCACATGCTGTAATTTTAGGAAACTCAGATCTCTAGCTCTGCTTGTCAAATCCAGACCAGTTCTGACATTTATTATATTCCAAGCCTCTATACACATATATATATATAACTATATATAACTATATATATACACACAAAAATTCAATCCAGATGTTGCTTTCTGTTAGGATGGAGAGGAATGGAAATACAAAATTGACTGTGCTTTGTGGTATGAATTTCCGGGTCATCAAATCCAACATTTGGTCTCTTGCAGATTTTTGAGGTGGTACCATATATATACTCAAATAAGCATTGAAATTAACTTTGACTTTGAAGAAATGTGGAATTGGAGATGTTCTGTCCTGATAGGAATCTACTTTTAATACAAATAGAGCTTTGGGTATGCTATTAAATTGGTGTTTTAGTTAATCAGATGTGTTTCCATAATTATTAATGTTGTTTTCCATCATAATTATAACAAGCAATTGCTGGATTACTTGCCCACTCCCCTCCCCCAATCCTTTTACTGAGAACTGACCCTTCTGAAAACCCACGTGGTCACATGGGTGACTCCCAGCATGTGTAATGGTCTTGCATTTTGGCTGCCATGAACTGACTTAGACTAGGCTAATGACAGCTCATTCCCAAGGACTTTAGAACTGGGCTAAGAGACCGATGCAATTTCTTTCTCAAGGTTGTATCCTTACCATGCTGGAAGCTTTTGGCAGCCTTAAGGGAGACAGGGGAAGCCAGCTGCAGAGAGAAGAGTGAAGCAGACATACAGAGGTTGTCCTTGCTAAGACCCTTCATTCCAGATGGGTCTCTGAAATCACTCAAAGCATCTGCTCTTCGGGTTTGCTTTGTTCTTCTCCAAGTGTTTCATTCTGAAAATAAATAAACATGTTTTTTTAAAAAAAACTTGTAAGTAAAATACAAAAGGGTTCTGTGCACAAAGAATTATCGTAGAATCATGAGTGCAAATGACCATGAGAATAATCAATAAGTAATCCCACGTTTTAAATTATCCTCAAAAAACTCACATCCATCACAATGAACAGCACAGAAACAAATGTTCAGGAAAGCAAATTTATAAGCGACTAAAACATCTGAATAGCTTCAAAATAATTCAAAATGTGACGTAAATACACCAACACGGGAGAAGCTGGAAAAGGCTCAAGGGATTTATTCTCTCAAAGCACTAATAGCTTTAGAAAATTGAGTAACACATTTCTGATGGGCTAAGCAATGTCTTCATCAAATAATTTTTGCTGTCTAATAGTGACTGTGAATTAGTATTTGGTGGTAAGTAAGAATGAAAACGTGCATTTGTCATGAAAGGTTTTATCATGCTTACCCCAAGCTATGGAAAATTGCTAATTTACTATAATCTGAATCACCTATTTTAAGAACCACACTTTTTTCCCTATTATCTACGACAGACTATAGCATTCCTCTGATGCTCACAACACTTCTAAATGTATTAATATTCTTTTTTTTTTCTTTTTTTGCAGTACGCGGGCCTCTCACTGTTGTGGCTTCTCCCGTTGCGGAGCACAGGCTCCGGACGCGCAGGCTCAGCGGCCATGGCTCACGGGCCCAGCCACTCCGCAGCATGTGGGATCTTCCCAGACCGGGGCACGAACCCGTGTCCCCTGCATCAGCAGGCGGACTCTCAACCACTGTGCCACCAGGGAAGCCCAATATTCTTTTTGGTATCTCTCTTCCAAGGTTCATTTGAGCTTTGCGTGATAAAGCTTTAATACAAGATGTTCTTAAGGAACAAGAATTACACAGATATTATATCAAGATTTCTGTTAAGTAACTTCTAACAGAATAGTCAACCTTTTTATCATCTTTCAACATGGAATAAATACCTAATAAATGTCTTTCCTTTATCAGACAGTTCTGACCTAGACATCTGCAGACTTTATAAAATACAAAGTCAAAATAAAGGTATGTAATAATACCACTTAAGGTTAGTTGCCTTGGAATGAAATAAATCACCTTCCCTATTTTAATTAAAAGTTTTGATAAACAAAAGTTTCCACTGTTTTTGCAAATTGTTCTTTTGTTTGTCTAATAAAATAACTTTAGTTTATCTTTTTTTGTCTAATTTGTGGCTTGGAAATAATTTTAAATGTAAAGTTATTTGCAAGGCTAGAGCAAAGAATCTCTTTTTTTTTCCCCTGAATCATTTGGAAATAAGTTGCCAACATAATGTCCCATCCCGCTTAAACACTTTAGTGGCTATTTCTTACAAACAAGGACATTCTCCTACATAACCAAAATACATCAAAATCAGGAAATTAACATTACACATTATCACCATCTAATCCAGAGACCCATCCAAGTTTTGCCAACTGTTCCAATATCCCCTGGGAAAGTAGAAGATCCAATGCAGATGACATGCTGCATTAAATTGCTCTATCTCTTTAGGCTCTTTCTGTGTGAAATATTTCTCAGACTTTCTTTGTCATTTATGACCTTGAAACTTTTTAAGATTACAGTTGTTTTCACAAATCTTGAATTACAAGGCTCTACTGGAATTGTGAAAGAAAGTTACCTTCTCCCTTACTGCTTTCCTTCTTTCCTCTTCCTGCTTCCAAAATGAAAAAATATATACAGTAATTTTAGATTAAAATATTTAAATGTTACCTCAATTTTCTACCAAATAGGAAGAAAACTCACACATGGACATATAATACAAATATGCATTTGTAAAATGGAAATCTGGAATCGAAAATTCTCAAGGAAATCATGTCAGCCCTAAAATCCTTCAGGACAGGAATGCACACTGGATTTCCCTATGACCAGAGAACCTCAGGCCTTGGCATCCCCTCATTTTCAAAACTGACATGAAACCGAAAACAATGAGACATGATCTGTTTCAATTATCACCAAACATTCCTATTCTCAACCTCTTCAAAATTGTCATGAGACTCAGAACTGCTTAAACTGCCATGGGAAGAAAAATTTGTTCATAATTTCATTGGTTCCAGCTTCTATACTCAGCAAAATGTATTGTGTGTACCATTTTTAAAAGACGTAGATATTTATTAAAAATATTATAGCTATTATAAACGTTTCCACATCCAATTGGGTAGTTTTACAAAGTATTAATGGTATGGATGAATTATATTTTGAATACCTGGAAATAACATGGGATTTCTGCATGTTGAAAAGAGAAAAATCTCTTTAGAAGACAAGGATGGTTAAGAAAGATCTGATGTTTGGGATTTGCTTTAAATTACTGAGTAACTTGGGCTTCCCTGGTGGAGCAGTTGTTGAGAGTCCGCCTGCCGATGCAGGGAACACGGGTTCGTGCCCCCGTCCGGGAAGATCCCACATGCCGCGGAGCGGCTGGGCCCGTGAGCCATGGTCGCTGAGCCTGCGTGTCCAGAGCCTGTAAAAAACAAAACAGAAAACAAGTGTTAGTGAGAATGTGGAGAAATTGGAACCCTTGTATTATTGGCAGGAATGTAAATATGGTGCAACCATTATGGAAAACAATAGGGTAGTTTTCAGAAATTATAAATAGAATTACTATATGACCCAGCCACCCCACCAGTCTTGAGAGTAGCCGCACAATATTGCGTTCCCACCGGCAGTGAATCTGAGTTCTTTTTGCTCCACATCTTTGCCAGCATTTGCTGTTTGTCAGTATTTTGGATTTTGGCCATTCTAATAGTTATGTAGTATTATCTCTTTGTTGTTTTAATTTTCAGTTCCTTGATGATATATGATGTGGAGCATCTTTTCAAGTGCTTATTTGCCATCTGTATATATTCCTTGTTGAGGTGACTACTCAGGTCTTTTGCCCACTTTTAATCCTTTTTTTTTTTTCTTACTGTTGAGTTTTAAGAGTTCTTTTTATATTTTGGGTAACAGTACTTTATCAGATGTGTCTTTTGCAAATATTTTCTCCCAGTTTGTGGCTTGTCTTCTTACTAGTTTTTTTTAATAAACAAATTTAACATATTATGCTAACTTAATACTAAAAAAGGGCCATAAACACTAAAATTAAATCCATCTTATGGTACTGCTGATATTTTGTAAGTATGTGCTTTTGCTTCTTCCGTTAACATGAGTTAAAAATTAAAGTGCGTTTCTGAATTTTTTTTATTCTACATTTGTGGAATTAGACTAAACTTGTAAACAATGATCACAGGTGGTTTATTAACAGACAATTGTTGATGAGCACTCACTTGTCCCAGTTCTTTGGAATCTGCCATTGGGTCCCCCTTCCCTGGCTTACCTTCTATTCAACTGAAAGACATGGAATAGAATAGGTATCTCATTGCCTTTATTTAATTAATTAATTAATTAATTAATTTATTTATTTGCAGGACGTGGGCCTCTGACTGTTGTGGCCTCTCCTGTTGCGGAGCACAGGCTCCGGACGCGCAGGCTCAGTGGCCATGGCTCACGGGCCCAGCCGCTCTGTGGCATGTGGGATCTTCCCGGACCGGGGCGCGAACCTGTGTCCCTTGCATCGGCAGGCGGACTCTCAACCACTGTGCCACCAGGGAAGCCCTCATTACCTTTATTTTAAATTGAGAGACCAGATCTGCGAAGAGGTCATTTCATTTGAATCATGTAGTGTAAAGGATGTGGATTAAAGAGAATTTTCAGTTTAATATTTTACTTGGCTTTCAACGCACTAGCCACAGGAAAGGGAAGAAACATTATTCAGTCTCTTCAGTCTAAATGGAATGTTAGGAATTCCTAACTATTCCTATGGGTCTGTCTAAATACAACAGTAATAATTACTTAGTCATCTAACCAGTCAATTCAGTTAGACAACTTGCTTAACTTTTTTTTCTTCTGATAGGATGGGATAATTGCCTGTATTACTTCCATCCATTGTAGTAGCATTACCATGACCTTCTCTGAAGAAGTTAATAAACCTGCATTTGCAATTATTTTCTTTTTTGTTGGTTTTGTTTTGCTTTGGGAGTTATGGATATTTACATATTTTGTATTTCACCAATGAGCCAAACGGTGAATTGCACTGTTTCCATTTTCTAACCCATGAGTTTAGCCAGTCCATGTAATGCAGTATTTCACTGTATAAAAGAGAAATTTTGATCATTTTATGGTAGGTTTATGGTGGTAGAATTAGTAAATGGCATTATGGGAAAGCAAAATGCTACTTAGAGAAATCTCTCTGTCCCGGGGTGGGGGATGGGACGGGTGTCTAGAATTTTGTGGAGGGAACTAGATGGACAGGAGCAGCCAGCTGATATGTATTTAAGTTTTAGGCTTCTCGTTCATTGTTTGAAAATGTTATGCTTACACTGATAAGAAAATAATTAAGATAAGCCTTCCTGAAATAGAGATATTTTCAAATTCTCCTCCAGACTTGTGATATAACTCCTAAAACCTCTGTTGTACTTCAGGTTAATTTAGATTTGTGATGTCCAGGGAAGAGTTCAGTAGTCCCCTGTAAAGCATCAGTTTAAAGGGAAGGACTTGACAGGAGACATACAATTAACTGGGAGTCCAATTCTCCAGTCTCCACAGTTATGAAAAGGAAGAGGTGCTCCCCTTTCATCACTGATTTGTTGGTAAGGACTGATTATTACTTTGTATTTTAACTTAACAGTTTTGCAAGAAATTCTCTTTCCTATTTCTTTATTTTATAGCACTGTGAATATATAATAAGCAAAGAAAACTATGATATAAAATTCATTGCTGAATTTATTTATTTAAGATTTTTTTTGATGTGAACCATTTTTTAGTCTTTATTGAATTTGGTACAATATTGCTTCTGTTTTGTTTTGGGTTTTTGGCCCTGAGGCATGTGGAATTTTAGCTCCCCAACCAGGGATCAAACCCGCACCCCCTGCATTGTAAGGTGAAGTCTTAACCACTGGACCACCAGAGAAGTCCCCATTGCTGAATTTAAGTCATCACACAGGAAAGAAAGATTTTATCTTTTGCTCAGTAAAAGGGAATTTGTAGAACTGAGAATCTGGAAGAAACTGAGAAGTAGATTTAATAGACACAACACGTTTTGAGGGAAATAGAATGAGAAAAAAATACCCTGAGGCTACCGATGCCTATTAAGAAGTGGATCAAAGGAAATAAATGATTATATCCTTAAAAGTAAATTTCTACTTGCATAATGAAAATAGTAAATATCATACTTCACAGTAGAAACTGGATAAAAAAAGATGAGTATTGAATAGTAATTTACCTCATCATAACCAGGATCTTAATAGCTGGCGATTAGTATTATATACAGAAAAAGTGATCATAATCTAACAAATTTGGTATTTGGCCAAGGAGAAAGGGAATTATAGAGAATAATTGTAGCTGAAACTTTTATCTTCAACAATAAGCAGAAATGTTGCATAAGGAGTCGTACACAATCAAAAAGATATGAATAATTTTTCATTTAAAAAGGGGAAAAATGTATTAGTCTCAATGTTTTATCCATAAATAACATTCTCTCAAAATAAATTGTGTTCTGTTCACTAATGGAGAGGACAAAGAAATACCTGCAAATATAAAATTTGAAAAGCAAAAGAGTTTAAGTATTGGAAAATAAAATGAAACAAGTCAGGCAAAGTAACTTATTTTGAATTGAGAAGTACTATTCTACTAAAATACATTGAGGTATAATCCAAGGCAGAATATCTTGAGACACTCCCTCATTTTTACAGTGATCATACAGGAGCAGATAATAATGGATTTGAAGACAATCACACTCACAGGGATAGAGCTTTATTGACTACATGTATTTCAGAGGTACTGTGCTAGGGAATGTGGACATAGATAAAACATGGAACCTTCAAGAACTTTATGCAGCAGGTGCCAGTCTCCCCAGTCCATTCTCAAGGAGACTGAGATCATGGATATTAAATAACTTGTCTAAATTCACACAGCCAGTAAATATGTCAAAATGAACACTAAATAGAAATTGAATTATGATCTAGCAAACCTTAGGAATTGACTGAAATGACCCGGAAGCCATTAGCAAGAACTATTTTGCGTATATGCACAGACAACATCCATTTACAATCAGTAATATCACGTTATTAATTTTCCTAAAAAGTCTGCTTACCTTAAAAGTTCTGTGCTTAATTTCAAACAAATTTTCCAGTCAAGGTGTGGCTACATGGCCTTTTATCCTACCTGCCGTAATATGATCAATCTCCAAACTATTGCTCTGGCGTCTAAAAATTGTAGCACTAATATGCATATTGCCAACAGAAAGTACAGAAACAGAGATCTAGGAATCAGAACAGACTAGGGAAGTCAGTTTTCCAGCCCTCCAAGCGGATGTTTACTTCTCTTCACTGAAGCTCTTATAGTCACTGTTTAAACTCCCCTCATAGCAAGAAATACACCTCCATCAGGGCATGAAGTATTCCTTCCATTTCCTAAGAAATATATTTTTAAAAAACAAAAACCAAAACCCCAAAATACCAATTTGAAGAGATACATGCACCCCAAAGTTCACAGCAACATTATTCACATTAGCCAAGATATGGAAGCAACCTAAGTGTCTATCAACAGGTGAATGGGTAAAGAAGCTACACACACACACACACACACACACACACACGCACACACACAGAATGGAATATTACTCAGCCATAAAAAAGAATGAAATTTTGGGATTTGCAACAACATGGATGGACTTGGAGGGCATTATGCTAAGTGAAATATGTCAGACAGAGAAAGACAAATACTGTATGGTATCACTTATATGTGAAATCTAAAAAAATGCAACAAACAAGTGAATATAACAGAAGAGAAGCAGATTCATAGACTCATAGATATAAAGAACAAACTAGTGGTTACCAGTGGGAAGGGGGGAAGGGCAATATAGGGGTGGAGGAATTAAGAGGTACAAACTATTAGATATAAAATAAGCTACAAGGATATATAGTATAACATAGGGAATATAGCCAATATTTTATAATAACTATAAATGTAGTGTAACATTTAAAAATTGTGAGTCACTATATTGTATACCTGCAACTTATATAATATTACTGTACATCAACTATACTTCAATTAAAAAACAATGCTACAAAACAGATCTACTGTATAACAGGGGACCATTGTAGATAACACTGTATAGTAAAATTAAAATTTGCTGATAGTAGAACTTAAATGTTCTCAACAAAATAAGGGATAAATATATGAAGTGATGGATGTGTTAATTAACCGGATGGTGGGAATCCCTTCATGTATATATATATATCAAATCACTATGATGTACACTATATATATATTACAGTTTTGTCACTTCTACCCCAGTAAAGCTGAAAAACTAAAAATGCAAACAAACAGCTAAAAAAAACAAACCCACACACAGTGGTTGTAACCATGTGCTTGGTGACCACAAGAGGTCGTCACACAGGTGGCGGCAGCAACACCACATGGGGGGCAGCATGGCAGTCCTTCTTCTGGCCTGTGGCTCTGTCTCTAAGGACTTACAGCCCAGAGGGCCGGGGCACAATTCATCCTGATGTTCACAGTGCACCCAGACTCAGTATAGGGACGCATCTACCATTCAACAGACACACACACACACACACACACACACACACCCCTCAAGCAAGCAAATAACTTCTTAATGCTTGCTCTACAGAGAAGTGAAATAATCTAGCAAAGCAATTGAACAGATTATTAAAGACGGGGCTCAAAATAACCCATCTTTGAGTAAAAGGCATACTTTTTCAGCTTGATTGCGCAGATAATCACCCCATGTCTGTGCTCTGCTTTGTTAGCAGAGATAGTTCCTGAAATTGATGTGCTTTTTGTTCATACACCAAAGAAGTAAAGGTCGCCCTGGCAAACACCTACTGCTTCTCCTGGAGTAAACCCTGTGTGCTGCCACTGCCTCAGGAGCGCCAGGACTGAACTGTCTACACCATCTGGAACCAATGGCCTCGCTTCCAGCTGAGTTCACTCAGCTCTTCATCTCATCTAAGTGGAGAAGCTGAGTGTCTCAGCGAGTGCTGCTTTGGACGGAGCAATAGGCGGTGTAATCTGTCCTTTGTGTATACACGAAATACTTTGGCCAAAGGCATTTCCCCTGTGCCCAGTGTAATCATTTCTCATTTTTTCCCAGCGGGGTTGCTTGAATTTTCAGGCTGTCCCTGGCCATCCCTCTCCTAGGAGATTACATTGCTATGGGGCTTCAGAATTTCTGAAATGCTTTGATCTTTCAGAATCCATGGCATGATACTAACTGGAAAGCAATGTTGCCTGGATTAGTACAAAAGGAACCACAACGGAATGGTGAACTGTCGAGAAAGAAACGCTGATTC
This sequence comes from Neophocaena asiaeorientalis asiaeorientalis, assembly GCF_003031525.2. Taxonomy (NCBI): domain Eukaryota; kingdom Metazoa; phylum Chordata; class Mammalia; order Artiodactyla; family Phocoenidae; genus Neophocaena; species Neophocaena asiaeorientalis. The sequence goes on along the minus strand of NW_020174431.1, from coordinate 1,069,061 downwards.
TGATTCTCATGATTTTCCTCAACATTTTGAAACAGGGATACTTTCCTTATCTTGGACGTCCAGTCAGTATCGAGATGAGGAGGTGCTGCATCCATGGCCCTGCCTCCAGGCCCCTTGGTTCGAATCCAGTTCTGTGGCTTCGGGCCCGTCTTTTCTCTTTGTCCCTCGTTTGTCTCTTCTGTAAAATGGGACAGTGTTAATATCTATCTCATAGGGAGGCTCTGAAGACTAAAAAGGCATTTAAGGTAAACCATTCTGAACAATGACTGGTTAAAATAATACGCACTCTACTGATGTTCATTAATATTAGGGAAGCTCATTTTTTCTTGTTTTTTCATATGATGCTATTCTAGAAAGACTTCATCTGCACTGATTTCCAATATACATCCTTCAACTAAAAAAGTAAGGGAGTGAGAAATCGAATTCTTTTTTAAACAGTCAGCTGTTTTATCTTTTTAAAATTTGTCTCTCTACATCCAGTGACATAGGTGTTTTTAGTCCCATTTCTACATAAAGCAACTAAAGAATATGCAACTCATGAGAGATACTGTTTGCTGTATAAGGTTAAACACTATAAAAAACACTATATAAAGGGAGCCATAATTCTGCAATTCCAGAGGAAAAAACTCAGAAGTTGTAATGTGTGTTGGTCAAAATTAAATTAAAAGAATATTACTGATCATCCATTTTACTACCAGAAACACATTACATTTGCCCATTTTTAATAAAACAACTTAAATGAAATAAATACAAATTAAAAAATTAAACTATTCAAAATAATTGACTTTAGAATCTTGTGACTTTCACCAGTGAAAATTTGGAGATTTTTTAAAAACACAAGTGTTTCCCATTTTAAAATGGTAAAATTTAAGATCAGCACATAAGGCAAAAATAGTTCAGAGTCAAAAGTACTTTTTGCAAAGCCATTAAGTGACCCCTAAAACATAGGCAGAATATCTCATTTTAGGGCATTCCATTCTGTGAAGTACTCTTTTGGGATGCTGAAGTTTGAGCTGGTGAGAGGGATAAAGAGAAATTCTACACGTGGATAATTGGCCATTCAAACCATTGTGCCTTTAGGATAGCATTAAGATTTTGAGTCATGATTATAAGTGGTTGTGAAATCTAAGGTGTTTCTTCCTGCCATCAGGATAAAACTTATTATAATATCGTCTGAATAATTCATACAAGGTAACATATTTGCTTGTTTTTTAGAAAGCATTAACAGAATGCTAATACTACTTTGGAATTAAGGGCATTATATTCTACATTCTGGGCATATATTAAATGCTCATATGATGGATTCATTTTTTTTCCTCACATCTCATGCATGTTTGCATTTATTCATCCATTTAATGTAAGCTTAACGTTTCCAAAGAATTTTTGTTTTAAAATTGTTATTTGAGTTTCAATCTGCTAATTTTACTTTGTTAATGCTTGATATTTATTTAACAATAGTAAATGTTACCTTTAAAATTGTGTGTCTACTTGACAGGCAATAGACTGTATTTAGATTTCAGAGCTAATATTGCATTGTTATTACTGTTTCATGATTCTACGCTATGCTTTGATGAGACCCACATGATTTGGGTCTAGGGACATGTCTCCTGCTTGTTGTGGCTCTTCAGGAAATTTCATGTTTTATTTGCCAGCATCCATTTATGCTGGCTCAGCTTCTGGGGGGACAGGTGGCTGATTGAAGTGGCAATTAGCTGATGGCAGTGCTGGTGGAGGTTGTGCACGGCTATTTTATGGCCACATCTGAATGCAGACACCAAGCGTGTGCCAAACAAAGTCTGACTGAAGACTTCATGAAGATCTAGAAATGAGTTTTTCAAAACTCTGATGCTTACAAATAAACAAATGGAATTCACACATCGTGCATACATTTTTACAGCATGCTTTACCAAAAAATGAGACCTTTAAAAAATTTTGGGAATATTTTATCATGATTTTAGAAAAAAAACCATTTTAGTGTATTTAAAATGCATTTTATTCCTGGAATCACCAAGTATTGAGTACCTACTGGCTACCAGATCCTGTATTAGCAGCTAAGGAGCCACAGGTTAACTGGGGATGGTTTCTTCCTCCAAATCTGTCTCAATTTAGTGGAAGTGTATTAGGAAAATCTAAAAACTAAAAATCAAATTATTTCAAGAGAGCAAACATAAATAAAAGTTATGCGGCCAGTCAAATCAGAGACGTTATCCACGAGTGCAAATGTCTGCAGTGTTCTGAGCTCTGTGGTTGCCCTCATTCCCTAACATCTGTATCGCGCTTAACACCACATCCTTCTAAGGCAGCACACTTATTTTATACAAGATCAAAAAATGCTTTGTTTTCAACAACTAATCCTAGGTAAACAGTTTTGCCCATGATGTAAGGAATGTACTCTAATTGTGCTTCCTTTGTAAAACAGCATCTGGGAATTTCCTGCCATATGTAAACTGATGACTATTACGAACACTAGAGTTTTTACTGGCGTATTCCTGAGCTGCAGGTGGAGTAAAGTTCAAGAACCAATCTATATGGATTTTGACTCTAATATGTACAGTGAGTTGTGTGAGACCACCACAACTTTCTCCAGTACCTTCTAGTTCTAGTCCCATAGACAAAACTAAGAGGGGCTATGAGGCTTGCATTTGATTCCCAAGTACTTGAGGTAATACAATGTGAAATAGTTCTTCAGTGTGTGGTTGGAGGCATTTATTCAAAGGAAGGATATTTGGGGAAGACTCTTAGGTTTTGGACAATGCTAGAAATATAGAGAAACTTCGAGTGGACGCCAGAGGAGAAAAGCCTGGCAGAAAAAAAGGGAGGGGAACAAAAAGATGCTTCAATATGGAGAGGCTGGTAGATTTTACTATTGAAAATAACTGTTCAGATGAAACGGATTTTTTATTTCCTTTTGTTTATTGAGAACTAAACTGAGCAACATGCTTAATTTTCAAGAAAGTATTACATTGGTTGGTGTAAAAATCTTTCAAAACTATGTTAACTATTAGTTCAAAACACTAACAAATGTTTTTCTTTTTTCACAAAAAGCATAAAGAACATAACCATCTTTGCGGTAATTTGGCTCTGTCCTTGTTTGGAAGCAGATAGTTAAATATGCTATTTTTAATAGTACTTCCTGTCACATGACTTTTGCCTGAAGTTGGACTGGAGATTGAGGATATTGACCATCAACTACTCTGATGCTCTGATAAGAAAAATACTCAATTGTGATTCATGATTCCAACAGAGTTTCTAAAAAGAAGCCCATTTAAGGCTTCCCTGGTGGCACAGTGGTTGAGGGTCCGTCTGCCGAGGAGGCAGGGGACCTGGGTTCGTGCCCCAGTCCGGGGGGATCCCGCATGCCGCGGAGCGGCTGGGCCCGTGAGCCATGACTGCTGAGCCTGCGCGTCCGGAGCCTGTGCTCCGCAACGGGAGAGGCCACAACAGTGAGAGGCCCGCGTACCGAAAAAAAAAAAAAAAGGAAGCCCATTTAAATACAAGCGTTATCAATTCATAACAAACACGATGAAGCATGGAATTGGAGATGATATATATTAAATTATGTATTAGACATTATGTCCAAATTTCACATGATTTTATGTGCTGTGGCATTTAATCGGCTATGGAAAGCCTGCCAGTGTGTTGATTTTCTCAATGAATCAACTACAAAATGAACAGTTAAATTGTTTCATTACTTTCTTGTCAAAACATGATAGTGGCTTTCTCCACACAGTACAGATTTTTAAAACTCGTACTTGGTTCATTATAAAGATAGTTTAAAATAGGATGACTACAGAAATTTACATTTTAAAAATATGGTGTATGATTTGAATATTGAGTCACAAGTCAAGAAAAGATCAGGACAATTAAGGATGGAATTTGCCACTGGAAACAGGAGCAAATGTTGGACTTTTCCTCCAATCTCACAATTGAGTGACTGAATTTTAATTGGAGTTTCAAGATTTCATCCATGGCCAGAACCAGCAGGCTATTCCAGGGAAGCCAGAGAATAGTATTTCCTTCCAGTAAAAGAGAAATTTAAAATGAAAGTTGATTTCTAATGAAAAAAATATTAAATTATGTATTAGCCATTATGTCCAAATTTCACATGATTTTATGTGCTGTGGCATTTTTAACTCACTCAGAGAAAATTAAGAACTTGGTAAGACTTGTGTCAGTTTTACTTGAAAAACAAGGCGCACTTTAATTTCAATGTCTGTTTTCTAGGCATAATAACACAAGAGACATTTAAATTGTTTTTAAGTATTGATATGTAAATAGATGAAGTAGAAACATAGATATGCTTTGCCCAGATTACTAAGGTTGTAATTGTATTAGAAGCTCACGATAAAAACTCTTAAAGAATAAAAAAATGGAAATCTAAAAAATGCCATAGTTGAAATACCTAGATCTAGTATGGTGAATCTTTATTTTTGTGTAAAGCTCCCAGCTATCAAATAATCCTCTATGATAACCTTATTAACAAATGTGAGTTCATACTTTCTACATTTTTCCTATAAATGTGGAATAAAAAGGTGTTCTTGCCTTAAAAGAATGTATAAACTAATAGAAAAAAATCAAGATTAAAAGTTTTTAAAATTATATGTTCTTAGTGAGTTTGCTAATGTCAGCGTGTACTATTCTCAACATCTCTTCTTATGGAATATTTTCCTGGCTGCAGTCCATGAAAAATTATTGCTCAATTGAAATTAAACATGATTAACCATGTAATTTATTTGCTTATGTATTTGAAATATATATATTGAGCACTGAAAATGTGTCTTGCATTTGTTCTAGATTCTCTCATTGACTCCAAATGTCTTAATCGGGCTTCTACTATAAAAATGGTAAGACTATTTTTTACTATCTGTATCATTAACATATAACATTTTTTAAACCTAATTAGTATATCAGTTTTGTTGTAATGTGCATATACATGTTTTATGTGCCCATCCATATTATGAAGGAGTTCAACATACCTTAAATAGCAATATTCAAATTGCAATTCTAATACGGGATTACATGCGATTGCAGAATTAACATAAAGCCCAAAAGATAAACGCTTTTTAACTACAGTTCATTCTGAAAATATAGTATTGAAATATCTTGATCAACCAGAGTAAAGATAAGGAAAACAAGATGTCTAAACACCAACAGAGCAAATTCAGTGGGAGTTGTTTTAGATTCAGTTTGAAACCTGTGACTTCAATGAAGCAGAAACATTTGTCCTGAGAAACAGGAAGATGAATGGAATAATTGGATTGAAACATACTTTTTTTTTCATTCTCTCTAATCATATTCTTTCATTACAACTGAAATAAAATATGAAAATAAAATTCTCATGCAATATACAATAGAAGAGTATGTGTCTGTGACTGATATGTGAAAGAATGAAATTTCTACATAAATGTGAAATAAAACCTAGAAGAAAAAAGCAGTAGCTATCATATTTACATGTAAGGAATGCTTTCCCAGTTCTTTACATAAAGTATCTTATCCAACAAGAAAAACCTATGTGACGTGTTTACATTCATGCACGGAGCAAAACTCAGTACCATTTCTTTGGTGTTCCTGCCAAAAGCCTATATGTAAATTGAATCTAACCATGAGAAAACATCAGATAAACCCAAATTGAGGGGCGTGTTACAAATAAGTGCCTAATATCCTTGTAAAACATCAGTATATTGAAATATATAAAGACTTGGCAACTTTTCCAAATTAAGTGATGCATAAGAGACGTGACAACTGAATGAAACCAATCATCTTGGATTTTATTTGTTTATAAAGGACTTTACAGGGACAATTAGCCAAAGCTGGACTAGTCTGTGTATTAGTAGTATTACTGTATCAATGCTAATTTCCTGAATTTGATGACTATACTGTGGTTTTTGAGAAAGAATCTCTTGTGTTCAGGTGATATATAGTGAATTATTTAGGGAAGAAGGATCATCATATATGCCACTTCCTCTTAGACAGTTCAGAAAAATAATATGCACACATATGTGTAGAGAGAGAAGGGGAAATGGATGAAGCAATTGTAGTAATATGTTAACATTTGGAGACTTGGAGTGAAAGGTGTTTGGAAATTCTTTGTACTATTCTTTTTTTGTTTTTTTTTTTTGTGTTTTTTGTTTTTGGAATTCTTTGTACTATTCTTAAAACGTTTCTATAAGTCTGAAATTAAATGTATATATTATAGTATTTAAGGTGTCATTGAATATAAATAACTAAAAATCATGACTGTCTGCAATTTGATGAGAAATCATTGTTCTTAAAAATCATGCTGGTCAAGTTCAAGTGGAACAACTGACAGAAAAACTCAGTGTTATAAACCTAGTATGCCAACTGCATTATAATCACTACTGATACACATGTCTTAAGACCTTGCTAATCACTTCTACAAGGTTCATCCTTTCTTTCCTGAAATCTCAGGGGTAGGGGAACATATTAAAAGAAATACTCCTGATAATATATTACTACTAATAATAACACATTTTACTGACTTTGTACTAAAATAAGAGATGTGTCAAATGTTTTATATGTCATTTAATCTTCAAATGTCTCTAAGAGCAAGTACTACTACTATCCCCCTTGTATGGATAAGAAACTGAGTCTCAGAGATTTTGAACAATTTTCAAATCTACTTCGTAAACTGTGGTATGAGAAAGGAATCCAGCACTTCTATTCCCAAACTCACACTCACTGCTCCTGTAACTACTTCCAGTGATAAGTTCATCCGGTTGTTTCTCACTTGAGATATACTTCTATTTTCTGAATGTTTAACTGCATCTTCTGATATAGTTACTGCTTAAATTAGTAGTATTAATTATTCCTTACATTTCCACACTGAGATTTTATTTCAAAATCTGACAAATCCTTTAGAGTGCTGTGAAGTGTATAGTTTTTTTCTCTTTATTTAACTGCAGCTAATTTTTACTTAAAATTTTTGTACGGCTCCTATCCATCTTTGTTCTAGTTTCTTTTACACTCTATATATCAACCTTTCCATATTCCTGTCCCCCGCCCACGCCCCTCACCAAAAAGCCTGTGATTATTAAGAAATAGTGTAAAAATGTTACTGAGAGAAGAGCTATACAGAATTGGTCAAAGTTTATTCAGTCATTATTCATTTTTTTCAAGTGTTTACACCACCTTTTTTTTGTAGTAAAATTTTAAAAGCATAAAATGCACCCATTTAAGGGTAGAGTTCAATGAGTATTTTAAAAAGACTATTTTCTAGAGCAGTTTTAGCAGAAAAACTGTACAGAAAACAAAATGAGTTCCCATATAATCTCCCCCATCCCTGACAAAGTCTCTCTGATTATTACATCTTGTATGAGTGCAGTGCCTTTGCTGAAACTGAGGAAGCAATACTGATACTTTTTCATTGACCAAAGTCCATAAATAGTTAAGGTTCACTTTTTGTGTCGTAGAGTTGTAGGAGTTTTGACAAATGCCATATATCCACCTTTATAGCATCATACAGGATAAATTTACTCCCCTAAAGCTGCCTCTGTTTAGCCTACTCATCCCTCCTTCCCCCAGCCCCTGACAACCCCTGATCTTCATGGTTACACCTTTCCAGATTGTCATATAGTTGGAATCCTACCACATATGGATCTTCATACTGTATTCTTAGACTAGCAATGTGGATTTAAGGTTTTTCTGTGTCTTCTTATGGCTTGATAACTCATTTATTTTATTACTGAATAATATTCCATTGCATAGATGTACCACATTCTGTTTATCCAACTACCCATTCACGAACATCTTATTTGCTTCCAATTTTTTAATTATAAAGCTGTTATAAATGAATAAAGCTGTTTTCAGTTCCATTTATTTCTGCTGTAATTTTTCTTCAGTTTCTTCTGCTTGTGCTGTATTTAGTTTGCTCTTCTATTTCTACTTTCCGAATGTAGAAGCTTAGATTATTGAATTTTAGATCTTCTTTTCTAATATATGCACTCAATGCCATAAATTTCCTTCTAAGTTCTGCTTTTTTGCTGTATCCCATATATTTTCATAAGCTGTATTTTCAATTACATTTAATTCAGAACATTACAAATTTCTCTTGGGATTTCTTCTTTGACCCATGTGTTATTTACAAGTGTGTTTTTTAATCTCCAAATGTTTTGGTATTCTCTAGCTATCTTTTTGTCACTGATTTCTAGTTTAATTCCACATTGGTCTGAGAACATTCTTTGTATAATTAATACTCTTCTAATTTGTTAAGGCCTGTTTTATAGTCTAGTATCTGGTCTATTTTGGTACATGTTCCATGTGAGCTTTGGAAGAATATGTCATCTGCTATTGCTGGATGAAGTATTCTAACAATGTTGATTAGAACCAGTTGATTCATGGTGTTGTTGAGTTCAGCTATGTCCTCACTGATATGCTGGCTGCCGGAGTTGCTGATTACTGACAGAGGGGTATCGAGGTCTCCACCTAGGATAGTGGATTCCTGTATTTCTTCTTGCAGTTCAATCAGTTTTTGCCTCACGTATTTTGACGTCTCTCAAATGCACATACATATTAATGATGGTTATGTCTTCTTAGAGAACTGACTCCTTGATCATTATGTAATTCCCATCTTTATCCCTGATAATTTTCCTTTCTCTGAAATCTGCTTTTCCTGGACATCAATTCATTTTTCCATTCATTCACTCATTGATTCATTCACATATTTATTTAAATAGTTCTGTCCTGGGCACAGAGCCCATGGCCACGCCTCCTTCACTGGACTTTTGATTGGCTAGGCCGGGCAGCAGGGACTGAAACAAAGAGGAGCTGGATTTGAAATAGCTGAAAGCGACGTGTAAGTAGATTGGTAATGGCAGAAATTATAATCACATGTCCTCAATTGCATAATTTAAGTGGAAAACTTTTACGGTGACACTATAAACACTCATGTCCCCTCCCTGCCTCATGCCTTCAAAGGAATAAAAGAAGCTCAGAGCAGACCAACCTCCAAACTGTGGACATACTCTGTAAGGAACAAGGGAAATATGAGAAACATGCTGAATTTACCAACATGTAAACTCCACATCGCATACCTACTTTATATTTCAATCAGAAAAAAACAAAGTAAAAATAATGTTCTTCTGGTTGTTTTGGTCATTGATAGTATGTATATATTAAATACACACACAAAAAATTTTTAAAGGAGATTTGGAGCCACTTTAGAACCAAGAAAATGACTAGGGAACCAATGTCAGAATTGGTTTTATTTTTTAATTGAAATAATTACATTTGTCATTAATGCATTATTTATAAAAATTTGGAGACATCTGAATAATTGCTAATGAGTAAGCACTTAATTAGGTAAAATACTTTATATAAGTAAAATATCTAAATGGTGGTGTGAGTGGTTCCCTTCTAAAGAAAATGCTAATCATCCTCAGTTTATGAATGTTAAGGGTTAATATCTGAAATTGAAGGGAAGCATTGACAGATTATTAAAAATTTAAATAAATGAGCTTTAAAAGAATAATTTTTCTTGTAGTTTACATTTAATGATTCAAATCAACTAATGGAAACTCAATTGAAGTATTCATGGGGTAATGTACTTAATGAGAAAAATAAATCATATTCTTTGATCATACTGATGTCGTCATGAAAAAATAGGCCACTTTTGCTCTAAGACCTTTAACATGTCCTTGAATGATACTGAGAAGGTGTCTCTGCTCACCTCTCTACAGGAAGCCACCTGGTGACAAGGTCACTGTGCCAGGGATGAAAGTATGGAGAATGGAATTCCCTGATGTTAATATAAGTGACCCTGAAAGTTACCTAGTAGCCAAAAGCTCTGTATAAATTTGAAATAAGGGTTCATTATATACTTGTTTGCAAGGAGGAACCACTTGCTTTATCTTTGCAAATTTGACTCTAAATTACGAAGAGTTTAACCTGATGAAAGTAAGGCTCAGAAACACCTGGAATTTAAGAAGACAAGATTCTACGCATTGTCATCTGCAGAATAATTATTTGTATTACCAATGAATTTGCACACTTTAATTTTATGAAAGGATTTCATTATTTTCAGCTGTAGAAAAGCTTTTAAGAAGCTTTTTATTAAAAAAAGGTGAATACACGAACTGAAATGTTCACTCTAAAAATTCAAAGCACAGAACTTTTAAATTCATGTAATAATGCTGACATCCAAAGAAAAATGTAACATTATACATATTAAAAGTATAATAAAAATTGCATGATGAGATGAATCTATTCATAAAATTATAGTGCTCACTTACAACGCCCTCTTTAGGGAGTAAATTTATGTCACAGTATAAACCCCTCAGTTCTGAACCATTGCCCTGAAAATCTACCAGCATAAATACATATTTTGGCTTTGGTAGGTTTCCTTGAAATTCTTCTGCTATGAAAACGTTCTAAATGACACAAAGATGTAAAGGATAGCACACAGCTTAAAAGTGACACTTCAATAATAGTTTGTATAACATTTGTCCCACTTTTTGGAACTTCTTCTAAGGAAAGGCTTTAAACTGAGAGGGGACAAAACTATATGCATGACTATGTTTTTCAAAACCAGCTATATAAAAGAGTGAACTTCTATAAACAACCAAAATAAATAATAGTAGAAGAAAATTAGAAAAAATATAGTACATCCTCTGGAAGAAAAATGTTATGCTCTCATTCAAAATGATGGTTATGAAGAAATGTAACATTGTGCAAATGTTTACACTATACCAATGATAGTTTTTAAAGAATTACAGTTACATTTTGCCTTCAATTATAATTGTGTAAAACTTAAATTCATAGGAGAAAGGCTGGAATGAAATATATAAAATTATTAACCCAATTTTTGGTAGAATAGTAGAATTTTGATAACTTTAAACTTTTATCTTAACTAAAATATACATACATAATATTATATAAACATTATTTCACATATATGCATATACACTATATTATATTACACATATATTTTATTCCATAGTCTAAATGATGCTATAATTCAGAGCTTGGTAGACACAGAATCCCCTTTCACTCAATCACACACAACATTTTCCTTTTGTGCCCCGGTCTCCATGCCATTATTCAATCTTGTGTATGTTTTTATGTATCTGCTGATTTTCACAATGAATCTTTAATCTCTCTTGAAGGTAAGGTTTAGGTTTTACTCATTTTCTAGGGCACGCTTCTGCAGGGCTTTACACAAGATGAGTACTCAATAAATACTTGTTAAACAAATAAACTGTGTCAAAACCATACATTAATATAAAATATTTTGATCAAAAAACTACAATCCTCTTAGTGAACACCCAGCATGTACTACATTTAAATTATCATCAAGTTTCAATCTCAGGCCAGTTTGTTTAGAAATGAAAATAATTAAATCAATAAATTGGAAAATGTGACCAATCCATGGTAACATAATATAAATCGTGGTTATTTGCCCTATGCAGAACTAGTGATTACATTTTTTAACAGAGCTGTAAGGAATTTTTTAATTTAAAAACCATGAGAAAAAAATTTCACCTAGAGAGTATGGAGGAAGAAAAATGATAAATATTTGTGTTTTCATGCTGAACTACAAATCCATCTTGAGCGCATGTTAGAAAACGTGTTCCTTACACATGACTTAAATTACATGAGTCTCACAGTATTCTGACAACGCAACCCTGAGACATTTTAGAGAATTAAGCAATATAGTCACAAGATGGAAACAAATATGCGTAGCTGCCTATGTAAGAAAGATGTTTCACAGACTATTGCAATGATTAGACATTAAATGGATATCTAAAATATATACCAGTCTACATAAATGGAAACAGTTCTACAAGAACAGATATATTTATGTCTTCATAAATGTTCATACAGCCTTTGCCTTCCCCTCCCTCAGGACACACAATGTGAATTACACAAGTAGCGTAAGAGCCCAATAAGCAAAGCCAACATTCTTCAGATCTGAGTGTCATTAATCATGAGTGATCTCTGGTTGGTGAATATCTGGCTCCCACAATATGGGGGATAATACATTTCACCACCAGACAATGGAGTTTCTAAAGAAAAATAACCTCTCTGAAGAATACACAGACTACAAGAACACATAATGGAGCAGATGATAAGCAAACTAGCAAAAAATTCTAGATGACAAGATTTGTTAACGTACAAAATGAAAACATATATGTGTGTGTATATATATATATATATTTTAATAACAGAGAATCATAAAAAATTTTGATAAGTTTGGCAAAGAGAAGATACTTAACTGGTATTTTCCCTTGGTAGATCTCCCTGGGACTCAATACATACTTTAACAGGTAATGCTCTAGGAACCATGCTGAGCAAATACCTCTTAAGATTAATATTTTAATTTGTATTACAATTGAAACGTTAATTTTATGGGATGGAGTGTTATTGGGCTAAGACACGTTTACCAAATTCTACACTGCATTACATAATGTTACATTCAGTTAAGAGGATTTTAGTTGATACCTTTGACGGAGGTTAAGGCTCAATTAGCGACAACTCCGTAGGCACATTTAACGCCATGGCGCAGTGGAATCTCTGCTTTGGAATCAAAGCCTTAAGGCTGAATTGTGGTCATGTGACTCATTATATATCATCTTGGCCTTTTTGTTTTACTTTTAGTGACACGATTTTTCTTATGTTTAAAATAATGCAGCAGAATTGATAAGGTTCAAAAGTACACAGCCTGCTATACGTTAAATCATATTTTATAATAAAAAAAATGTGGCTAATATTGTGAGTTTTACATAAAAATAGGTCTCCTGATAACAAAAACTTTAATTTAGGAAATTTAAAGTACATATAAAACAACTAAAGGAACAAACAACACATACGAAGTGCTAAGATGATAATTAGGCTCTTAAGGACTGCAAAGGTCAAGAACACACTAGCTACAGCAGATCTATGTGTTGGGAGGAGTTAGTATAAGGATGTAAAGATTTATAAAGAAACATAAGAAGACACTTTCATGGTCTGGACCTGGGGCATCATCTGTCCACACACAGAGTAAAAGGGCAGCTGTAATGAAACAGCTTACACAGGCTGCTCCTAGGGGTCAGTCTTTCCCTGTCTCTCCCTGTCCCTGACTGGTCTGCCCCACTGTGGAATGGCCAGCTCCTTCCTTTTTTGGTGCTCAGTCCTGAAGGTGGGTTAGTTACAGGCAGGGCTACCGTCCAAACACTCGCTGCCTCCTGCTTCTCCACCATGGTTTCTGATCCCACTCTATCCCAAGGCAATTCCACTACGGGGTCCTCATCTGTGCATCTCATGTGGACTCTCCTATGGAGAGCAGACCTGCTGGGATTGATTGGTTTCAGCAGCTCTCTCCACTGTTGGACTGTGATCTCATAGCAGATCCACTGCGGACTGCTGGCCAGAGAGCCACAGTTGGCTTCAGTCTGGGTCCCTAGTCTAAAAACACAGGGCAGAGATCCTCAAGCTTGGTCAATCCACACATTGCCTTGGTGTCTCTGTCTGCATTACCCTATTCCAAAATAAACACAGTTCCGTTTACTAAGTAGCTGAGTCCAAAAATCTTATTAAGTGTTTATGTCTTAACAACTTAGTGGCCATTGGAAAAAATAATACACGTAAGTTGAAAGATAAATAATAGTTTTATTTTATAGTTAAATGACTACCATTACTCAGTACTAGAAAATGTACACCTGTTGGGCATTGCACAATTTCTTAATCCTCATTTCTCGATCTGCATTGATTTTCACTGCACATGCTTTTTTCACAGCAAGCACCCAAACCTCTGCTTTGCAAAGATGTGACATTACTGAAAGTAATATAGTGTGATCTCATGTTGAAACCACTAATTATTGAAGCTAGTATCTTAGCAGTGTTTGACAGATGTCAAGTATCTCTGTGTTTCCTTCAAAAGTTTAAAATATATTGCGGTGCCCCCACGAGTTGGCTTGCTCCCCGGGGGCACCTTGATGCAGTTTCTGAACCGTGTTAACAAGAAAGATGGTAGGTTGCCTGACACAGAAGAACTTAAGGATGACTAAAGAAACATGGTGTGTTTTTTCTCAGAAGGGATTAGTGGGCACAGCAGAAATGCAGTACATTAGGGATAGTTCACTCTAGTTGATTATGAAGTATGGGTAACAGTTACAATAAGAGTCGTGAGAAAAATTCATCATTTAGAAAGAGTCTTTGGAAGGGCTCAGTGTGAAGGATGGATAAAAATTATGCTGAGATGAGGAAAGTAGAGACGTAAAGAGTCAAGGGAGCCAGTTAGTGCCATGACAGAGGAGTCACCACTGAATGTGGCTTTGGATGAGGCCACTCTGTCAGAGATGTACATATGGGCTAATGCTGGGGAGATGCTAGTGGGATCCCCTCCTGTAATCTAGGTCCAAGGGGACGAGGACTCTCTGCCTTGTTTCCTGGGAACTTGCTCCATCATCACTCCCTTCCCTTCCTCTTCTGTAATACTAACATTGCCCTCTCTAATCTCTTCCTTTCCGTCAGCATAGCCATGAACCCACTGAAACCTTTCTTCATTACTCCTATAATTATGTCCACTCTTGTTCAATATCCTCCATATGGCAAACCCAAATTCTCAAGTGAGACCAAATTCATTTGTCTCACTTCACCAATTCTCCACTTCCTATTCCTTCCCTATTCTCTGGCCACACTTCCTTTATCTCCTCTGCAGATGTCTCTACCTCTGTTATCTCTTTACACGGAAATTCTCTCTGGAGCTTAGTGCAGCCCTCTTCTCACTCCGTAAGTGTGGCCCGCCCTCACCTTAGGTTCTCCTCTTATTCACCAGACTTTTGCCTAGTCAGGCCCCCCCAACACCTCCCTGCAGTCACACTGAAACCACTGCCACGCCTCAGCTTACCATGCTCTTTGATGCCTCTGTGCCTTTCCATGTGTATTCCCTCATTCCTGAACTAGACACATAATCTGTAGAGCCGAATGCAAAATGAAAATGTGGGGCCTCTTGGCCAAAAATGACTAAGAATTTCAAGATGATGACATCTGAGCATTAAGCCAAGCAGGGGTCCTTTCTAAGTACGGGCCCTGAGTGCACACGCAGGTCCCTCTCCTTGCAGCTGGCTCTGCCCCATCCTTTACTGACCCTTTAACGCTCATCTCAGCTGCCTCTCTTCCAGGAAACCTGCCTGACCACACGTCCCCACCATCTGAGTAATGCTCCACTCCTATGTACACCTTGACCCCGTTCTTCTTCTCTGTAGGTGCTGCTTTCCTTGCCTACCTTCCTGACTGAACTGTGATACTATGAATAGCAGGGATTGTGTATCTTCGTATCTCCAGCACTTTGGACCATGCTTGGTAAAATTTAGTCCCCAGTGAATGTAAGTAATGCAGTGGAGGCAAAGAGTAGGAAGAAGAATGTACATAGGACCTAGATTTGGACAATGAGAAAGAGAAAAAAACAAATCCAAAGATATGATTCTCTGTGAACTGGATGACCGTTCAAGAAGGCAGAATGGAGAGGAAAATCACAAGTTGAGGGGAGTTGATATTGCAATCTAGAACTGGTTGAAAAATCCAACAAATCTGACCTCTATGTAAATGAACATTTTTGAAGTTGTTTCGAAGTTTACATACAAAATCCCAAATGAGGAACAGGAACATAAGCTTACATCTAGGTTAATCCTACCAAAAGCCAAACTAAGGCCAGCTTTTCAGATGGGTCCTGTTAAGTACCTGCTGTTTGTTCTGTCTGTGGAGAGGTTGCTGTGTGCTAGGAGGAGGCTGTAAAGTTGGAGAAAGATTCGTGAAGTCTTCTTCTACCATAGATTCCCACCAATTGCCCATCTCCTGCCATAGTGACCTTTCCAGATAAGACGTCTTGTGGGGGAAGAGTGATAACTGGCATGCCAAGCCACATGGTGCCTCCACAGACCATTGCATATATTTACATGCACAGGGTGGTACTGTCAAGCCAACAGAATGGCACAACCAGAGCCAGGATAATCTACACCATGCTCAGAGCATCATAGTGATTTTCTTATTATTTGGTCTTAATGTAATTCCATAAAATACATGTCTCATAAAAACCTGTGTTTAAAAATATCTTGCTTTCGATCTTCTGGCTATGAGAGTGGCTGCAAGTGAGCTCTACATTTTTTAATAAAGGAGCATCCTGCTGGCCGTGGTGCCACAGCAAGAGTCCAGAACACTATGCCAGCATCATCAGATTTCTCGGAGGTATAGTTTTACGGGAAAAATTTGTCTTTAGAAACTGTGGGGGGAAACAACCACAGGCAAATGAAAGATTAAATATTTTTAATGTGAGAACAGTCAAAAATTGTGTGCATTATTTGATGCTCTACGTAGGATTTGATGCTACGTAGGATGCTCTACGTAGGATTTGATGCTCTACATAGACTTAATTGTAGAAAATAGTCTAAGATCACAATAAAGGAAGGAAAAGGAAGTATGTGACTATTGAAGGAGCACATTGGTTTTCTCTGGTTGGTCCTGAGATGGTGGCAAAAACATGATGGATGGCAGCCGTCATCCCTGTCTGGGAGTCCTGGAGTGATTTCTGCAGAGGTTGTGGGTCAGACTTCTGTTGTCATGTGTGGTCTGGCCATTGTTCATTTGCATATTCAGTCTCTCAATAATAATTGACTGTCAAGAAGATCTCATAAGCGGTTGTAGTTAAAATTGAGGTATCAGGATTTATAATATAATAAATAGGAGAAAAAATGAAGAGACTACTATCATTTTTTTTTTTTTTTGCGGCACGCGAGTCTCTCACTGTTGTGGCCTCTCCCGTTGCGGAGCACAGGCTCCAGACGCGCAGGCTCAGTGGCCATGGCTCACGGGCCCAGCCGCTCCGCGGCATGTGGGATCTTCCCAGACCGGGGCACGAACCTGCGTCCCCTGCATCGGCAGGCGGACTCTGAACAACTGCGCCACCAGGGAAGCCCCCTACTATCATTTTTGAGTGCTACTGCGTTACAAGAACTTCCTATGGCACTTATTTTTATATATTTGAAACTGAAAACAAGAAATTTATGTTATTGATCCCATACTGAGGTAGAGAAACAGACCCACAAGACTTGAACTTGTCCAAGAACAGGAGTAAGGTTTTTCAATGTATTGGTTTCTCTTGTGGAAGAGGGCTTAAAATTACTTCTAATGCTACATCTGTGTATCATACGATTATATTATGAGAATATCGGCATGAATGTATGAGGTTGCTTTAATTATGAGTAACACATCAATAAGATTCTATCCACTAATCTACAGACATTATTTGAATTTGTCAGTTATCAAACTGTTGCTCTTTTTTTGTTGTTACTCCAGGAGATGATCCCATACCCCTGTTCCTATTAGTTGTTTGGGTCTTTAATCTCCTCCAGTCGGGGAAAGCTGATCAGCCTTCATTTGTGTTTCAGGACTTGGACACTTTGAAGTGCACCGGCCAGTTATATTCTAGAATGCCCCTCTGGTTAGGTTTGTCTGATGTTTCATTCTGATTAAATTCAGGTTAAGCATGTTTTTGCCAGAATATCACAGACTGTGTACCCTTCTCAGTGCCTCACATCACGAGGTATGGGCATTGATATCTCTCATTTCTTATAATGTTCACTATGGTAACTTGGATAAAATACGACTTTAATTTCTCCCTTTGTTATTAAAACGTATCTTGTGTAGTGACATTTTTAGAGTATGGAAATACTCTGTGTCTCTTCAGACTTTTGCCCACTAATTTTAGCATCTATGATCATCTTTGCTTGAAACAAATTTGATTGTGTGGTGTTTGTAAATGGTGATTTTCCATTTTCACATTCCTTCTCTATTTATATGTTGGAATTATACTGTAAGGCAAAGTTTTCCCTTCTCTCCTATTTATTTATTTATTTGATTATTTACATCAGGAGAGACTCATGGATAGTTGTTTTATTTTATTAGTTATAATTCATCACTGTCATTAATTATTTTGTAGCTTAAATTGTCCTATATTATCCTTGCATTTATAAATATTTTGCTCTACATTTTTTATTACATGCTCTTTAGCACAACAATTTATGATTTTCTCAGATTTTTCCAATTTTATTGACCCAATAAAGTTTGCTAGTAACAATTAAATAGATTTCTGTATGCGTTTATGTGATACAGTTTAACAAAACCCATTGTTCCGTACCTGTGAAGGGGTGGAGTGAATGACTAACATGTACATAGTTCCTTTAGTTCAATGGTCTTACTCACTACCACCTACTTCTGCACCTGTAAAAAATAATATTACCCATTCCTCCAAAAAAGGGGGCATTAAAGCACCAGAATATTCCACATAAAACTCATTTTAGCTGAATATTACACATAAAACGTATTCAGGTCAGCATTTATTCTAATTAATCAGAATTATAAAATCGGCAATATAGGAAAAATAAAATCTAGTTATACCAAAAAACCCCCACATTTCATGTGCATTGTAACATTTATCAAGAGAAAATAGTCCTCATTATTCCTTTCAAGTTTATTGCCTTGAACACTACTATGTCTGGCAATAATATTATGAGCCCTGCTTTGTGTCTATTTTCATTTGCTTATGTTAGGGAACTTCATTTTTCTATGCTGATGCAATTTCTCCCATCACTGTTATATTCCTCTGGTCATTTTAATAACAGGAAATATACACATCCACACTTTTGTCACCATCTGACTAAGAGCCCCTTATGTTTGTTTCTGACAAATTATTATCAGTTAATATATATACAATTTATGGTGGTGATGAGAACGAACCTGGGAAGGATACGGTTTGAGGTTTATAAAGTAAACTCGGCTAACGCTGGTCCTGACTAATAAATCAACATCTAATGCTCTGCTATCATGTACTAATTAATTCTTCCTTTCCTCCCTCATATTAATTTAGTGTCATTCCAAGTCTTTTGGGGAGAGCACTTGCAGCTTTCATCAGGAACACTCTTATGCCTTGCCAGAGATTTTTTATTAATTGCAGTAAATGCAGTGATTTTGGACAACCAAATTTAGAAAAGAAAGATGAGTTTGGAAGATGATTCTCCCCTTTGGCAAGTCTGATATTTCAGGATCTCAATAAATCTTTTTGAACCTAACAGAACTGGAAGCAATTTTTTCACATCTTTTTTAATACTCAGATAGTCTGGTAATCCAATTACAAGGACGCTTATATTCCAACATTCATATTAACATCAACTTCAAAATACAAAATAAAATAAATGTAACAAGTTAGTTCAGTACTCCTAGTCATAATAAGCTATTTCACTCTGATGACAAAGACTATGTTTGCATGTAATTTATATTCACACATGGCCAAAAATATCCAAGTAAGCATTTAAAACTCTGGTAGCCAGTTGAATCTCCTGTGTACAATTACAAGTATTTTTTTGGGATATTTTAATTTTTTTCTGAGTTTAATGATTTGAAAACCATATGATAGAGTCTTTTTTAACAATATGGTCTAGTGAGGAATTAAATAGAAAGTCAAGACACCGTATACCTTGAATGGCTGATAACTATTATGTGAACTTAAATACCTCAGCCATTCATCATACTTTGCTATGTGTAAAATGTGAAAACAGATACTCTCCTCCAACTTTCTTCCATGTACGTTATAGAAGAACAGAAAAACTAAATGTTATAAGGGAGGGAAGACCCAGCGAGTGGTAACTTTTGCCTCAGAGGCCTGTGTGGGTCTGCAGTAATGGAGTCTCTCTGAGTCCATGACCAAAGCCGTATATAACTCAAGCTGTATATAACTCAAGACTAGGAGCTGGAGAGGGGGGAACAAGGCAAAGAAAAATTACTCCCATGACGAGGCATAGATTTCCCAATAACTGGAGTCAGAAACAGGACAGCCCTGGAATGTTCTATCTTTCCAAACTAATGCTAGCTTTTGTGCGTGTAGATTTTTCATTCTTTATTGAGCCTTTTCAAACAGTTCAACATTTTAGGAATGCACAAAAGTTTTTGGACATCATGGCATGCTTGGAAAGAACCCCTTACTTTAGTCTCTGTCAAGACCTGGAGTGAATGCAGGAGTTCCCAGGCCCTGCTGTTGCAGTGAGGAATGAATCAGAGGTCCTGCAGTCAGCGGTGACCTTGGGCCCAGGTGCTTTGGTGTGCAATTTGCAACCTGCCTAAGGCTGGCTCAGCTATGCAGCTCAAACTCAGGATGGTAAACTAGGATGGGAAAAAGGACTTGAAATAATGCGATGTAAACTATGTGATGAAAATAATATAGTTGTTTGGGGAAACTCTATTATTTTAACACCACGAAGGCAGCATTTAGCATACCATAAGAAGTAAAGCAGCTTCCAAAATGTGTTAAAAACATGAACAAGGGAAAAACACACCTACTCAGCAAATTGGGTTCAATGTGTGTAAGGTTCAAAGAAAGATAAACAGTTGTAAAATCTGTTGGTCAAGGGTTACCATGCCTTTTAAATGACAAACTGCCAAAGGTTACTATAGACATAAGCTTTGCTAGAAACTGTTCTTTTAAAAACTAGATGTTCAAATAAATCAATTCTGTTAGGGACATTGAGAAAGGTGGGGGAAGAACATAAAGCACAGATCAATCTTTCCTTTAGGTTTTATTTAGACTGCTGGACATGAAAATATGTGAAACTGTTTCACCTTTTAGCTTCTACTTTATTAACAAAATAGAACTTAAGAGTTCCCTTGATGTTATACAGGATTATATAAATTGGGTCCGTGTCATTATCTCTAAACCTATAGAATTTTGTACCTACTCAGCAACATTTTTATGTTCCTCTGAAATTCCTACAACTAAATAATTATATATCAAAACAATTCTCCTTGTTTCTTAAGGGAATTCTCTTCATATCTAAATTTATTAGGAAGGTGTTAATATTTCTAGCACGTAGGTTATATTAAAAACAGAGACTACCAGGGGAAATTTTAGCTCAAAAGGTCTCATTCTTGTGTCTTTAAACTGCATTTAAGAAGGGACATGGGAGATACATTGTTAAAATTTCTAGCACATTTAAAAAATCTTTTTATAGCACTTAGCACTAAATGTGATAGAGATATTTGTATTCCTGCTCTATCTTCTACAAGGGAGTAAGGGGTTTATACTTAGTTTCCTTGGGTTGTTATTTTTCTATCCCCCTACAGCAGCATTTCACAAAATATGTTCCTTGATGCTGACAGGTTTTAAGAATAATGAAAAGAATCTCTATCATTTAAGCAAAGTAAACCTGGGTTAAGAACATTTAAACAAATTTTTAAATTTAATATCCTATAACTCGTCAACAGTTGAGTAAGTTCTGATGCTAACCCTACATATTTTCGACTGCCTATTAAAATATTTTGCTATTGCCACAATTAAGACACAACACTGGGCTTCCCTGGTAGCGCAGTGATTGAGAGTCCGCCTGCCGATGCAGGGAACACGGGTTCGTGCCCCGGTCCGGGAAGATCCCACATGCTGCAGAGCGGCTGGGCCCGTGAGCCGTGGCCGCTGAGCCTGCGCTCCGCAACGGGAGAGGCCACAACAGTGAGAGGCCCGCGTACCGAAAAAAAAAAAGACACAACACTGCTTCGTCCCACAAAGACCCTTTGTGCTTCACAACATTATTAGCTCCTCCATCCCAAACCCACGTAGACATTGCTTTGCAGTCTGTAAGTACAAAACAGTTTAGCCAGTTTCAGAATGTGATACTAAAGGAATTATAACGTATCTTCTTTTGTATCTGTTTTCCTTCAGTCATTAAAGTGTTTTTGATATACATGTTATTTTTTTTGATATACACGTTATTAATAAAAGTAAGACATTCACTTTTTTTTTAAAGCTGCTCCGCGGCATGTGGGATCCTTCCCGACCGGGGCACGAACCCATGTCCCCTGCATCGGCAGGCGGACTCTCAACCACTGCACCACCAGGGAAGCCCGACACTCACTTTTGTTGCTGCGTACTATTATAACTGTGAGGAGACCAAGTTTGTGGATCTGTTCCGTTAGTGGGCATTGGAGTTGGCTTTAGTTTAGGCTGTTAAGTACAAAGCTGCTATGTACCAGTCTTTGTTGACATAGTTTAATTTCTTTTTGGTAAATACCGAGGAATAGAATTATTGAGTCACTTGTTAAATATACGTTTAACTTTTGAGAAACTTCCAGAACATTTTTCATCCCCACCAGTGATGTATGAGATTTCCTGATCCATATCCTCCTCAGCACTTAGTGTTAACTGCTTTTTAATTTTAGCAGTTTTATTGTGTGTGAATATTTTATTCCATAAATTCTATTTTTCTTTGCAGAATTGACATTTGAAATGAAAATAAAACTGTTATTTTTACTTCTTTCTTAATACTTATTCTTTCTCATTTGTTGAAAATATGTTTTATTTATTAAAAATACATATAACTGCTGCTTTAAAATTTTTGTCTATTAGTTGAAACATCTGGTTCATCTCAGGATCAGACTCCATTGATTTTCTTCTGAGAATGTGTTCTATTTTCCTGATTCTTCATATGTCTATTAATCTTGGATTATACCCTAGGTATTATGAATATTAACTTAAGGAGATTCTGAATCCTGTAAGATTTCTCTGATGAATATTGTTTCATATGTCTTAGCAAATAATTTTCTTCACTGAGTTTGAGCTGTAAACTGTATTCCTTAGGATGCAGCTGGGTCTTAGCCCAGATCATTTGTCTTTAGCCGAGATGTTTTCAGTCCATCCTATACATGTGGTTTCAGGGGTCAGTCGGAGATGTGGGTAGAAATATTTGGGGGATTCTTCCCCTCTCTTCAGCTTTCAGTGTTTCCCAACCCCACTTTCCAGGTATCTCTGGCCAGAAAGACGGTACATGCCACAGAGACTGAACTTGGCCCAAGGCTACAAGCAAAAGAACCTTGATAGCTCCCAGGCTCTAATCTTCTCAAAGTGTGCATTCCTCACCAGAGTCTTTCAGTTGCTGTTCATTCTTCAGGTAGTTGCTTTTCCTATCATGTCCAAGATTTTCAGTTGCATTTTGCAGAGGGTTATCTGGTAGAGACTTAGTTTGTCACATTTAGAAGCAAAATCCATCCATGTTGTACCTTATATTTTCATGCTCCTGGCATGATTTAATAAACAGAATTTCTTAGTTTGAATGGAGACCAATGCATCTTTTTCTTTAAACTTTATGATTATTGCTTAATGTGTTATATTTACCTAACCCAGGCAATGGAGATTTCCTCCTATATTTTCCCAGGAAGAGTCAGTGTTTTAACTTTCTCATTCAGAACTACAATTAGCCAAATAGTATTTTACAAAGCTAAGCTTTTTATAGAAATATTAATAAATATGAAGTTTAAATTTTACTTGGGAGATCATGTTTTTATTTATTCTTTGTAACATATGAATTATATGTTATTATCTAACATATCTATTATTACTCTTTTTAGAAACAAAAATAAAAATATCAGTTGTCACCAATTAATCAGTCTATGAGTGAAAGTACCATGTTGGTCTGTGGAAATAACATCAACAAAAATATTTTATCAAACTAACTTTTCTCAGGCAACTAAATTAAGTTCCTCAAGTCAAGCATGTAATTAGAATTCTTTCCTCTCTGTTATGTACACTTTACACATTAAGTATGCTTGAAATAATTTCTATTTTATGAATTAAAAGAGTAATCTTTAATCCTTTCCTTTTATGAATGAAGCTCTAACCATACAAAATTTAGCAACCAAACTAGAATCTTTCATTGACTATATCTTAAATAAAAGATTAAGTCCACAATCCTAAGATATATTTTTGCAATACTCTATAGTTTGTATTAACTCTTTAATTATATTGTAAACAGAAAAAAATGGAGAAGAGTGAAAATAAACAGCTGAAAATAAACAGCTGAGACATAGAACTCATAATCAAAAAGTTAGAGAGTAATAATAGATATATTACAAAGATTAAACAAAAACATGATTTCCCAAGTAAAATTTAAACTTCATACTTATTAATATTTCTATAAAAAGCTTAGCTTTGTAAAATATTATTTTCCATAGCACTTAACATGTGTATGATATGCACAGGTGGTATCCTTAGCATTACCTGTATTCGATTTTAAGCTTTCTTAAAAGTAGGTCTCCTGTTCTACTCATCTCGCTATCCCCAACTGTAATATTTTCAAAATGGTGTAAATTGTATTGTAAAAAGAATCTCACAGGTGGTCAAGATTAAAAACGTTATATAAAGACCCCTAGATATATAGAGTACTTTGATAAAATAAACCAGGTAGTTTACACATGTCCATTATATCTGTTGAACTTCATCTTGACAATTAATTTTGATTAATATAAAAATTTCAAATTAGAGCATGTTTCAGTACTGAAATCACAATTTCAACAGTTGTCGATACCTGCACATTGTCATTGCTCATTGAATAGCATGACAAATGGGACTAAGAAAATAAACCCAGTAAAATGTGGCTAAATATAGTTGAATAAGCAAGAAATGAATAAGAAGCCATCGACTAGAAACCTATTGATATTGGACTGCATATGCATTTCCTCCTCTTCTCTTTCATTTGTATTTCTTTTTCCAATTTAGTTTTTTTAAAAAGATGATGTAATGGTTAATTTTTCATGTCAATTTGACTGGGTCACAAGGTGCCCAGACACTTGGTCAAATATAATTCTGGGTTTGTCTGTGAAGGTGATTGTGGATGAAATTAACATTTGAATCAGCAGACTGAACAAAGCAGAGGGTGCTCCCCAATGTGGGTGGGCCTCCTCAAATCAGTTGAAGGCCTGAATAGAACAATAAAAGCAGACCCTTCCCTGGGTAAGATAGAATTCTATTGGCAGTCTTCAAACTGGGACACTGCCTTTTGCACCTACTTGGGACTCCAAGTGAGACAAACCTTTTCTTGGATCTGGAGCTTGAGGGCCTTCCTACTTGGAGCCACACCATCTGCTCTCCCAGATCTCCAGCTTGTTGACCATCCTGCAGATTGTGGACCTCATCAGCCTCCATAATCACGTGAACCAATTCCATACAGCAAATCTCATCTATATTACCAGCGATAACGAGAGACACTGCAGGTCAAGCCTGCCTGGCTGAGGAGCAGAACCTGAGCGCGGGGACCCAGCACGCAGGGCCCCAGCACGCAAGGCGGACCGGAAGTCGGGGACCGGAAGTCAGTCCGCTGCCTTTCCTGCCCAGGGTTTTGTGAAGGGCTTGCTGTGTGGCAGCTGTGTAGCCTGCGCCTCCAGCTGGGCCGTGGCCCCAGGGCAGCGGGCGGCGTGCCGGGCACAAAGGTGAAGGGAGCTCCCGGGTTGAGCAGGCTGCTTCGGGAAGAGGACTGATTTATGCTCCCCGGATTTATAACCCTCAGTCATCGGGTCAGAAGCCGAAGCCCAATAGTCTTCTCAGACCGCCGTCCGCCTGGCGTTTCTCAACATCTTCCTGTGGTTCCTTAGTACAGTTCAGGCCACGCGGCCACTTCAATTTGGTCAGATTTCATTTTGGGAAGAAACAGTGCAGCGTGTGGTAAAAGCTCAGGGTTTCCGCGGTGTCCGGCGCTCCAGCATCTCTTCTGCAGGACGTCGTTCTTCTCAGCGCAAACACGAGGTTCTGCGCCCAGCCCGGTGCAGTCGCAGGGGAGAGGAGAAGGAGGAGAAGATGCTCTGATGATGCAGAAGTTGGTTTCAGGTAAGCTGGTTTCCAATTATGCCGGTTTTGAGATCTCTGATGCCACGAATGGGTTTCTATAAAAAGCTTAGCTTTGTAAAATATTATTTTACATAACCGACTGAGGTTTCACAGGCCGAGCAACGCCTGGTCTCCCGTTGCCCCGGGGCCCCTTTGCAGCCAGACTTTCATTCAAGGAAAATGGGCTTAGCCAGGAGTTTAGTGGCAGGTTTTTCGTGACGGAAGAAAGGCTGCTGGCGGGGTTCGTCCCAGGAGCCCAACACCGTTAATGAACTGTTGAACAGTGGGCTGGCCTGACCTCCGAGCAGCTTGCGACCTGTCTTGGCCCATCACCAAGTTTGCCGGGTGGGGACTGGGTAGGTGGGCAGGTGGCTGCTGCTTCACCTTCACCAGCACTCCCCAGAGCACCCGGCCTGGCCGGGGCGGGCTGTAGTTGGCTTCTATGGATGGCCCTGCCGCCCTGCGGCTTCCTGGGCCCCTCTGCGCTCCCTGGTCGTCCAGTCCATTGTGCCTCCAGAGCCTCAGCTCTCGCCGGATGCAGCCCGTCCTCCAGGCACAGGTCAGAACCTGCTTTGCAGAGTGTAAGTCTGGAAAAAAAATGCACTGCCCTTCCCCCAAACCCCTCCCTGCCAGGCCTCCCTCTTGGCTCAGGCAGGGTCCTCGGTTGCCAGATCCCACAGGAGGAGGTCATTGCCTTGTGCATCAACCACAGGCTGGGGCACTGGATGGCCCCCTGGCTTTTTGTTGTATCGGAGGCACTGAGTGAAGATGGTCAGATATGTGTATATTCTGTTAAAAAATCGCTTGAAAAACTATGATGTTCCTTTGTCCTGGGTACCAGCCAGACACAGAAGGTGCAACAGCTAAGTCAGGGGAGTTTGGGGATAAAGTCTTGTCATCCTTCTGCAAACAGTTTTCAGGGAAGATGAGTGTGGAGCCTGGCCAAGAGGGGAGGCTTCCCAGTGCTGAAAATGTGGTGTGTGGAGCCTCTGGCCAGGAGCTCCTGCCCAATGTCTGTCTAGAATCTGCTGTTGGAGAAAGAGGTTTGAAGATCAACTTCAGCAGTGGTTGTCTGAAAACTCAGGAGCATTTACAGATTCAACTTCCCTTCCCCTTGACCTTCCTCAGATTCTGGCCATCTCTGCCTTAGACTATTGGAGCTGGGATGAAAACATTTGCAACTACTAGCCCTCAGGATGAAAGGACAGGAGCCACTGCAGCTGTCAGAGGCAACAGGCACACCTCTGAAGCACTTGGAAAGGCTGATCCCAAGTTCAGGGGAAGTGGAAGTTGCCTCTGAGCTCCATGTCTCTGCACTGCTAGACATGGTGGACATTTGAGCTGCCTGACCTGAAAGAGGGAGGGTCTCTCCAGAAGGTTTTGTTTTTATTAAAACTAATGTTATTCTCAGATACTTGATGCACTGTTGGAAATATGCTTTTTATATCATGTAAATAAACCATTTGGATGTCAAAAGAAAAGGGACATTATATAACAATAAAGGGGTCAGTTCTTCAAGAAGACATAACAATCCATAATGTATATGCATTTACGAACAGAATATCAAAATAAATGCAAAAAAGGTGATAAAACTATAAGGAAAAATAGATAAATTTACTATTATAGCAGGGGATTTCAAGACACCTCGGTCAGTAATGGACAGATAAATCAGGCACAAAATCAGTAAGGATATAGTTTAACAACACCATCAATCCTCTGGATTTCAAGAACATCAGATTACCCATTTTTTTTCAAGTTCACATGGAACAGTCACAAAGATAGACCATATTTTGTGGCATAAAACATACCTTAACAAATATAAAAGAATAGACATAATATAAAGTAGACTCTCATAGTGAGATTATAAACTGGAAATTAATATCAGACAGATGACTGGAAAACGTAGGATACTGGCGATCAAACAACACACTTCTAAAACACATGGGTCAAAGAAGAAGTCTCAAGAGAAATTTAAAATATTTTAAACCAAATAAATAAAAATTAAACTTTTTCAAAGTCAAATTGAAATTTGAATTTAAAAATAAAACATCAAAATTTGTGAGATGCAGCAAAAGCAATATTTACAAGAAAACTCATAGCATTGAATTCACGTATCAGAAAGAAGGTAGAGCTAAAATCCATAATGTAGTCTTCCTTTATGAAACAAGAGAAAGAAGAGGAATACAAATTCAAAAAGTATAGAAGTAAAGAATTAAAATTAGAGCAGAAATGAATGAAATTGAAAACAGGAAAACTTAGAAAAATCAATGACATCAAAACCTGATTATTTGAAAAGATAATAAAATGGTAATCCACTAGCCAGGCTAAACAAGAAGAAAAAGTTACTAATATTGGAAATGAAATTAGGGCCATCACTAATGATCCTATGGACATTAAGGATAATAAAAGAATATTATGAACAACTCTATGACCTAAAGTTAGATAACTTAAATGAAATGTATTAATTCCTTGAAAGACACAATGTAATAAACTTCTCATCAAGAGATGAAGATAATCTGAATAGGGCCATATCTGTTAAAGAAATTGAATTAATAATAACCTTCCAAAATGAAAGCAGCAGATCTAGATGGTTTCACTGGTGACTTCCACCAAATATTTAAAGAAAAAAATACCATTTCTCAACAATCTCTTTCTTCTGAAATAGAAGCAGAATTAATAATTCCTACTCATTCTATGAGGCCAGCATTACCCTAACACCAACAGGAGAACACATTACAGGAAAGGAAAACTACAATCTGTCATAAATATAGCAGCAAAATTCTCAGCATAATATTAACAATATGAATCAAACACTGTAAAAATTGCATACCACAACCAAATGGGATTTATCTCACGTACGCAAGGATGGCTCAAGATTTGAAAAATCAATTAATGTAATTCATCATATCAACAGGCTAAAGAAGAAAAATCATGTGATCATCTCAGTTGATGCAGAAAAAGCATTTGGCAAAATCCAACAGTTAATTCATCATAAAAACTCCTTGAAAACCAGGAATAAAAGAGAACTTCCTTGACTTGATAAAGAATATCTACAAAAAGTCTACAGCTAACATTATACATAATTGCGAGGAACTAGAGGCTTTTTGCTTAAGATGAAGGACAAAGCAAAGATATGCCCTCTCATCACTCCTGTTCAAATCAATTTGGAAATCTTAGCTAATGAAATGAAAAAATGAAATAAAGGTACACTAATAGGATTGAAGAGCTAAAATTGTTCACAGATGACATGACTGTCTATGTTGAAAATCCAAAAAAAATCAATCAAAAAAACTAATGGAGGAGGAGCTTCAAGATGGCAGAAGAGTAAGACGCAGAGATCACCTTCCTCCCCACAAATACGTCAGAAATACATCTACATGTGGAACAACTCCTACAGGACACCTACTGAACACTGGCAGAAGACCTCAGACCTCCCAAAAGGCAAGAAACTCCCCACGTACCTGGGTAGGGCAAAAGAAAAAAGAATAAACAGAGACAAAAGATAGGGACGGGACCTGCACCAGTGGGAGGGAGCTGTGAAGGAGGAAAGGTGTCCACACACTAGGAAGCTTCTTCGTGGGCGGAGACTGCGGGTGGCGGAGGGGGGAAGCTTTGGAGCTGCGGAGGAGAGCACAGCAACAGGGGTGTTGAGGACAAAGCGGAGAGATTCCCGCACAGAGTATCACGGCCGACCGGCACTCACCAGCCTAATAGGCTTGTCTGCTCCCCCGCTGGGGCAGGCGGGGGGGGGCTGGGAGCTGAGGCTTGGGCTTCAGTTGGAGCGCAGGGAGAGGACTGGGGTTGGCTGTGTGAACAGAGCCTGAAGGGACTAGTGTGCCACAGCTAGCCGGCAGGGAGTCCGGGAAAAAGTCTGGAGCTGCCGAAGAGGCAAGAGACTTTTTCTTGCCTCATTGTTTTGCGGTGCGCGAGGAGAGAGACTTAAGAGCACCGCTTAAAGGAGCTCCAGAGACGGGTGCAGCTAACAGCACGGACCACAGAGACGGGCCTGGGACGCTAAGGCTGCTGCTGCCGCCACGAAGAAGCCTGTGTCTAAGCACAGGTCACTATCCACACCTCCTTTCCCAGGAGCCTGTGCAGCCCGCCACTGCCAGGGTCCAGGGATCCAGGGACAACTT
Source organism: Neophocaena asiaeorientalis asiaeorientalis (assembly GCF_003031525.2). Taxonomy (NCBI): domain Eukaryota; kingdom Metazoa; phylum Chordata; class Mammalia; order Artiodactyla; family Phocoenidae; genus Neophocaena; species Neophocaena asiaeorientalis. Next base: position 1,039,295 of record NW_020174431.1, on the reverse strand, counting down.
CCCCGCGAGAACACATGGTGTGCCTCAGGCTGCTGCAACGTCCCGCCGGCCTCTGCCACCGCAGGCTCGCCCCGCATCCGTACCCCTCCCTACCCCCAGCCTGAGTGAGCCAGAGCCCCCAAATCAGCTGCTCCTTTAACCCCGTCCTTTCTGAGCAAAGAACAGACACCCTCAGGCGACCTACATGCAGAGGCAGGGTCAAATCAAAGCTGAACCCCGGGAGCTGTGCGAACAAAGAAGAGAAAGGGAAATCTCTCCCAGCAGCCTCAGGAACAGCAGATTAAATCTCCACAATCAACTTGATGTACCCTGCCTCTGTGGAATACCTGAATAGACAACGACTCATCCCAAATTGAGGAGGTGGACTTTGGGAGCAACGATATATATATATTTCCCTTTTTCTCTTTTTGTGAGTGTGTATGTGTATGCTTCTGTTTGTGATTTTGTCTGTATAGCTTTGCTTTTACCATTTGTCCTAGGGTTCTGTCTGTCTGTTTTTTGTTTAACTTAAAAATTTTTTTTCTTAATAATTATTTTTTAATTGTTTTATTTTACTTTATTTTATCTTTCTTTCTTCCTTCCTTTCTTTCTTCTTTCTTTCTTTTCTTTCTTTCTTTCTCCCTTTTATTCTGAGCCATGTGGATGACAGGCTTTTGATGCTCCAGCCAGGCACCAGGACTGTGCCTCTGTGGTGGGAGAGCCAAGTTCAGGGCATTGGTCCACAAGAGACCTCCATCTCAACGCCAAGACCCAGCTCCACTCAATGACCAGCAAACTACAGTGCTGGACACCCTATGCCAAACAACAAGCAAGACAGGAAAACAACACCATCCATTAGCAGAGAGGCTGATTAAAATCATAGTAAGGCCACAGACACCCCAAAACACACCACCAGACATGTACCTGCCCACTAGAAAGACAAGATCCAGCCTCTTCCACCAGAACACCGGCACTATTCCCCTCCACCAGGAAGCCTACACAACCCAATGAACTAATATTAGCCACTGGGGACAGACACCAAAAACAATGGGAACTACTAACCTGCAGCCTGTGAAAAGGAGACCCCAAACACAGTAAGTTAAGCAAAAGGAGAAGACAGAGAAACACAGAGCAGGTGAAGGAGCAAGGCAAAAACCCACCACACCTAACAGATGAAGAGGAAATAGGCAGTTTACCTGAAAAAGAATTCAGAATAATGATAGTAAAGATGATCCAAAATCTTGGAAATAGAATGGAGAAAATACAAGAAATGTTTAATAGGGACCTAGAAGAACTAAAGAGCAAACAAACAGTGATGAACAACACAATAACTGAAATTAAAAACTCTCCAGAAGGGATCAATCGTAGAATAACTGAGGCAGAAGAACGGATAAGTGACCTGGAAGAAAAAATAGTGGAAATAACTACTGCAGAGCAGAATAAAGAAAAAAGAATGAAAAGAATTGAGGACAGTCGCAGAGACCTTCTGGGACAACATTAAACACACCAACATTTGAATTATTGGGGTCCCAGAAGAGGAAGAGAAAAAGAAAGGGACTGAGAAAATATTTGAAGAGATTATAGTTGAAAATTTCCCAGGGCTTCCCTGGTGGCGCAGTGGTTGAGAGTCTGCCTGCCAATGCAGGGGACACGGGTTTGTGCCCCGGTCCGGGAAGATCCCACATGCTACGGAGAGGCTAGGCCTGTGAGCCGTGGCCACTGAGCCTGCACGTCCGGAGCCTGTGCTCTGCAATGGGAGGGGCCACAACAGTGAAAGACCCGCGTACCACAAAAAAACAAAAAATAAAGAGGATCATACACTATGATCAAGTGGGGTTTATCCCAGGAATGCAAGGATTCTTTAATATATGCAAATCAATCAACGTGATACACCATATTAACAAATTGAAGGATAGAAACCATATGTTCTTCTCAATTAGAGATATACCATGTTCTTGTATTGGAAGAATCAACATTGTGAAAGTGACTGTACTACCCAAAGCAATGCACATATTCAGTGCAATCCCTATCAAAGTGAAAGAGAAAAACAAATACCATATGCTAACACATATATATGGAATCCAAAAAAAATAAGAAAAAAAAACATGGTTATGAAAAACCTAGGGGCAAGACGGGAATAAGGCGCAGACCTACTAGAGAATAGACTTGAGCATACAGGGAGGGGGAAGGGTAAGCTGGGACAACGTGAGAGAGTCGCATGGACATATATACACTACCAAACTTAAAATAAATAGCTAGTGGGAAGCAGCCGCCTAGCACAGGGAGATCAGCTCGGTGCTTTGTGACCACCTAGAGGGTTGGGATAGGGAGGGTGGAAGGGAGGGAGATGCAAGAGGGGGGAGATACGGGGACATATGTATATGTATAACTGATTCACGTTGTTATAAAGCAGAAACTAACACACCACTGTAAATTAATTATACTTCAATAAAGATGTTAAAAGAAAAAAAATTAATGGAAATAATATGTAATTATGGAAAGGTTCAGGATGTAAGGATGATATTCAAAGGCAATTGCTTCCCTATATAACCAGCAATGAGCAGTTGGAACTTGAAATTAAAAATACAATACCACTTATGTTATCACCCCAAAACGGGATGTACTTAGTAATAAATCTAACAAAATATGTACAAGATCTATATGAGGAAAACTTCAAAACTCTGATAAAAAGAAGTTAAAGAAGAACTAGATAAATGGAGAGACATTCCATGTTCATTGGTAGAAAGACTCCACATTTTCCAGATATCAGCTATTCCCTACTTGATTTATAGATTCAATGCTAGCACTACAAAATCCCAGCAGTTGTTTTGTAGATATCAACAAACTGATTCTAAATTTTATGTGGAGAGGAAAAAGACCCAGAATAGGCAACACAATACTGAAGGAGAGCAAAATTGGTGCCTTAGACTACTCAACTTCAAGACTTAGTTACAATGATAAAGACACTGCGGTATTGGCAAAAGAAGAGATATGTAGATCAATGGAACAGAATAGGGAGCCCATAAATATAGTTAATTGATCTTTTACAAAGGAACAAAGGCAACGCAATGGAGAAAAGATGGTCTTTTCAACAAGTGCTGCTGGAAAAACTGGACATCCACAATCAAACAAGTGAATCAAGACAGAAAACTTACACATTTCATTAAAAAATTGACTTAAAATGGATCACAGATCTAAATGTAAAACAAAATTATACAACTTCTAGAAGATAACACTGAAGAAAATCTAAGTGACTTTGGATTTGGCAGTTACTGTATATGTAACAAAAAGCACCATCCATTAAAGAAAAAATTGATGGTAGATTTCGTTAAAATTTGGAACTTCTGCTCTCAGCATATACTTTTGAGTGTATAAAACAGACAAGCCACAGACTAGAAGAAAATATTTTTAAAACACATATCTGGTTAAGGACTTCTATTCATAAAAGACAAAGAAATATTTAAACTCTGCAGTAAGAAAATAAGCATCTCAGTTAAAAAATGGGAAAAATCTGTACAGACACCACATCAAAGAAGGTATACAGGTGATAGACAAGCATCTGAAAAAAATGCTGAACATCATTTATCTTCTGGGAATTTCAAATTGAAACAATTAGATAGTACTATATAACCATTAGAATAGTCCACAACCCTGACTAATGGTATTGTTGCTGTATGTTTTTAGTACTATGTTGTTATTTCTACCTGAAAATTTAGATTATTTTATGATTGTCAGTAGTAACTTTCTGATATTTAGATTTAAACATTTATTTACAAGCTTCATTGCCCACCATATCATCTTACATCTAATTTCATCTTACATCTGTGTTTACATTCTTGATGACTAAAGTATATTCTATTTGTTTTGTGAAAATCACCTTTTAAATTTTATTTTAAGAGAGTTTTGTTGAAAATAAACTTTTAGGTTGATAGCTTCCATTGCTTTTGATGAGAGGATACATTCAACCTTCTTGCTGTCTTTTTAAAGTATTCTTTGTTTAGTTTTGTCTTGTTGGAGTTCCTCTTTTAATGAGTATTCTTAATATCTTCTCTTTGTCTTTGGGGTTTATGTTTTTATATACTTGAATGGTTTTTATTTTTTCTGGTTTGGAATTCACTGAGATCTTGAACGTGAGTATTCACACTTATTAGACTTCTGGAAGTGTCTTAGCCATTCTCTCTCTGAAGATTTTCTCTCCTCCAGCCTGTCCTTCAGAAACTCCAATTCAGACTTTAGACTTCTTCCTCTGTTGTCTGTTTCTCTTAGTTGATCTGTTACGTTTTCAACCTTTTGTCTCTTTTCTGCCATTTAAAAAATTTTCAGATATAAATTGTATTTGTGTAATTATTTCTTCAACTAGTTCTAAACTCCTGTTATACCCATTGATTTTTTTTTCATTCATTTTGTTTTTCAGGTCTAGATTTTAGTCTTTAAATTGTTTTTTAAATGTTTTTCCTCTTGCTCTTTAATCTTGTTTTTAATAACCTCTTTAGCTTGCTTTCTTGTGTCTTGCGATTTTCTTTTTAACTGTAATCTCACCTTTCTTACAAGTTTATATGTGAGAATACTCTGCAGAGGAGGTTGAAGGGCTATTCCTCCAAAAGAATTTTCACTTTCTTTTATGTGTACCATAAACCTAGGGCAAGAATAAATTTCTTTGGGAGATATTTTGTTTTCCACATAGATGGTGTAAATTCATAACTTAGTTTCATATGTTGGTTGGCTTGTCTTATGAATTCTAAGAGGTTATTTTATTTTTCCTCTAACCTGGGCCAAGGTCCTTTCCTGTTTTAATCTGTGGGTCAGGTTTGTCTCCAGAGCACCATTATACTGAGATGTAGATTCTAGGGTACTCTCAGATTCTGTCCCTTGGTCATGCCCCTTCTTTGTCTTCAGCTTTTAAATCAAAACTCATTTCACCAGGTTTTATCAGATATATAAGAGTGAAATGCAGATTCAGTGTTTTGCTTTCTCTTGGATTCACATTTTTACATTTGTTTTCATTTTTCAGAATGCCTCACTTTCTTGACAACTGAGTAATGCAATTGTGTGTGTGTGTGTGTGTGTATGTGTGTGTGTGTGTGTGTGTTTAAATTTTCTTCCAGCATTTTTAGTTGTTTTAAGTGGAATTATTTTGTTCAGGGTATTTGAAAGGTATCCTTTCTCCTCTACTTTTTGTCACCTTGTCTCTTTTCCTGAGCTTCCCATTCAAACTGGCCTGTCTTTCTTGGCATGGATCAGTGCTTTGCATTATTTCCTTTTTCTCTCCATCAAAATGAACCTTCCTAGCTTTTCCAGATAAGACACATTAATATATACAATGAAATATGAGTAAAGATATCATTGTCATCATAAAAGAGAGAGCAGCCTAGATTAAAATCCTTGGGTTCAGTCATGTGCTTTTCAGGGCCCATTCATCTCCATGGAACTCTCTTCCACCCTTGTCTTTATAAAACTAAGGTATGAGGATCATAAGAGAGAATAGGTATGAAACTGCTTCATTATATGCAATTCACCCTACAAATATAAGCTGTTATATTTTTTCAACTAAAGATCTCATAGGCCCTAAAATGATATGAGCTAAAGCTGTAAGTAGTAGGGGCAATTTTAAGGAGTTATGTGAATTTGTGAGAAAACATTGGTTTTTCAAGGTCTTTTAGTCCCTCTCATAGGCAGTCTGTGGAATCTAAATGCCTTATTCTGCTTACTTATGTGTGTGTAGAGAACATGTTTTACGCCATCAACACACCTGTCCTCCTGGGTATTTGTAAATGGCAGCAATGGAAATCTCCTTTATAATGTGGCTTCTTCATCATCAGGACTGAAACGGAATCATAAACTGTAGTTAATTTCATTCTCATAATTTTTATGTAAGCAGGACAGCTGCTCAGCATGATTTTTCCTTGATTCATATGTACCATGAATTTATGGTACATATGATAAAACAAATTTGGAAGTAGAGGCCAAGAGGCCAGTAGATGAACTTTATGAAATTTAATTTAACTGTGTCAGGGGATAATATTTCATTGGAACATTTTAAGTCTCAAAGACATCCCCTTCAAGCCAGGTATGAGTTTCCCAACCTGGTTTATGATCAATATTTAAAATAAACTGTAAAAAAAAATTATTTGGAAAGCTTGTGTGTAGATCCTCTTTATGTTCTTATAGGTAACATGTGTTTGGGAAGAGAATGGATTCTGTTTTTATAAACCCATTACTTAGGTTGCCCATTTTGATACTGAAGTTTAATTTTTCAAAGAAAATATTCTACTGTTAAGAAATAGAATATTCAAATGTATCAACATTAATATTTTGCAGAAAAACTAATCTCTTTTACCACTAGGTTGCATGTTAAAATATAGGAAAGTCTACAACCCAGGATATTGAAGCTAAAGAAACAAAGTCATTTGTTCAGGTGTACAAATGAAATTTCATCTAACAATGGAATTAATTATATTTTGGCTTGACAAATTATAAATACGTGACTTTCATTTCTTGTATCTGTAAATAGTGAATGAAAATGGGAAGGATGTAGTGGTTAGAAATCAGATTAGACCACTAATTCTTTTCCTTGAAGCATTTTCAGAAAACAGAGTTTACATCATTCATAGTGTTTAAAATGCCAAGGAACAGCCAAACTTCGATGTCAGCTGGCCTCTTAACACCTGGTTTTTAACCACATCTCTTTTTTGTTTTTCTGGTAGAATAATAAGCATTTTGAAATTCAGAAAGCTTCATTCCATGAATTTTAGCTGTGGGTAGATCTCAGAATACTGATGTTAAAGTGTGCTGAGAAATTACATTAACTTCAGGGTTCTGTGACTTATCTTCCTTTCCAAAAGAATTGCATCTTTAATTACTATTTGTTCAGAACACTTTAAACATTTTAGTAGTAGAGCAAGAAGGCCAATTGATAGGGAAAATATCTCAATCTATGTCCCATTTCCAGGAGACATAAGATCATCATTCAGATTTAAAGTGAGAAAACATTCTTTAACCAGGAGCCAACAGCAACATCTGTGCACAGCTAATCCTGAACCTGCACCAACTCTTTTCCATATTTTAGAGTGTGCACATTTCCTCTCATCTTGTTTTTCATTTCATAGTCTCCTGCAGCCAAGCACAGTCAGAAGGACTACTTTGTAATCATTCTGATTTATCTGTAAGCAGGATGTTTGGAAAATCCCTTAAGAACTCATCCTCATAGATTTGTAGCTCAATTAAGCGGATTCAATTAGTCTAGATAGACTGGCTGAAGAGCATATAAGCTCAAATCCCAAAAGATACTAGGATCTCATGCAGTTTATTATTTTAAAATGGCTCATTTCCTTACACTGATACATTTTCTTCAAAATATTTGGAAAGGAAACGACATATGTAAGGAATGCTATAACTACAGTTGAATTTTGCAGCCTCCAATTTTCTCTACATACTGTCTTTCAGGACCATGGGTGTAGTTTAATACACATTTAATATCATCATTATTTGATGCCTAAAAGACTGAAACTTTTAAAACTCATTCTAGTCATATGACAAAGAGAGAAACTCAGGTATCTGGACCCACTTTGGTTACCACCACCCTAAAGATTTCCAGGGTACATAAAAATAATGGGAAGTAATGAGTCTTTGAGAGCATGTCTGGTCCCAGACACAGTGGTGATTTTTATATGCTTTACTGAATATAATTCTCAACACTACCCTATGAGGAAGGTCCCAAAAGAAAAAATGGCTGAGATATTTTTTAAAAAATGAAAGTGGGAGAGAGAGAGAAGGCAAAGAGGAGTGGACAGGTATTATGTAGCATATCAAACAAGTCATCCAAGGTCACATGGCTAGTAGAATAGCCAGATATGTGGTTTGTCTGACAGCAAAACCTATACACGCTCTTACTATATCCTAGGGCCTGTGAAAGAGACTGATGAGATTACCTTTTGGAAACACAGCAAGAACTATTTCCCCACCGCCCTCGAAGTCAGAGATGGTCATCCACCTGAGCTCTGGCCTGGGGAATGTTAGCATTTCATGGTCAGGCCACCAAACCTTTCTCACGGAGTCCTCACCCTCTCTTTCCCTATCTGAAGGCTGAAGGAAGGACTCGGGGTCACAGGAGAGAGCAGCAGCACACAGTAGAGGGGTCTGGGTCTCTGGAACATCACAAGGGAGGCTATCCTGGAGACACTGCCTGAAGAGCCACATGAGCAGGAAGGAAACGTGTATTGGGCGAAGCTGCCGGGAGCGTCTTTTAGAGCAGTTGGCTCGTGTGGCCCTTGCAGACCCACATAGGTGGAGCAGCTTTATACCTCCCCACCTCCTCTGGCCGTATTGCCACCCCAACAAACCCTACCAGTGTGTGAGCCTCTCTCACAGAACAGTGCCTCCATCCCTGAAGACTGAATCCCGAAAATGTCATACCGGGAGGCATGTAAAGGAAAGGCTATAGGGCTTTAGCCTTCAGCAAATCCTGCTGCCTACAGATGGGTCGATCCTGTGTGCATTCCATTACAATTTCTGTCAATGTTTTAAAAGTCAAATACTAAGAAAAATAAGGTGACCAGTCTATTTTATCCTAAAAAGTGTATTATGCGTGGATGCAAGCAGGATGTACCATCATTTATTATTAAATGTAAGGCTGTGAGAGAGAATAAACTCTTTCCCCACCTTCCCAAATGCAGAAAAACATTTCTAATCTCTGTGGAAAAGCTAGAGAAACAGACGTCTCCAAAGAGAGTGCCAATGAAAACTTCACCTCCTCGTAGATTTCTGTAATTGCAGACCTTGAGTTGAGTTCCCAGGCCAATAAATTATAATACCCACAGCATGATAACGTCTCCTTGCTGCTGTCATGGTTATTAATACAGTTACTATTGAGAATTCTATTAGCTGCGTGCTTGACTAAAGATGTGAGTTTATCTTCACAACATCCCTGGAAGGCAGACAGGTGATGACTTTTATTAACACCATTTTAGTGATGGAGGAGCCAGAAAAGAGAAATGCAAAGGCATTTCCCAGCATAATACAACAAATCTAAAGCAGATTGAAGTTTGGAACTCAAAGTATTTCGATTGTTAGTATATACTTAAGCAATGATTCACACTCATTGTACAACAGGGACTGAATCCCTGTTGTGGAGAAAGATTTTCTCCAAGGTCAAAAGAGAAAGATCTTAATGGCCTTGGTGGTAGACTTTAAAGACTTTATGACTTATTTATGATTTATTTATGTGTATAGGTATGTCCTAATAGGGCTGTTACTGTGATTGAGAAGAAGGATCAGCTTGACACAGATTTCCTACAAAGGACATTTCAATATTGATCTATTAAGGATAGATAGAAATAGAAATGTTCCCCGATCTTCACAGCATACCCTTGTGAGCTTATTTCTGTTTATTTCTGCACTGGAAAGACTTAGCATAGTAAGTTGGAATTGTTCAAGGCAAGGAAGCACTGCCAGAGGTACACTTAACACTCACTGTCCCCTGACCCTGTGCTGTTTCAGAAGCTTGCTGTGCATATCATGTAAAAGTCATCCTCTTTAGTTAGCGATTCCTTCCCTGTGTTTTCTGATGCGTGCTCCTGCCCTGTACAAACGTTCTAAACTCTAAGTGGATCACCCTATGTTTTAACCCACAAGCTCCTTGAAACTACTCTCGTCTTCACACATTTAATTATGTTTATTCCATCCACTTGGAAAAACTTTGCCTTCCTGTTAACCTGTATGTCAGAGTCCCTTTTCATCCTTAAAATGCTTGCTTTGAAATACTTCAGCTTCTCTTGAATCCCAAAATTACCTTTGTGGAGGTCATTCGCTTCCTCTCTTGCTTCTCATGGATTTATCAATGGCTTGTGAAGCCTTGGATCATAAAACCTGTCATGTTCAGTGTTTTGTTTGTTCATTTTTATTGTCCATAAGAGCTAGCATTGTGTTTTGTATGTAGCAAATGTTCAATAAGCACTTCTCTTGTTTAGCCAGTTTTTAATGTAGCTTCTTCAAATGATTCTTACAGAGAAGAGGTAGAATTAGATTTGGAATGAGACATGAATTCTTTACAAGACACACGAGAGTAACAGGGTCTAGAAAAAACAGCCTCTATTTGGTGGCACTAGTCCCTTTGGACTAAGGAGTTTTGTTTGTTTGACTATTAATGCTTATTTATTTTATTTGATCCTCCTTCCATTGTATGCATGTTAGAATTTCAAGTTTTCCAAACAAGTTGTTAACAAATCTGATGTTATTTTCTCTAGGTCTTTATGCTGTGTTCTCTAGCTGACTATTTAAAATTACATCCACTTACCAATAATGCCTGGGATTTTCCTGAAGAGTCCCTTTTAGAAAGGTTGAAAGATACATTCTTGCTCCTAGAGGTATAGTTACACTAAAAAATAGAGCAAAAATTAAAAAAAATGATTACTAAGCTGAGCTCTCCTAGGGAAAAAATGTAAGCCATTAGGATTGGAAGAAAATGATCATTATAAGTTACTGGGGTTAGAAGAACTATCACTCCAAAAAGCATATTGTAAAAGTGGAGGTGATTTCAGGAGTTTTTCCAGTTTATTATGTATTCAGCATACCACTGCAGTGGATTATTGCCAAACTTTTACACTCTCAGGACATTCTGTCCTTTGAAATTTACATAAAAGTACTCAAATCTCCATCCCATAGTTGATGGAAAATTCAATTACCTCTCATATTTCCAAGAATTCTTTGGAAAGTTGGGGTGGGATGGGATACGGCTCTAATGAAGACCACGGTATATCATGCATACTTATAATTTCCTTTATTCAGTATATTTACAGCTATTAGAAGTTCAGTGTAATCCATCCATATTCAAAGTTACAAAAATTTATCAGAGAATGAAGAGATCGCAGAAATAAAGTTTGCTGTTGTTGTGTTGCATTCAAAAGACTCTACTGTAGTTAATATAATCAAAAAAAATTAGTATAGGGAAAGGGTTTTTGATGAGATTTGGGAAATTTAAAAAGCCAATCCTTAAGTGTAGGGGCACCAGCCTACCTTATAAGTCTTCACTTCAGGGTTTTGTCATTGCCATGGTAGTGCGGCCAAGAAATCTGTACCTATTGTTTTTCAGTGTAAATTCCAAATTCCTGGGAGGAACATAGATGGCCCAAATTAGAACAAGGGTCCTATTACTAGAAAGCCTATTTCTGCTTTCTGAGTAGGAACAGAAGGAGCTACTCAAATTCTACTTCTGTACAGTTAGAGTCTTTCTTGGAGAAAGCGAACTGCTGGGTCTTGAGAGCCACCAAAGGAGGTGTCGAATATAAAGATGATTAAGTTTACTTCTTCATTTGGCAGATGAGGACCCTGGCTCTCCTGGGGATGAGTGGTGTATGCAAGGCCATGAGCTGGAGGCCGAGATTTAAGTGGAAGAGATGTCTCCTAATTCCCATTCCTTTACTGTGTCTATCCCACCTGGAGATGAATTAGACTACTTCTATTACAAAATTAGAAGACTGAATAAAATATTAAATCATCAGGATCTTCAGGGGAAAGAGTTCTGTTTCTTGAGATTAAAATCTGAAAAGGTAGTTCAAGTCTATATAATACAAAGGAAGTCCTTCTGTTTCCTTGTCATATTTCTTGTCCTATACCACCACTGTGCATTAGAAGCCGTAGGGGTAAAAACTGTTAGTTAGAGGAATAAAAAGCATGACACAGCATAATTTTCTCAGCTGCCTAGACTTTAAATTATACCATCATACAGAGTTTAAGATCTTTTCCACTTATGTATTTAATCCGTTTCCCGGCCCTGATCCAACATGCACTCAAGTTTGAGACCCAGGGTCCCAGCTCACTTGCTCATAAAGTTGGGCCTCTAGACCAGCAGCATCAGCATCAGTGGAGAATTCATTAGAAATGCCATTTTTCAAGCACATCCTGAGATCTACTGAGTCAGAAACCCTGGGGTGAGACCCAGTCACCTCTCTCTCACAAGCCTCCCTGCCTCCAGCCTTAGATACTGCCTTTTTAAAAAACACCCCTGATAATTACTTCTTTATAGCCCCAGCTTTATTTTTATTTGAGAAAACTAACAGAGTACATTCTGTATGCCTAGCACTGTTCTCAGTATTTTAGAAATATTAATCGTTTAATCCTCGTGACAGCCCTATAACATAAAAGTGACATTGTCTCAATTTTCCAGGGGAAGCTACCAAGGCCCAGAGAAGCGAGGTCACTGCTGCTATGAGTGGCAGCCCTGGCTCCACGGCAGGCAGGCAGCTGGCTCTCCAGCCCACGCTGTGGAGGGGACGCTGCCTAGAAGCACTCTGGGCATCTTTACTCTAAGCTCTTCTTCTTCTCAAATCCCTCAGCTCTTAGACTGAACACATTTTGTTATTCTTGCCATTCACCATGCATTCCCACTTCTTGGAGCAGGACTCTCGCAGTTGTTCCTTGGGAATACTTCCTCACTGTCTTGCTCTAGGACCGAGGGTGGCCACCAGCCAGCAGTATCACATCGCACGCACCCGTTAGCTATGCAGAATCTCAGGCCCTGCCTTCGATCTGCTGAATCTGGATCCACATTTTAATAAGCTCCTCAAGTGAATACAAAGCACATGAGAGTCCTTGAAACACCAGCCTACCATATTCTCACTAACATTCACAGGTGGTGTGGAGTCCGGCGGCAGGATCCAGAAATGAGCACAAGTCTAAAGGAAACCAGTCAGCAGTGGTCCAGCCCCTGAGCTAGAGTGGTTGGTTCAGGATAAGAACATATGCAAGGCAAGGCCATAGGGCAGGTGAAACCTGAGACCTGTAGTTTTATGTGTTTTTTGAGTAGAGAAGTTCTCTGTTCCTCTGGACTAGCTGTCATAGAGATAGGAGACTAATGATACCAAAATCTGCCGTATGGAGCCAGGAAAGGAGCCAAACTGGTGAAGTGGGTCAGAGACATGAACGGGTGCTAAACCCGGGTATGCCTGCAGTGGCTCTTCTCCCTAAACTTCTCATTTTGTGAGCCAAGGGCTGTTCTGTTCTTGCCCGACACAGTAAGTTCCTTGAGAGGGTAAGAGCTACCTTCCAACATTTTTGTAACTGCTAGGCGCCTTGTATGGTACAGGATAATGAATACACAATCTGTGCTGATTAGGGAAGAATGGGTGTGAGAGCATTGATCGACAATGTTCTTAAGATAGTCAGAGGAGGGAGAGTATTTGTTCAACTAATAGTCAATGAAAACTATCTTGTGCCATAGATGAGGGTACATTGGTGGAGAACAGTCAGCCAAGATATATTTGCTGACATCGAAGACACAGTCTCATGGGGAAAATGGTAGTAATTTTAATTTTCAATACATGTAGGCTAATCCTTGTCTCAGTGCATTCGGGCTGCTGCTGTAACAGAATGGACTAAGACACATTGATAAAAGACTTGCCCTGGGAACTGGGGGTGCTAATGGTCACACACTGGTGTCATTCATAACCAGGAGAGGGCAGATGGTGATGGCAAGGGTGTCATCCTCAGATAGGAGGGCCTTTGGAGGAGGACAGGGAGACCCCCATCTGCCAAGTGTCGTGTCTGTAGTGAATCTAAGTCATGTCACAGTCTGACCCATGTCACACCTGAACAGAATGTGTGACTACAGCCTGCGGGGTTCAAAGCTGTAACCTGAGATTAGAAAAATACAATAGAACATGCAGGTCTAATAGAGTATATTATCAGACTACAAATGTATTTTCTCCATTAAAATATAATCCTGGAATAAGTCACTGGATGAGTTTAACAACAGATTGGACATGACAGAAGAAAAATCAATACACTTAGTTATGGATCAATTTGTATTGCTCAACTGAGGAAAATTGAGAAAAATTAAATATATATAGTATGTAACTGCAAAATTACATGAGAAATAGGCAATTCATAGTCAGATAAAAGCTTTAACAGAAAAATCAAATAAAAATTTAACAACGTGAGCAATAAATTCAGCTTTGTGAGTATTTATAAAATTGCACACCCAGTTTCTGCAGTTAAGTTAAAGGGTTAGATGGGAAAAGATTGGAGTAGTTAGGTGTATACCCATGCTAACTAACACCAGGCTCCTGACTTCTAGGAAAGGGAACTCTTTACCAGCCTGCTAGCTGGGCAGGCTGTATTCTAACAAGATTGGCTTGAGTTGTGTGTTTACTTCTTCATGGTCATTAAGCAGCCCAAGTCTTAGTCCCCATTGATACTGGAAATGTGTTGCCCCAAACTGCTTCATGCGACATGGGTAGGAAAGCCCGTTGAATGAAATGACCGTGGACATCCAGAGTCCGAGACCATGACGTTGCCTTACCTTGACACAGGGACAAGCAGGTGTGAACTTGGCATCATTACTTCTCCATCCTGTTGGTCTGTCCTTGATGACAAATTCACATCTAAAGAGTGTTTTCATGATTCTTCCCTCAGTAATCTCTGCCAAATTAATCCAAAGGGAGCTAGTTCTAGGACATACTGAAGACAAGCGGTTCTGAGACACGTTCTCATGTGAATTAATAGCAAAAACTAAAGAAGGGAAGGAAAAAAAGAAACTTTCCTGGAGTCTTGCCTTCATTTATATCTTCGCATATTTTTCCTGAGGACTTCAATATACTAGTGTTAGAAATACAAACAAAGATTGATGAATTCCGTGGGATGAATACTGGAAGTAATAGCATTTGCCACTGTGAAGTGGTATCAGATTTCTTCCCCACAGGAGCTCTGCAAGAGAGAACACTGGTGCCCTGGCAGCAAGTCAGTTCATTGTGTGGCTCTGCTAGCACGACCCTAATGAGAGCCCAGACTCCAGTTTTGGTTTAGGATTCACTGACAGTTTGAGTGTGGGCTCAGTCTCTCTGCTACTACTGGAATGTGAGTTGCATGCTGAATTAATTAGCAAAAAAGAGCTTTGAGCCTATTTTGGCTATTTCTAGTTCTCTCCATTCATTTTATTTTCATTGGCATATTTTATTTTCATATCTTCATCCAAACCTCATTTGCATATGATTTATTTGCATACTGAGATCATTTTGAGGAAGAAAAGACTTGTAAAACACTAGGAATCAGTTCCTCCAAGTAATTCTTGATTAAGGTGTGTCCTTTAGAATCGGACAGAATTCCCGCATTTTAATTTTTAAATCCCACCTGGCTAGCTTTCCCTTGCTTACAGCTCATCTTTTGCCTCTCTGCAAACATGAAGAACACTTTCTATTTCTTGCTGTAAATTAATGCTATTTATATTTTAGAAATTCCACATCCCTTCACAAGTCACTTGAGACCCAGTGGCGAGAATGAATTACCCTCAGCTGTCTGTCTCTCTCCTGACAGGTTGGCCTGGAAAGCAGCTCGCCTGGAGCAGAATTCATTGTTATTTCACTATCTGAGAGGTAGCAAAAGACAGTTTTACAAATTTCTAACATAAGGCATGAAAGGAAATTCAACAGAAACTGATTTTTCCCTTTTTTAAAGATCCTTGACTTTGACCAAATTAGTAGGGATTGACATATTTGAACTGCTTAGTGTCCATACCATTGTATTCCCTTGAAATGGAATCTTATAATCATTGCTCTAGGGAGAAATATATTAAGGGTTATTGGCAAACACGTTTCCCCTGATTTCTTTTTATCCTAAAATAAAAAGATGAATTAAGACATAGCACATATATTAGCATCAAGTATTTGGTATAGCTCTCACCTTGCAAGCTCAAGTAGTGATTGGTACCCCATAGTGACCAATTACAATACTTGGGCTGAAATTGTACAATTTTAAATTAGTAGGATGACTAAACTGAGGATTTAAAACAACAAAAAAATGTTTAATTTCTAGACTAATGAAATAACAGGAAGATATCTGAAGTGAATATTAGTATATGTTATCTGTAGTAAATGTTACCAATTAATATGGAAATCCATGTTCTTCTATTCATCCTAGAAATAAATCTGCTATGTTCTGATTATCTCTATAATAATTATGCAACTCAATACAGTGTTAATCCAAGAAATCGAAACAGCATCTCTTCACGATTTCCTTGTTCCTTGAGTAAGCCAAAGGCAAACAAGTGAACGGTTGAGATGCTCAGAGTTGCCCAAGTGCCCTGGGGAATGTCAAAGATAAACAGATTTCCCTACCATTAGCCCTCAAAATCCTCCATTTACATTGCATGTTCATGTTTAAGGAGAGGGAATTTTCAACCCCGGTAATAACATTTGAATCAATAGAAACTGCAATCTTGCCTCTATTTGTATTTTTAAAATTAACTTTTATCACAGTGCTTTCCCCAGTTAATAATGGTAGTAATGGAATAATTTCAATAATAATGAATATTTATCTAGCTCATTGGGATGTGCCAAATGTCTATGAAGCACTTTTTTTCATTACTTAATTCTCACAACAACCACTTGAGGTTGGCAGCTCCATTGTACAGGCAAAAAGAGATATGGAGGTTTGAGAGAGTAAATGGTGAATCTGGGATCCAAATGAAGACATCCTTAACCCGGTGCCTGAAGTCTTAGACACCTAATGCTTTCATTAATCATCAGTTTCATAGTAACAGATAGTAATTTAATTAAAAGATTTTTGTTTAAGTTCTCCTTTTAAGTGATTAATGTAACAAGTTTCTTAGTAATCACTTGTAGCCTAGAACTTGGATCTCATCCTAGAGCCATATTTACCTTCTACTAAAACAAGTTCTGTTGATTTCATTGTATAGTTTTTCTCTAATACATTCTTTTCTCTCACTCTCCATCCTTACAGCACAGGTCAACCTACAAACATTTCTTACTGTATTACTAAAAAAAGTCTTCTAAGTGATATACAGGGCCACTGGGCAGCACACTTCACAATCTATTCTCTATTCCATAGTCAGAGGCAGCTTTTTAGAACACAAGTTTGATGTTAAATACCCAATCAGAACAGTCCATTGATGTCCCATTGATCTTAGGATAACACCACAACACTTAAAACGGCTTTAGGGTTTTGTGTGGTCAGCCCACTGAGGAACAAGCAGCCTTCTTCACACCTCACCCCCGAAGGTCCAGCCCTGCTGCCCTTCTTCTCATCCCCTGGTGCCCACACTGCTTTGACTGACCTCCAGTGTGTGTATATGCTCTTCCTCCTACCTAAATTGCTTCTCCTCTTCCACCGCTAACCCCTATTCACTCCCAGATATCAGCTAAATTGTAATTTTCCCCACAAAGCTTTCCCTGACCTCCCTGAATACTTCAAACTCCCCATGATAATCTGGTATAATCCCATGTCTCTCTTATTAGCATTTTTCTCAGATATGTAAAATCTGCCCCTGCACTGTGTGCCCCATGAGGGCATGTACACAATACACACAACAGAGAAAATATTAGCATCAAGAATATGTAAATACTTCAAACTAATACAAAAAGCACAAAAATATAATAGAAAAGTGGGCCAAAGATATGTAGTGACATTTCACAAAAAATAAAACCCAGATAGGCAATAAAAATATAAAGAGTTTTCAACATCAGTGGTGGTTAGAAACATAAAACCAACACCACAATGAGATCTCATTCATTTGGCATCTAATTTAATCTGAAAATAACAGGAGAGTACGGATAAACAGGATATTTTATATATTGCTCTCGGGAGTAAATTTGTACATACAGTATGGAACAAAATGTGCCATTTCTATTTAAGTACAATATTTGTATTCCATACGAAACAGCAATTCCACTCCTGGTAATATTTTTAATAAAAACCACCTCACATGTTAAGAGAAGAAATTTGCAAGACTATTCACAGGTGCAAGTAGCAAAATTTCTGAAAATCCTTTGATAGGATAGTGTATTAAAAGGTGATTTTTTTTAAAACAGGGAACAATTAGTAAAACAATTTTGGTCAATCCATACTGTAGAATATTATGTAACCATTAAAAAATGGTTATGCCTAGATTTATGCATGTGATAGATACACATGTATGTCTACATATATAGATGTAGGTGTAGACATAAACAAAGGTATAGATTTTTCTATTATGAATATTGATTAGATGTAAGAAAGGAGGTCAGATTAAAATATGTAGATATATATTATGTACATGGTATATATATGAATATATGTAAGGTATAGAACATAATATAATAGTTCTTTCTATTTTAACAAAACCTAATCTTCTTTAAAGTAATTAATGCCTAGTAATAAATGAATTTAGATTCATTTTAGTGTGTCTGAATTTCCTAACTCTATTAAATCTCATTTGCCTGAAACATCTTTTAAACCAATTTGATCTCTCCAGAATTTAGCTAACCCAGAAATTTGTTAAATCTATACTTGCTTTCTTATATGCTTCATTTCTTTTAAAATTAAGGCATTAGTTTTGCTTGATATTAAATAATTATATCCTCCAGCTTATAAAATATTAAATTATGGCTATATTTAAATTAAAAATGACTAAGCAAACATTTTTGGATGTCTGAGTTTTAGTCCTAGATGTAGCTCCATAAATCTGGATATGAGACATTTCAAGCAAGACCACTGCTTAAGAATTATCTTGGATTTACTGATAATACATTTACATGTTAAAATCTCATTTTTTGTACATATAATTTCTATTGCTTTTTCCCGGGTCCCTTTCTACCTTTCAACTATAATTTTGGTTAGACATTATTTCCATATTATGTTCTCCAGGAACTTAAAAATGTATATTCTTACATACAGTGAATAAACCAGGAAGATCATCTACAGAAACAAGAAAAATGAATGTGTATATTTTCTTAGTACAGACTATAATTTAGAAATATAATATTAGGGGAAATTTTTCCAAGAATAATTCACTATTTAAACTTTGGTTTAAATATTCCAAACCAATATCTTGAACCATTTTTTCTCACTAGTTTCTTCAGAGTAAAACCTATCCTGAAATTTTTGGGTTGGGAACTTATTATAAGACCTCAAAAGGTTTTGGGCAATAAATATTATTTACAAAGCAAGTATTTTGATGAGTTAAACGTTTCAGAGTCAGAAACACATGGACTGACTTTCCCTACAATTGAAAAGAATATAAAATTCAAGGAAGAATGATCTGCTAAAACTTCTTTTGTTTTGCCAAATTCAGACTGTTTGAAAATCACTTAAAATATTTATTGGACCCAGTTGAGCACTACTTAGGTATTCTTTATATATAGATGTCTATATGTCTATATCTGTGTCTATATTTATATCTAAACATGTAAGGATGACTAAGAAGAATGTTGTCAGTTCTCAGATATATTGTTGCTATCATGGGTCCATTCTTTCCTATTTGTTTCAATGCTTTGGTTTCCCCTTATTGATTCAATGCAAATCATTTGATGACCTAATATTGCATGCTTAAATTAACTTAAAAGGATTAAATAATGGACTGCAACTTACAGTATTTTTATGCTTATTTATTATTTTCTTAAATAACCAAGGTAGTCATCAATCAAAAATGATAGAAAATTCTTGAATTCCACATCTCTTTGAAGTCTTTATCAGTATTTTTTGATTATTTTGAGAAGTTTGCCCTTTGACATATCTAATAATTGACATAATCAAATTACACAATATATAGCTATATATTATATAATTCAGTTTTATCATGGAGATTGAAAATCACTTAAAAGACAGTGTCATTTTTAGAAGACTTGTTATGATAATCCTGACCACTGGTATGAAAAAAAAAGTGCTATCCTATCATGACATACTAAGTTGTTTGCTTATTCTCCTTTGTTAAAAAAATTAAACTGTCTACAGAAAAGTAAGCAAGATAACATAAATTTAAAGTATCTGAGATAGAAGGAATTTTAAAATTTAGGGAGAAGTATAAACTAAGATACAGTATCAAACAGCATTCCCTAGTTTGCTAAATATGTTCCATGAGGCAGTACCCATGCAGGTGCATCGCGCACGCGCGCGCGCGCACATACACACACACATACACACACATACACACGGACACTTTCTGAGACAAGGAAGCCTGGAAAATTCTGCAAACTCTACTTTTCAGCCTTTTAAAGGCTCTGAAAACTCTGGAAGTAAAAATAAAAAGCCGGAAGACCCAGACTTGATATTCAACTCCATTTCATCCACAGTTTCCCAAACTTGGAACACATCAGAGAATCTTTTCTTGACCAATACCTAAAGTTATACCCCAGAATTAGATTTTTGTCAACCTGCTGTGGTAAATAGAGCCAGAGAATCCTATGGATATTAATTAAGTGACCCTGTACTTTGTAGCAGCTAGCATAAAAAGGAGATCTGATGGATTAAATATTTTCTGGTGTCAGTATGTAAAAAGGGAACTATAGGAAAGTAAGGTTTTATAAAATAGGAGCTATATCACTGTGGTTTCATGCCATAGCTCCTAAAAGAGGCTGGGGCCTGTTGAAACATTGCCCCTCTGAATATTTAGACTTGAATGAGTACTATAAGGTATAAACATAGAGTTAGGTTATTGCAGTCAGTTATTTTACCAATAACATAGTCAATTTAACTTACAGAATATTTTTCTTGTTTCTTTGCCTTAGTGAGCAAGCAGTACATGCTCATTCATAATGTGCAAAAATGCATAAAACTACAAGAAATAGAGTGAAACTATCTTAAATTTTATCACATAGATGGATATGTGAATGCATCATTGAAGGTGGTCTGTATGCATGTAAATATATTATGTCATTGACCAATGCTTTGCATTCAAATGCTTCCAGACATTTCTCTGTGCACATTTACATAAAAGATATATAGATATTATCCATCTAGGCAGTATGATATTTATGTATATAATCATGTGTGTATCTATGCATGTGTGTGTATACATACACACACGCATTGATATATATACATAAAAATATGCACCACATTATATTACACAATGGATTTGTAATATACTCTTTTTTAAATTCAACTGAAACCATGACACTGCCACGTATTCATACTCTATTTCCCTAAGCAAATTACTCTCCCAAACTTCAAAATTACTTGTTAATACCTTCTACACATTTTTTCAACTATCTCCCAACAAAAACAAACTCAACAGATGATCTCATCCCAATTTCACAGAAAAGAAAACATAACTGCATCTGCCAGTAAACCTCACTGCTTTCTTTGAAGTCTACAAAATGCTTGCATTGGTGTCCACGCTTCCCTCTTTCTTTTTTGTATGAAAGAGGTAGGTGAGCACTTTGATGTCTAAATCAGAGCCCTCTCCCTGAATCTCACTTTCCCCCACTCTTTTTGCACTATCCTCTGTCTCCTGAACTTTCCAGTTATACTATTAAAAAGCAAACTCAAGGAGCAGTACTACCTTTAAAAGAGCTGAATTTTCCTTAACCCATAGCATCTCCAGATAGCATTCTTTGTCTTCTCTCATCTCCAAAGTCAAATTCCTTGAAAGTTTTATCTATTCTGTTTCCACTTCCTCCCTTTCCAGTCTCCTTGAATCTACCCAAGTCAGGCCTATTGAGAATTTTTTTGAAAACGGTGGAGGGAGGTGAGGTGCTTTTTTAACCAGCCCTTTCAGCACTATTCAGAACAGTCTCTTGTTTTATAGTTTCTTTTAAACAGTTCCCGTGCTCAGCATCTGTAATTTCACACTCTCCTGACGGCATCCTACTGCAGGGTCCTATTTATATCCCTTCCTGGCTCCTTACCATCCTCCTGACTCAGAATGAAGAAGTCTTTAAGACCATCCAAGCCCTCCTCTTCTGTCTCCCTGCATGCTCCCCCCAAACAAACAGTTCTTTCTAGTCTCTGGTTTCAATTACCCCCAGCATGCCAGCACTCCCTGCCCTGACTTCTCTTCTGGGGGCCATCTCACAGATCACAATTCTCACTTGACGTCTCCACTCGGATGTCTCAGAGGCTCCTCAAAAGCAACACGATCAAAATAGAATTTATGAAAATCCCCACTAAACTGCTTGTCTCCCGTTGTTCCTCATATTTACTGAAATGTCCCCATCTCCCCCAGGCCTCTCCTTTGCCTTCAGCACTCATGTCCACTCAACCAGTAAGGTCTGTTGACTCTTCCCCTTAAATAATTACAGGTTTGTTTTAAAAAAAAAAAGAAACAAATAAAATCTCTCTTTTTCTTAGCACATAAGGTTAGAAGGCAAATCGAAAAATAGGTGTAAGTCTGTAGAGAAATGTTATCAATTGTCCACTTGTCTGGCTTGCCAAGGAAAAGTATTTCAAGTTTCTTTTTTAAATTTCTTAATGGGTCTCTCAAATCTAAGGGCAAATATATGATGTCTGTGAAATATATTAATTATCAGATGTTTCAGCTCTCAGCAGATTCCTTTTCTACTTACTCCCTTCACCATTCTATGAAGCAGCCATTGTGAGTGGAAGGTACAATACACTCTTATGTACTGAGTGTATTGGCACAGTACAGCTCTTACACCATGAGGTTGTCATGCTAAGGAATGATAATTTTCCATCACGGTAGCCATTTCTCTCAAAAAATTCCAACTATGTTATGGCGCATGTAAATCTTGCCTAAGTAGATGAAAAATAGTTCTGTAGAAATCATTCTTTTAAAATGTTCTTGTTGATAATATCATGTTTTATAATTGTCTTCATTTGAAGTTTTTTGAGCAATATAATTATGGACAGTATTTCATAACCAGTCATGTGCCATGACAGCAACTGTGTCATATTGAAATGAGTTTAAACGAAATTAATAGGAATATGATTACATGAAATTTGAAAACTATTCCTATCTACCATAATACGCTCATTTTCAAGTAATAATAGTTGTCTCAAAATTGTGTATTTTCACACAGAATCCATCTTAGTTTCCAAAACACTTTTGAGAACTCAGTAAAAATACTTGCAGTAAATTATAGCCCAGTTAAATCTGTCAAAGCATTCATAAAAGGTCACAACTCTGCATATCAAGCGGCACAGACTTGATGAGGGCAGAGGTTGCATCTATCTTCTTTATGACTGTATTGGATGCCTAGACTTTGCCCATAGTAGTCCTCAATAAATACTTGCTAAATGACTATATACATATGAAAAAGTATCATGTCCACATGTCTGTATGGACTAAACATTAAAGCTCTAATGGCATATTTCACTTTCCTCTGCAGATATCACACATCTTTAAATCTAGAAATAATCTGCTAGGAGAGTAGCCTCACCTAAATAATAAGCTTATTTGATGATTTCTTTTTAAAAATAAAATATCACTAAATTTGAAAATGAGGTTTGAATAATGTCTAGGATAGTGGTTCTTAAACTTTAGCATCATCAGAATCAACTAGAGATACTGTTAAAACATTGGGTGGTGGACCTTGCATCACACAATTTCTGATTCTGGGATAGGAATTGAGAATTTGAATTTCTAACAAATGTCCAGGTGATACTGATGCTGCTGATCCAGGAAGCACACCTTGACAACCACTGATCCAGGGCATTTTCATTTACATATGATTCAGTATCGTATTTAATATATGAAGAAGGATATGAGAAGGAGCAGCAGCAACAAAATAAACTCATTTCCATTTCTTTTGCATTTTATGTGCATTACACCCAGCACTCAAATAAGTGAAGAATAAGTTGTGTAAAATAGAAGAAAAAACACTTCAAAAGTTAAGGTTTTTGGATTTTGAAAAGGAGCATCATGGTTTCTTTACTGTATATGTTAAGTACTGAGAGCACACTTTTTTATTAGCATTTTGTGGTAGCGCATGAAATAACATCAATAGATATTGGATTTTTCTCAGTATATATAAACTATCAATTATCTTTCAAAAACAAAGAGCTAGGACTTTCAGTCTGAACAGGATGACATAGACTTGTTTCACCTTGCTTCTTCACACTAAGTACAACTATAATTCCTGGAAATTATGCAAAAGGCAACTGAAAGGGAACTCTGAAAGGTGGTAAGAGGAAGTTGAACTAACGTGGAACCCCAGGGCTGAAGGAGCAACACGGTAGCATCAGATTAACCAATTCTACCAAAATGACACACCAAAAGCTCTGAAAATTAAACTGTCATTGGAATCACAACACACAAAAGTAGGTCAGTACCAGTGTAATAAATCTAAATAGGGTAATCACCTGCTAAAATAAAAGATTTAAATAGGACATGGAATCTCCTAACATAAGACAATGTCCAGAGTACAATGAAAAATAACCCATCATGCCAAGAACCCAAGAACCAAGAAAACCACAACTTGAATGAGAAAGACAAGCAACTGATTCCAGCATCAAGATAAATCAGATGTTGGTATTACCTGACGATTTTAAAGCAGTCATCATAAAATGCTTAGATAATCAATTACTAATTTTCTTGAAACAGATGGAAAAGAGAATTTCAGCAAAGAAATAGAAACTGAAAAATTAACTAAATGGAAATTATGGAACCAGAAGTTACAATAACAGCAAAAACATCAAAACCAAAACAAACAACAAAAAAGAAAACCTTCCTGGATAGGCTTGATAGTAGAGTGCAGATGACAGAGCTACGGTAGGAGCGAAGAACTTGAGCAATGGTCAAGAGAATTCGCCCAAGTTGAACAACAAAAGACATAGACTGAAAAAGAAAAAAAGGAACAGAGACTCAGAGACCTACAGGACAGTAGCAAAAGATCCAATGATTGTATTATTACAGAAGGAGAGTAGGACTGAAAGATTATTCAATGAAATAATGGCTGAAATGTATGTAAAACTATAAAACTTTTAGAACAAATAGTAAAAAATTTTCAGGATTGAGGAGGGTTAGACAAAGAGTTCTTACAATTGACACCAAAAGCATGATCCTCAAAGGAAGAATTAATAAATTGGACTTAAAAATTAAAAACTATTCCTCCATGAAAGCCCATGTGAAGAGGATCAAAAGACAAGATACAGCCTGGGAGAAAGTGTTTGCAAGCCACATCTGAAAAAAGACTGGTAACTAGAGTATATAAAGAACTCTCAAAATTCAACAGTAAAGAGAGAATCCAGGGCTTCCCTGGTGGCGCAGTGGTTGAGAGTCCATCTGCCGGTGCAGGGGACATGGGTTCGTGCCCCAGTCCGGGGGGATCCCGCGTGCCGCGGAGGGGCTGGGCCTGTGAGCTGTGGCCACTGGGCCTGCATGTCCGGAGCCTGTGCTCCGCAATGGGAGAGGCCACAGCAGTGAGAGGCCCGCGTACTGCAAAACAAAACAAAACAAAAAAAAGAAAGAATCTAGTTCAAAAAATGGGCAAAAGACACAAAGAGACATTTCACTGATAAAGGTATATAGATGGCAAATAAACACATGAAAATATTTTTGATGTCACTATCCATTAGGAATATGCCAATTAAGACCACCATAAGAGCTCACTCACTATACACCTATGGAAACAGCTTAAACAAACAAAAATAGTGACAATACCAAAGGTTGGTGAGGAAGTATGGAAATTGGATCACTCCCACATTGCTGGTGGCAATGTGAAATGCCACAACCACTCTGAAATAATTTGGCAATTTCGTATAAGCCTAAACATGCAATTAACATAAAACCCAGTGAACACACTCAGGCATTTATCCCAGAGAAATGAAAACTTATTTTCATAGGTAAAACAGTATACAAAAGTGAAGAGCAATTTTCTTTGTAACAGCCAAGGAACTGGAAATGACTCAGATGTATTTAATCAAGTGGATGGTTAAATAGTCTACAACTGGGCCCCCCAACCCCTGGGGCTTCAGACCCCTAGCGGTCAGAGGCCTGTTAGGAGCCAGGCCGCACAGCAGGAGGTAAGCGGAGGGAGTGAAGCTTCATCTGCCACTCCCCCATTGCTCCCCATTGCTCGCATTACTGCCTGAACCATCCCCCGACCACTCCGTCCATGGAAAAATTTTCTTCCACAAAACCAGTCCCTGGTGCCAAAAAGGTTGGAGACTGCTGGTCTACAACACACATTCCATGGAGTATTTACTCAGCACTACAAAGTAATGAGCTATTGATATATGGAACAACTTGATGACTCCCCAGGAAGTTATGATGAGTTAGTGGAGAAAGTCAATCCCACAATGTTACATACACATTATTCCATTTACGTAACAGTTTTGAAATAACAAAATTTGGGAAATGAACATATGAGTGGTTGCCAAGGTTCAGGATGGGGGGTGGGTGGGTATAGTTACCAAAGGGCAATATGATGGATCCTTGTGTTCAGTTCTTGACTGTGGTGGAGGACACACAAAGCTATACATGGGATAAAATTGTCACACACACGCAAGTACAGATAAAATGTGGATAATCTGAATAAGATGGACGGGTTGTATTAATGTCAAGATCCTGGCTATAATATTGTGCTGTAGTTTTACAAAAGTGTTAACAATGAGGAAAGTATTTCTTACAACTGCATGTGAATCTACACTCATCTCAGTAAAACATCTCAATTTAAAAGTACAAGTAACATAACAGGTGAGGCAACACTTTTTCAAGAGGCGTATCTGGATAAAAGTCCATTGTTCTGAACCCAAGGAGTCCACAGTGGGTGGAAACAGATGTGTGCCCAACATCAGCCCATAGACACAAAACTTATCCTGAAGTCTTGGAACTTGGTTCAAGAGCTATTCAATCACCCTTCCCACCTCCCTCGGCTTGCTTCACACATTGTTCTAATTAGAAAGCCATTTCCTCTGCACAGCTGTTTTCAATTTGAACAAACCACAGTGACGTTCAGAGAGACAACATGGCCCTTCTCATCTTCAGTAAAGACCTCTCCCCGAAGCCATATGAGTTAAATCTTTGGGGCAGTTTTTATGAATGCATTGAAAAAGACAAAAGGCCTCCAGGAAACAGATAACATGTTGTTCTAGAAAAAAGAAAAAATCTATTCTGTAAACTAAATAGTAAGCCACTCTTTATATATGTTCCTTCCCATAAATTAAAACTTAGGAATGACAAGTACAAAATGAGCAAAAACATGCTGACCTGAACTTTGAACAGGATGAATCAATTTTATGAAATATATAAAATGCAAGTTTTATTCTTGCCTTAATTTCTCTCATTATGGCAACTTCTCTGTTATAAAAAATGTTTATGGGTTGGTTCTGATGATAAAAATAGGATAGTATGTGTTCATCTTAAAAGTTGAGAGAAGAAAAAGAGTATAGGGAAGGAAACCAGCCCCAGTCACAGTCCTACCACACGAAATTAACCTCGATTATTGTTTTGTTTTAATTCCTTCAGGCATTTACTCCTGTGTTTGTGTATTTAACTGAGTTACAACTATATGCAGGTCTTAAGGTCCCTCCCAATGCACTTTTACAGGCATGTACATCCTGGATCCATAACCCTGATCCTGATCCGGGACACTCCTTGGCTTCCAACCGGCTTCCTACCCTACTTCCCAACAATAACTCCCACCTCAAGGTAACCTCTATCCCAATCTCTAGACAAAAGAATGGTTTTGCCTGTTTTGGAATTTCATAGAAATGGAATGTGTGCTTTTGTGTCTGACTACAATGTCTCAACATGACGTTAGTCAGGCTTGCCCTGTTGCAAGCCACAGTGGTTTGTGGGGTATTCTCCTGTGTTAATATTCAAAGGTTCATGTATCCCTCTCCTGAGATGAGTATGGAGGTTGATCTCACTGTGGGGCTTTTGTGAGCAGGGCTGCTTTTTGCAGACAAAAGGTATCCCATCTATTGCATATGTATCTGGGAGTAAAATGAATGAACCAGAAGGGATATATGTTCAGTTTTAGTTGATACTGCTAATTTTTGAGAGTTCCAATGCTTCCCATTCTTGTTGACACTGTGTCCTTTTAATTTTAGTCAGTGGTGATAACGTAATTGTAAACCGAAATAAGAACATAGTTAATCTAGAATTTTGTATCTTGTGCATTACGTCATGATCATTCACACAGATTTGTTCCGTATCCTCATGAAATGCTTAGTTTTGACTTTTGGTTATTAAAATCTCTGATAGCTTGATTAGCTATAAGAACAAAAGCAAGAACATCTTATAGAAAGGGCTCACAAAAATGTCTAAAGTAATCACATGTTATGGAATTTTAAAGTTACTTTCAATATCACAGACAGTATGTTTGAGGGGGTGTAGGGTGTGCATCTTTGTTTATTTAAAATAACCACTGTATTCTGTAAGGAAGTACATTTTATCAAAACAATTACCATGATTTGGTGGGCCTAAACTTATAAAACAGTTTTCAAAACAATGATATTTTGAAGATATTTTGAATTAGAATATGATTCATATGATATGATATATAAGGTATGTTAGATATAACACAAACTTGGTGTAGAACACATTTTAAATCATTTTTAATTGTTTTTTTGTTTTTTCTCTAGTTTTATGTGAACATCCATGACTGAGAATAGAATTAGTATTCTACCATGAAATTAATAAAAATAATTTAAAAAATCTTCATGTAAAACCTGCCAGAAACTAAACTTTAATTACCAATATGCTATATGAAGGACCCCTATTTATACCATTTTAATTATGTATGCAACACTGTATTGTTATTGTTTCATTTCTCTTCTTCTTCCTGCCTTTATTTTTTTCTAGCTTAGAGATTTCTCCTTTTTTTTCCTTTTTGTGGTTTTGTTTCTGTACAGATAGCACATTTTCTCCGCTGCTAAATAGTTCTTATACATTAAAGAGAATACAAAGGGAGCTTTACAAAGATTGTCTCTAATCTACAAGGATATGCTTCTTCAACTCTTCCTCTTGGGGAAAGGTATAGATATAAACACACATTTTTATTAACTTGCAAATTTCAAAACTCTCTGATTCAATTATGTACTCTAAGCAGGGGAGTAACCCTGAACAATAAATACTGAAGTTTACTAATTCATGCTAGATTTCTACTTGTAACGAAGGGTTAGGTGATTACCTTTAAAGCCTTCGATGGTCTGGGACCTATTTGGAATGTGTATTTCATTTCATACCTTCTCTGTAGTTATGACTGAGTGAATTGGATCTCGGGTTCTGTTGCTGACACTGGGCATTGCAGAATTTGTCACAGTCGCTTGCTTTCCTTTTGATATTCACTTGATTTAGAGATGAGGCCAAATCTACATTTTTACTTGCCTGGGGATATTGCAAAAAGCACCACTGTATTTTATTCCAGAAGAGTCTTGTTAATAACCTCTTACGGCTGGTAAAATTGCTCATCGTCTATGTGCCTTATGAAATACTTCTGAATTATGTCAACCCATCACTTCTTCACTTCTCTTTTGGATACCCCCCTCCCTGCCCTGCCTCTCATCATTCCCTCCCCAGTAAAGACAGACTGCAGTAAAAAAAGAAAACAAACTGTACCTTTTAAAGGTGAAAATGCAGTCAGTCATTTTGCATCCTGGAGATTTTGTAAATGATTGTTTTAGGAATTCAGTTGTTTGCTACCTCTAAGATCAATCAAATAGAATATTTTAGTCTGAATGAAAAGAAACATTTCAGTCAGTCATCCCGATATTTTGTCTACACGATACCCAAAATAAAACTTCAAATAATGTCTTAAGGTGCAGAAAACATATTTTATGTGTTTTCACGTATACAACTTCCAAGGAAACTGAGACAAGAAAAATAAGCAGAATTAGGTCAGTTTCTCTCAGGCACATGGTGCTATAGTGTAACAAGCTTTGTGGGCTCTCAGACACTTGGCTAAGATGGTATTTTCATAGCTGTTAAGATGAATATTCATAATATATCAAACTCAAAAGACCCACTACTGGGTGAGTCATCCTCTCCCCCAAACCCGTTTACCCTTGGATTATTTCCATTTCTGTCAAGGCGTTTCCTGTGGAGCAGACCCTTGGCTGGCAGCGGCAGCTGGCGTGCACTCACCCCTGACAGGGCCTGAAGCTCGTAGGAATGGACTCCCCTTTAGTCCAGCAGAAGGTTGAGGGCATTATTCCATGAAGAACATTTTGTCTGGAGAATGTGCTAAAAGGCAACCAGTGTTTCAGGCAAACTGCAGACTAGTTGGAATCAGATGTCTTCCCTGCCCTCCACTGTGGCCAGAGACAGTTTGTCACACTCTTCTTTCTGGAGGGGGAACTGACAAAATTGATACAGGGCTGTAGTCCTGCCATCCTGTGATATTAAACACGTTTCCAGGACAGAGACTTTCACTCAGGAAACCAGAAAGTTCCAAGTGGACTACAGGTGGGGGCTGAATATCTAGAAGGAAACAGAAGCCCATTCATTAGTAGGAGTGTAGAGAGATGCTAGAAAAGACAGTGTTATATCTGAAAAGGATAGAAGGACTTACCTATCTTTCTTGAAATAAGGATTGGTTTTCAGTGCTTGGGAAAGATGGCCAAGTTTAGGACAAAGGCAGAAAAAATGAAGGAGGATGGAGTTAAGAATATTTAGATTGAAAAAATAGAGGTTGGTAGCTGGTTAAGCACCATGCTATAGAGGGCAGGAGCATTATAGGTTATCTGAATTTTCTAACGGGTAAAAACTGAATTGTATGCTACTTTACACATACCTTTGTATTCTCCACTACCTTTTATCAGAAGGAAAATAAATACCTAAGGATTATGATAACAGTGGTTTGAGTAATGAAGCCAATTTTTGGAAGCAAGTTGGTTCTTTTCATGCATTCATCACACAATTTGAGAATTGACAAAATTCCATCTGTACAGGGGGCCACGTGGTCCTGTTGTGTGGAAACACAGCCTGAGATAAAAGCAAATATGGAGGCACTGCCATGCGTGGCCAGCAAGGTGGAAAGTTTGAAGTTATGCAGAACCCTTCTTCTCTTCCCCAAGAAGGAACATCTGAAGAGTTCCCCAGCCTGATGGCTAATTTCTTAAATGGTTCTGACATCTGCCCTTCCTTTCCACCATCACCAGGGTGATTCGCTTTTAATTACCTTTTTCCAGGGTTAATGTGTCCACTGTAACTCATCCCTCCCCTTGGACCTATCATATATGTCATTGTCGGCTTCATGTTCTGAAAATACTCCTGATACATTGGTTGCCGAATAGCCACTACTCTTCTGTTTAGAAAAGTTTAATCCATATTAGCCATACATGTCACTATATTTATGTTTTGCAAATATTTCATATTTTGACATGTATCTCAATGATCTAACCACCAAAAGAGATACAGAAAGTGATTTTTATCCTATGAACAAGGGTTTTTACCTGGACCTTTCTAAGTAATGACTCTTGCCTCCCTCTGCCTTTTGAGCAGAGGGCTGACGGCCTTGGTAGAAAAATCAGTTTAACCAAAAGACTAACTCAATTGCTTGGAATCCAGGCTAACTTAGGCAGCACAAATCATGAGACTGGTTAGCAGAAGAACTGACTGTTTAGTAAGACAAGAAAACGTGACTATACAGCTATGCAACATGTATTGATATTAACTACACTGAACTAATCAGAGTCCGTGAGAGAGGCTGCTCTCCTGCAAGGCCCTGAGTTCTCAAGGAGGCTTACTTGGATCAATGTATGTATGGATATTCACACAAGACTAAACAGTTCTCTTTCTTTATATCCTCTTGTGAAAACATCTGGGTCTCGATCCAGGACATCTGTCAGTGGAGACAATATCATCCTCCATAGAGTCTCGCAGATCTGCCTTGTTCTGTAACTAAAGTAGATTATTACAATATCAGGGTTACAATGCAAGTTCCCCACAATACTGGAAGTGGTCTGGTCTCAGCTGCCTTGTGTGGCAGCAATTCAGTCCGTCTTTCCTGCATGAAAATTCTAATACTAGGTTATTGAATACTACAGAGAAGGTGTCAGCTGTATGTTTCTGTATCAAAATTATGCAAAGAACCACTTCTAATTTTTTTTATTACATCTCAGTTGGTGTACTATATGCAGCAGTTGGTGTAAAACTGACTAGTCAGTGTGTTATATTAAACAATGTTTAATACTGTTATAATTTTAGTTCTGTTTTTTTAAATGGAACTTTTATTTCTTCAGATATTTAAGTTGAATTATTTCTGAAGTGCTTTTTTTTCTTTCTTCCTTTTTTAATTGAGGTATAGTTGATTTACAAAAAGTACTGTTTTTTTACTTGAACATAGTAATATATTGTAATGCTTGGATGAAGGGCAATGTACATTTTTTTGACAGAATTTAGTCTTTCAGTTGAATTTGGTCTTAATACAGAATCACTTTCTTGAATGGTCAAATTGGTGTTGAATTGTAATCTGAATTTCGCAATTGTTGCCATGAATATTATGAGGTCAAATAAAGAAGTTACCAGTAGTATGGAGATGTTTACCCTTGTAGACACATCTTCAGTGTGAGCTTTATATAAGTGTTTTAAACACTATAATGTTTTATGATTTTAGCGTATGCTTTTTCAGAGTGTAAGATCAGCAAGGTGTTTTTAAGATAAGTTTGTATCTATTTCCAGTGAAATGATAAAGACTTATTGCTGGCAGAAAGGGGCATATACATTTTAGCATCATGTAGGGGTTTAAAACATAAGGCAAGTCACCTCATCAAAGAATATACAGTTGGCAAATAAGCACATGAAAGATGCTCCACATCCTATATCATGAGAGAATTGCAAATTAAGACAAACCACTACACACCTATGGGAATGGACAAAATTTGGAACACTGACAACACCAAATGCTGGTGAGGTCGTGGAGCAACAGGAACTCTCATTCATTGAGGCTGGAAATGCAAAATGGTGCAACCACATTGGAAGACAGTTTGGCAGTTTCTTACAAAAGTAAACATAATCTCACCATATGATCCAGCAATTGTGCTCCTTAGTATTTACTCAAAGGAGCTGAAAACATGTCTACACAAAAACCTGTACATGGATTCATAATTTATTCATAATTGGTAAAATTTGGAAGCAACCAAGATGTCCTTCAGTAGGTGAATGGATAAATAAACTGTGGCACATCCAGACAATGGGCTATTATTCTGAGCTAAAAATGAATGAGCTCTCAAGCCATGACAAGACATGGAGGAAATATAAATACATATTACTAAGTGAAAGAAGCCAATCTGAAAAGGCTACAGACTGTAGGATTCCAATGCTATGACATTCTAGAAAAGTCAAAACTATGGAGACAGGAAAAAGATCAGTGGTTGCCAGGTAGGAGGGACAGATGGAGAGGTAAATACTTGGAGCACAGAGGGATTTTAGGGCAATAAAATTATTCTGTATGATATGATAATGGTGGATACATGTCATTGTATGTTTGTGAAAACCTGTGGAATGCACAATACCAAGAGTGAACCCTAATGTGAACTATGGATTTTGAGTAATAATGATGTTGCAGTGTTGGGTCATTTATTTAACGAGCATACCATCTGTTGGGGAGTGTTGATAGCCGGGGAGGCCGGGCCTGTGTGGGTGCAGGGGGTATACCTGTTTCTGTACCTTAACCTCGCTTGGCTGTGAACCTAAAACTGCTCTAAAAATCAAGTCTATTTAACAAACAGCACAAGTTAAATCAAAATAACCTTGTTTTTGTTAAATAATAGTGCATGAAATGCTTGTTTTTTATCCACTGACTGCATACCTTCCTTGCATCCAAATATCCCATTACACACTTAAAAAAATTGAACTGGTAAACTATTTTAAAGTATTTGTTAAAATAATTTTATTCCCAAATTATTAAAGATTTAGTCCAGTTTGCATTGCATGGCTAAAAAGGCTTTTGGTTTGTTTTATTTTCAGAAGACACCACTGGTTCTTAAGGGCTCAGGCAGTATAATCTCAAAGGTCTGTTTTCCGTGTGACATCAAAACATAACTCTCATTAGTGATTATAGGGGCTTGGGGCACATGCTGAAGATTAAATACACACACAAATTGTTAAATTTTATAAAAATGATTTCCTTTTATTATGTCATAAATCATTATTATTTCTAATGTCATCTGTAATTTTGTGGACTAGTATGATACATGATGCTCTGATGCCTTTTGAAAGCTGCACAGAAGAGGAATAGAGCTGCCAGCTGTGGGTGACTGGAGCCTTCAATCTGTATTCCTGGCGTTTCCAGCAAAGGGCTACAGAGTTTCATGTGCAGCTCTCTTCTAAGAATTCTTGATTGCCCAGCACCCATGATATAATAATACTTGTACCTATCTGGTTAATTAACTATTTGAATGAGCAGAGCATATTTGTCATAGGCCAAATATGAATTTCCAAGTTTGCACATATACATACCCACACAAACTTGGCGGGTACCATTGAATATGTCTTCAATGTCATTTTCAATGTCCAGGTTTTTCTATTTCATCTTTGTAATTTAGAAATGACCTAAGTTCTCATCCTCAAAAGATATTAGAAGGATGATTTGGCAACAGATAGAGAGCTTCATGAATCTCAGATCCCTCCTATGGAATGGATAGTGTTGAATTTTAAATTCTTTATTGCCTTCATATCTCTATGTGTTGTAAAAGCAGCCCTGAACACCAGACCACATCAGGTGTCTGTCTGCAGACCCGACAATAACCCACTCTACCCCAGTTGCTATTCCTCTCGTGTGATCGGAGGAAGAAATCTCGCACATACTTGCTCTCACCTGATTGCGTATGATGTTAGTGTTGTAACAAGTGACAAGAATTATTGTCAAGAATAAGAATTATTCTGTCGACTCAGCTCTATGTTACAGGAAGATATCAAATAATAAGATCTAGACCTGATTCCCTAGCAGAAGAGCAAGAGTTAGGAGAGGCAGTCTGTGGTTTTCCATAGCAACGCTTTTTGAGATACAAATGATGATTTTCTTTTTAAATATTTTTTTTTCTAAAAGCTTAAATATTTGTTCTTCATGGTCATATCTTTAATACATCTAAAACATATTTTTTGGCATGGTGTAAAATAGATGTCTAATATTTTTCACACTTATATAAGCAATGATCAACACGTTATTGAGTGGCTCAGATTTTTCCTGGTGATCTGCAGTGGCACCTGGCCTAGGTTTCTCTTTAGGCCTTGGTCTGTTTCTGACCTCTGTACTGTTTTCATGGTGTATTTTAGTGTTCTTGAATTCTTCTCATCATTATAGCTTGCTGTCAATTCTTGATACCTGTTGAAGGGAGATCCCCCCTACCACCCCAGCCTATTTCCTCTTCAGAAATGTATTGGATATCTTTGGCCCTTTGTTTTCTCATATAAATTGACAAACAGAATATACAATTCATGAAACAATGGCTGGAATTTTGGTAGAATTACACTGATTTAGGGAACAGTTTGGAGATAACTGAATTTTTTACGGGATTAAATATGTAAGATCATGACAAAACTCTCCATGTATTAGATATTTTCAAGGGTATTTTTTGGTATTAAAATGATTTTATAGTATTCTCCATAATTATTTCACGTCTTCTAAAATAATTCACTTTTAGATATCTAATACATTTACATTTTCCTAAAAAAATGTATTCTTAAAAATGTCATTGTGTATTGGTTTTTGCTGACATTTTGTGTTGTTTATTTCTATGTCTTAAAACACTGCTAGTGTGTCTTATTAATCCCAATTATATGTGTGTGTTTTGGGCTAAAACCATCATGTGATTTCTAAACAATAGCTATGTGTAGCTTCTTTTTTAATCCCCATAATTTTGGTTTTTCTAATCACACTGTAATGGCTAACAATGGTGCAGAGAAAAGTAAACATGCTTGTTTTGGGCACAGATGACCTGATAGTAAAGGGAATATTTACATTCCACCATGAAACAGGATGGTTGTTACAGGGATTTTTGTAGATAATGTCTATTGGATTAAAGAAATCTTCTATTCTCAATTTGCTAACATTTTTACCATGAGTGATTTTTCAAGTTTATCACATATTTTTTCTGCATTAGTAAGGTGATCACTTGACTTATTTCTGTTAATTTGTTGATGTGGTAAATTACCTAAATTATTTTTCTTATGTTAAAAAACTTGCAGGGGTGATCCTACGTTTTTTTTGACGTACTTGTGAGATTGGACACCAGATTTCCTCCCTTCTATTGCATTATTCTGGTTGTGATAGTAAGGCATCATTTGTCTCATAAAATACTTTAAGAACATTTCCTCTTTTCATGTATTCTGGAAAGATTTCTGTAAAAGGAATTAGATTTTCTGTATGTTTGGTAGATCTCAAAAATATTCTCTGAGATTATTATTTTCTTGGTGGAAATGTTGTGAATTACTGAGTTTATTTCTTTAATGATACAGGATAACTTACACTTTTATTTCTTCTTGAGATAGCATTTTGTCAGAATGATTTTAGATACCTAATTGTTTGCTTATTTATATTTTTATAAGCACACTAGCTGGATTGCTTTCTGTGTTTTGTATGGTGCAAATTTTTCAAATTTATTTTAGGTGTGTGTTTTGTAAAGAGCATATGGCTGGATATTTTTAATCGAGCCTGGCAATCTTTGTTTTTAACTGGATGACTCAGTTCTTTGCCATTTATGGTGATTACCCTATAGTTAGATTTATTTCTACTATCTCATTCCTGCTTTTTCTATATTTTACTTTTCTTCATGCAGCCATTGTGTGGATTAGTTGGGGAGTTTATCCCTATTTTTTCTCTACCCT
Organism: Neophocaena asiaeorientalis asiaeorientalis; assembly: GCF_003031525.2. Lineage (NCBI taxonomy): Eukaryota > Metazoa > Chordata > Mammalia > Artiodactyla > Phocoenidae > Neophocaena > Neophocaena asiaeorientalis. Next base: position 1,002,880 of record NW_020174431.1, on the reverse strand, counting down.
TTAAAAAACTATAAATTCAAATTTCTGTTTGTTTAAGGGTATCATAGGAATTTTAGCATGTACATTTTACTTCATGAAGTCAAAATTTGAGCCCTGTTAATACCACACTCTTAAATAACTCAAGAACCTCAATTACTTTAACTGTGATCAGCTTTTTCAACTCATACAATGTTTTCAAATAGTTTGGTCATATTCTAATGTCACAAATTAGACACTCTTATTGCTTTGTACTAGTGATGCCTTTGTAAACTATTTACACACCTTCTTCACTCACCACACCTCCTGTACAGTATTCACATTGTCCATATGGAATCATTTTGCTTTTTTCTAAACGTTTCTATAATGAGAGTTTGTTGGTGATAAACTCTCAGTTTTTGTTTAAAAGAACATATCATTTATTTTGTTCTCATTCTTGAGTTCACCGAGTATAAAATTCCAGGTTGACAGATTTTTTTTCTCAGCATTTTGAGGAGACTGTTCCGCTGCATTCTGGCATTAGCTGTCGCTGATGAGAAGTCCTCTATCTGTTTCATTGTCGCTACTCTGTGGAACTTGTCTTTCATGTTATTTATTCTGCAGTATAAAATATCTTCACTGCCTTTGGTGCCCTATGGCTTGTCTACAGTATTTATAGATAGGGAGTTCACTGGGCTTACTGGCTTTGCATCTCAAGATGCTCAGCAATTGTGTCTTTGAACCTTGTCTCCCCCACCATTTTCTTGGTGTTCTCTTTCTCAAGTCCAATTTGATATACGTTGGACATTCTCAGTCTGTCATGTGTGCTTCTGCTCCTTCCCCTTTTTATAAAATGCTCCTTGTTCATGTTTCTGGCCTACATTCAGAGAATTCTTTTTTTTTTTCAAGTATACTTACCAGGTCACTAAGATTTTTGCTTGGATTACACACATACTTGGTTTTAAAGTCAATTACAATCAGTTTTTAATCTCAGTTATTTTTTTATTTGTAAAATTTGTAGGTTATTTTTCAAGTCAGTTTCATTTTAGCAGCCTTTTACACTTCGCTAATATTTTCATTTATATTTTTATACCTTCTAGACTGACTTCTTTTATGTATTTATGTTGGAAAATTTAAATATTTTCAGTGCTTGGAGTTTGACATTTCCTATTTCTTCATGGAGCTTTAGGGTACCTTCCTTAAGAGAGAATTTGTGGTTGCTTCTTCCAGGTGCCTGCACTACATACACAGCTTTAACCCAGGACTACTTTACATTAAAATCCCATTTTCCTTTCAGCCTGACACAAGGTGTGAATTCTAGCTCCTATTACTGAGACAGGCTGGGACCTGGGACCCTTTCCTGCAGTGCTGCAATGCTTGCAGCTGAACACACCTCTCCTCAAGCTACAAAATACAGAGAAACTGTATGGGGCTAAAAATAACTGTGTGCATGCTCAGATGGGGCAAATTCTGGACCCAAAAGATACAAAAGGACAAAAAAACTCAACTGCCATTTCTGAAGAGCCAGGAGCAAAAACTGGGTGTCAGAACAACAGCAGAGTACTACACATGCCCCCCTGCACTCAACACCACAAAGGGGTGGGCACACCACCTAAGCCACCACTCCGGCCTGACCCCTGGACACACACTTACCCTCACCCCATATAGGGAACGAGCTCGCCCCTCCTTGGGGAGCAAGCAAGGGAACCTGTTACTTGTTTTCGCTCCCTCCTGCAGCCGGCACAGGAGCCCCAATAAAGCCTTGCCTGAGTTTCTTGTCTGGCCTCCAGTCAATTTCTGTTGACTGAGGAAGGCCAAGCAACCTGGTTGGTATTGCTACCAAAAGCCAGCCTGAGGTTATAGGGTTTCCAAGATCTAGAGAAGCAGCTTTCCCTGAAGCCTGCATTTTCATTTTGTGTTTTGTTTATCCACTAAAGGTGTCACTCTCCAGGTACCCAGGAGGTGACTGCCCTGGGGAGCTAGGGGAAGGGGTGCCGAGCTCACTTCTCAGTTTGCAGAAGCCCAGGCTATGTCCTGACCCCATGCCTTCCCCGTGCTTGCTGCAGGCCACAGGTTCTGATGATAACTGAAGCAGCTTTTGGTTTGGGCTTCCCCGTCTCTTGGAATTCCTGCTCTGTTGTCATTTAGGAGCCTCTGAAGACTGTCCTTACTTCCTGCCCAATATGTGATGCATTCAAAGAGGTTTTAAAAATATATAATCTAGCACATTTAATTTTCCAAATCATCCTCTCTCTGAATCTCTGTCTCTCTGTCTTTCTCTCTCCTTCCCTTCATCCCTCCCTCCCTGTCTCCCTTCCTCCCCATTCTCACTTTCTCATGTATATCTATACATTATATATACCTATAAACTTAATATTTTAAGTACTTTTTCAGAATGTTTCAGTGAATCTTCCACCATGATAAATTCAGCACTTTTCAATAAAATTCAGTAGCATTTTTTATTAAATTATATTAAATATTATTTTTGCAGGCTGTAGTTATTTTTATAAAATTATTTGCACATTATATACATCTGGATTTCATATTTCTCTCTTTATCCATTTTTCAAAAATAAATCTTGCCCAGGCATACCATGGAAATGACAGCAGCAATTGCATGTGTTAAAACTGTTACACTAATACTCCAAGATCTTTGCAATTGCTATAAAATCAGATTATTATTTTACATTAAACTTAGATCAAAATAATGTAGAAACTCTGTTCTAGATTTAAGGACCACTTTGTATAATCAGCACTATTGTATATATTCTATTGCACTTGTTTCCCACATACACCCACATACAACCTCACATTTTTTCTAAAGTACTTATATAATTCTAGAATATATTGATATAAACCGTTCACATATTTTTTTATAATTACTGATGCATTCTAAACATGCCCCCAAATGCAGAAAATAGTATCAGACATGCTTATGTATCCCCCACCGAGATTAAAAAATCATTAACAATTTGCTTCATTTCACACACACATAGGCCTTCTCCTTTTCTCTTTATCCCTTCGAGTTTTTGTATCTTTGTATCTTTCTTAAAAAATGAAACAAAATCCTCACATGATCTTTTCACTCCCCATCACAGTTCAGAATTAACCACTGTTTGGAATTATAGTTTTACCTTTCCTATATTTGCATCTGTACTTCTAGTACCTAGAAAAAGCATCTGTAAATAATATACACTGCAGAAATTTTTGAAAGTTATATATATTTTATTCTTGCTTATATCCTTTTGCAACTTTGCTTTCTGCTCTATATTTCATAATTGTGGGATTTAGCTAAGCAAATATAGATTCAGTTCATTTAGTTTAGCTGCTGTATGAAATGCCACTGTATGAATAAATCAGGTTATGTGCTCACCTTCTAAGTGATGGTTACGTTGTTTCCACTTTTGCCCTCTCTCAAACACCGCTACAAAGAGTAGTTCTGTGCATGTAGTGAACATGGATGGGACTATTCTCTAAGGTCCACCATTAACTTAAAGGATGGCTGGTTAGCATATGTGCATTTCAGCTTTCCCACATATTGCCAAGTTGCTGCCTGAGACCATTGTACCAATTTACACCCCCTCAAACAAGGTACAATCCTGTTTCCTCCATTTGAGACAAAACTCTGTTATCAGACATTAATCTGTTCCTGTGTTTTGGGTATTTAATTGTATTTACTTTGTGGCTTATTTATATATCTCTGATTACTAATGAAGCCAACCATCACCTTTTATGAGTTTATTAGCAATTCCACTTTTTGTTCTGTTACTCTCCTTTTCATCTCTTTTCCTATGTAGTTTTCTCTATGGATTTGTTGGAGTTCAATCTATTCTTATAGTAATCTTTTCTTGCTTAAATAGACGGTAGACATCTTTTTCTAGTGTGTGGTCTATTTTATTCAGCTTGTTTATTATATCTTTTTCATGGAGATGTTTTGAATTTTAATAAAATCAAATTTATCAATCTTTTATTTTTCTCCATAGTATTTGGTTTCTAAGATTTGCCTAAAAAAATTCTTCTTTCCCAAATGTCACAAAGATACTTTCCTACTTTTACTTCAAAATCATTATAATTTGTATATTGAGACCTTTAGTCTATTTGGGTTTTATTTTTCTGCATCTTGCAAGGTAGGGATCTAATCTAATGTGGATTTCTAATGAATAGATGGTATTCCCAGACAACTTGTGAATAGCGCCTCCTTTAAATTCTCACATGTAGTTCAGTCTTTATCATGTGTGGAGTCCTGGTGTATAAATGAGTCCCTTTCATGGCTTTCATTTCTATCCCATTGGTCTATTTTTCTATCCCTCCACTAGGATGTCTCTTTTCCATTGCATTTAACTAAGTATAGATACTTTGTGAAATGAGTCTTCCTTTGTTCTTCTTTAAATTGTTCTTAGCTGCATATTTTTGTTTGTTTACTGGAGAAGCAAAGTGATAAAGAGTTCAGACTCTTGCTCTGACACTGATTCTCCGATCTTGGCCAAGTTGCTTAACCAATCAGCTCCTCTGAATGTAGTTGATATCATTATCTCCTAGGGGTTTTAAAGGTTCAAAAGAGTTACTATATTTAAAGTACTTAGGAAAGTGTCTGACACTCAGTAAGTTCCCCACAGATGTAGATTTTTAAAAATTATTTTGCCCTGTATTTTTCATATGCATATTAATACACATTTCATGTGTTTATTTGTACATGTCTAATAAAACCTACTAGATTCTGGTTGGAATAGCATTGAAATTATAGCTAATTTGGGAGAGAGTTAGAATCTCTACAAAATTATTCTTCCAGGACACATATGGAATTCACTCTCTATTCACTTAGATCTTCTTTTAAACCTCTTAATATGTTTACTTATTCTATATAAAATTCTTTGACTTAGTTATATGTATTCTCATGTATAGTTTTTGGTATTACATTATATCTTTTAAAATCATGTTTTCCAATTTTTATTAGTGTTTGCAGATGCCATTGGCAATGTACATTGATTTTGTATGCTGCCACAATGGATGAAATTCTCTTATTAGCTCTAATATTTTTCTGTAACTTATTTTAATTTAAGTAGAAAATGAGACATTTTGTAAAGTATTAAGATTTTACTATTCTTTTCCAAGCTGTATAACTGTTATTTCATTTTCGTGTATTATTGCATTGTCTAGCACCTCCAGATGACGTTAAATAGAAAATCTGGTATTGAACTTGATGACTGATATTGCTCCCAACTCATAGTGGAAATGATTCTAAGATTTCACCACTGCGTATTGGGGTTACTGTAGACTTTTGAGATATACCGTCTATGAGTGAAGAAGAACAATTTTTTCTAGTGCTCTTTCCCTAAAGCTTCTGGGAACATCCCCCCACATCATATCATATATAGGGGTTAAATTTTATGAAAGATTTTTTGAATCATAAATTATTACCATATTTTAAATTCTGAATCTGCTAGTGAACTTGTTGATGCGAAAGGTGGTTTCTTGTTAAGTTTGTTTCTGGGACAGGGATTGAGGGGTTGTCTACAAGGATAGATTTTTGGCCAAAGTAAAAGTCATTCCAGTATTACATTAGTTTAAATACTAAATCAATCAAATTACTGAAATAAAAAACTCAAGTTCTTAACCATAATCTAAAGCTTGTAGATTAATTAAATGCCTTTAAGCATTTCAAACTACGTCTATAAATGTAATGTATTCAAATTATTTTTCTTTTTTTTAACATCTTTATTGGAGTATAATTGCTTTACAATGGTGTTAGTTTCTGCTTTATAACAAAGTGAATCAGTTATACATATACATATGTTCTCATACCTCTTCCTTCTTGTGTCTCCCTTCCTCCCATCTTCCCTATTCCACCCCTCTAGGTGGTCACAAACCACCTAGCTGATCTCCCTGTGCTATGCGGCTGCTTCCCACTAGCTATATACTTTACATTTGGTAGTGTGTATATGTCCATGCCACTGTCTCACTTTGTCACAGCTTACCCGTCCCCCTCCCCATATCCTCAAGTCCATGCTTTAGTAGGTCTGTGTCTTTATTCCCATCTTACCCCTAGGTACTTCATGACCTTTTTTTTTTTTCTTAGATTCCATATATATGTGTTAGCATACAGTATTTGCTTTTCTCTTTCTGACTTACTTCACTCTGTATGACAGACTCTAGGTCCATCCACCTCACTACAAATAACTCAATTTCGTTTATATTTATGGCTGAGTAATATTCCATTGTATATATATATGTGCCACATCTTCTTTATCCATTCATCTGTTGATGGACACTTAGGTTGCTTCCATGTCCTGGCTATTGTAAATCGAGCTGCAATGAACATTTTGGTACATGACTCTTTTTGAATTATGGTTTGGGCTATTGGGATTGACATGTATACACTAATATGTATAAAATGGATATCTAATAAGAACCTGCTGTATAAAAAAAATAAAATTCTAAAATTCATAAAAAAGAAAACTAAACCATACACAAAAATAAACTCAAAATGGATTTTTTTTTCTTTTTTTTATCAATTTTGTTTATCTTCTCAAAGAACAATCTTTTGTTTTATTGATCTTTGCTACTGTTTTCTTTGTTTCTTTTTCATTTATTTCTGCTTTGATCTTTATGATTTCTTTCCTTCTACTAACTTTGAATTTTGTTTGTTCTTTAGTTCCTTAGGGTTTAAGCTTAGATTGTTAAGGTTAGGCTGGTATTACTATAAACTTCCCTCTTAGAACTGCTTTTGCTGCATCCCATAGGTTTTGGATCATCGTGTTTTCATTGTAATTTGTCTCTAGGTATTTTTTGATTTCGTCAGTGATCTCTTGGTTATTTAGTAATGTATTGTTTAGCCCCCATGTGTTAGTATTTTTTACATTTTTTCCCCTGTAGTTTATTTCTACTTATAGTACTGTGGTCAGAAAAGATGCTTGATATAATTTAAATTTTCTTAAATTTAGTGACACTTTATTTGTGACCCAAGATGTGATCTATCCTGGTGAATGTTCTGTGCGCACTTGAGAAGAAAGGATAATCTGCTGTTTTGGATGGTATGCCCTATAAATATCAATTAAATCTATCTGGTCTATTTTGTCATTTAAAGCTTGTGTTTCCTTATTAATTCCCTGTTTGGATGATCTGTCCATTGGTGTAAGTGAGGTGTTAAAGTCCTCCACTATTATTGTGTTACTGTCGATTTCCTCTTTTAGAGCTGTTAGCAGTTGCCTTATGTATTGAGGTCCTCCTATGTTGGGTGCATATATATTTATAATTGTTATATCTTCTTCTTGGATTGATCCCTAATCATTATGTAGTGTCCTTCTTTGTCTCTTGTAACATTCTTTATTTTAAAGTCTATTTTATCTGATATGAGTATTGCTACTCCAGCTTTCTTTTGATTTCCATTTGCATGGAATATCATTTTCCATCCCCTCACTTTCAGTCTCTATGTGTCCCTAGGTCTGAAGTGGGTCTCTTGTAGACAGCATATATATGGGTCTTGTTTTTATATCCATTCAGCCAGCCTGTGTCTTTTGGTTGGAGCATTTAATCCATTTACATTTAAGGTAATTATCGATAGGTATGTTCCTATTACCATTTTCTTAATTGTTATGGGTTTGTTTTTGTAGGTCCTTTTCTTCTCTTGTGTTTCCCACTTAGAGAAGTTCCTTTAGCATTTTTTGTGGAGCTGGTTTGGTGGTGCTGAATTCTCTTAGCTTTTGCTTGTCTGTAATGCTTTTGATTTCTCTGTCGAATCTGATGAGATTCTTGCTGGGTACAGTAATCTTGGTTGTAGGTTCTTGCCTTTCATCACTTTAAATATATCATGCCACTCCCTTCTGGCTTGTAGAATTTCTGCTGAGAAATTATCAGTTAACCTTATTGGAGTTTCCTTGTATATTATTTGTCATTTTTCCCTTGTTGCTTTCAATAAGTTTTCTTTTTCTTTAAGTTTTGTCAATTTGATTACTATGCGTCTTGGCATGCCAAGATAAATGTGGGTTTATCCTGCCTCAGACTCTCTGCGCTTCTTGGACTTGGGTGGTTATTTCCTGTCCCATGTTAGGGAAGTTTTCAACTATAATCTCTTCAAATATTCTCTTGGGTCCTATCTCTCTCTCTTCTCCTTCTGGAACCCGTATAATGTGAATGTTGTTGCGTTTAATGTTGTCCCAGAGGTCTCTTAGGCTGTCTTCATTTCTTTTCATTCTTTTTTTTTATTCTGTTCCGCAGTAGTGAATTCCACCCTTCTGTCTTCCAGGTCGCTTATCTGTTCTTCTACCTCAGTTATTCTGCTATTGATTCCTTTTAGTGTGTTTTTCATTTCAGTTATTGTATTGTTCATCTCTGTTTGTTTGTTCTTTAATTCTTCTAGTTCTTTGTTAAACATTTCTTACATCTTCTCGATCTTTTCCTCCATTCTTTTTCTGAGGTCTGGATCATCTTCATTATCATTATTTGGAATTCTTTTTCTGGAAGGTGTCCTATCTCCCCTTTATTTAGTTGTTTTTCTGGGGTTTTATCTTGTTCCTTCATCTGGTACATAGCCCTCTGCCTTTCATCTTGTCTATCTTTCTGTGAATGTGGTTTTTGTTCCACAGGCTGCAGGATTATAGTTCTTCTTGCTTCTGTTGTCTGCCCTCTGGTGGATGAGGCTATATTAGAGGCTTCTGCAAGTTTCCTGATGTCAGGGACTGGTGGTGGGTAGACCTGGGTGTTGGTCTGGTGGGCAGAGCTCAGTAAAACTTTAATCTGCTTGTCTGCTGATGGGTGGGGCTTGGTTCCCTCCCTGTTGGTTGTTTGGCCTGAGGCGACCCAATACTGGAGCCTACCCAGTCTTTGTTGGGGCTAATGGCAGACTCTGGGAGGGCTCACACCAAGGAGTACTTACCAGAACTTCTGCTGCCAGTGTCCTTGTCCTCATGGTGAGCCACAGTCACCTCCAGCCTCTGTGGAGACCCTCCAACACTAGCTGGTAGGACTGATTCAGTCTCCTATGGGGTCACTGCTCCTTCCCCTGGGTCCCGATGCACACACTACTTTGTGTGTGCCCTCCAAGAGTGGAGTCTCTGTTTCCCCCAGTCCCGTTGAAGTCCTGCAATCAAATCCCACTAGCCTTCAAAGTCTGAATCTCTAGGAATTTCTCCCGTTTCCGGACCCACATGTTGGGAAGCCTGACGTGGGGCTCAGAACCTTCACTCCAGTGGGTGGACTTCTGTGGTATAAGTGTTCTCCAGTTTGTGAGTCACCCACCCAGCAGTTATGGGAATTGATTTTATTGTATTGCACCCCTCCTACCATCTCATTGTGGCTCCTCCTTTGTCTTTTGATGTGGTGTATGTTTTTTGGTGAGTTCCAGTGTCTTCCTGTTGATGATTGTTCAGCAGTTAGTTGTGATTCCAGTGCTCTCATAAGAGGGAGTGAGCACATGTCCTTCTACTCCACCATCTTGAACCAATCTCTCAAATTATTTTTAATCACCTCAATTACCTGATAGATTTGCATTCCCAAGCTCACAAGTAGATATTAAATATCTAATAACCTAATAAAGATGGCAATTTTAATTTCTCTGCTCTGTTTCAATACCATTTACAAATTTAAGAAGATTTCAAAACTCAACAAATTAACATTTTTCACTTACATAATTTTAAATTGGAATTAAAATGACAGCATATTATATATTCTAATATGATAACAGATGAATATAAATACTTAATATATGTATTTTTGTATATTTATCAAAATTATTGATTCCACAAGTTTAATTCATATTGTCTCTATATTTAATCCCATTATTTCTGAGTAGATAGAGATTCTTAACCTTTAAGTAAACTCTTATGTCATCTTAAAGAACCATGAGGTTATTTCCCCAGGGAAACTGTGAGAATTGCCCATGACTGAGCTGTTCAGTGCCAGGTCTGGGGCTATAGGTATCCAGGGCTGTCCTTCTCAAGCACCCCCTTCTCCCTTCCCCACTGCCCCAGCCTTACCTTCTAACACTAAGCTTTTTTCGTGGTCACCATGGCACATGTCTCAGGCCAGGGCTGTCATTTAGCCCAAGCTCCAAGTCTGAGTTATAACATTTCAAAATTTTAAGTTGCCAGATGATAAGATAATTGCTTCAGTCTAAGTTTTCCATATAATTTCTGCCTACTGGGACCACAAACATTATAAATAAAGAAACAAATGTTATTTGATAAATGTGGGCTATATCATGAGGCTCTGATTTGTGCTATTTAGTAAGGTCATTCTGTGGGAACAGAGAATTAAACCAAGAGCATTTCTGCTGTTGACCCATACTTAGTTTGATGTTATCCAAATCAATCATGTTCTATAATCATTTTTAAACATTCTGGAATCAGTGTGCTAACACTTTGTTTTAGAAATTTTATATTCATATTCAAAAGAGATTGGTCTAGAAATTTCCTTGCACCTAACCATTCTTCCTGGTTTAAAATCAAGGGAATTTCAGTCTTATTTTATGACTTGGGGGGATTTTCAATGTTTTTTTCTCTTTCATTTGTACAATTTGTATAAAAGGGGACTGTATTCCTTGAAGGTTTGGAAAATATTGCTTAGACCCATCTGGTCCTAGTGTTTTATTCGTGGGTACATTTTAATCTACTCATTTAATTACATTGATTTGAAATCCTATTTCAATTATCTATTTCTTCTCTTATAGTTTTTGTGCTTTATGTATTTTTGAATACAATTTTATGTAAAATCTAAATTTATCAGTATAACTTATTCATATATTTTTATCTTAAAATATGTGTTACATGACAGTACTTAATTTCTTGTTATTTACATACATCTTTATTTTTATTCAAAGGTTTGTCTTTTTTTCACCTTTAAAAGAATAAACTCTTAGTTTTCTGACTTTAATAATACTCTGTTTTCTATTTCATTAATTGTGCCTTCATACTATGTTAAACATTCTGGACTTGGGGATTTATTTATGGTAAGTTAAATACTTCGTTCTGTTGAAAAGTCTGCTTAATAGTTTTGCTATTCTTGTTTTCTAATATATGCATTTATGGCAACCTATTTTTTTCCAAATACAAATTTAGCTATATTATACAATTTTTTTTAGGTATTGCTTACATTGCTTTGCAATTATTACCGTATTTTTACTAATAGTATTCCTTGGTCAGTGGAATATTCTTTAGAAAAATGTTGTACCTTCTAAATTATTATTGTTGCTGTTATTATTTTGAATTTCTTCTATTAAGAAATGTATTGATATACTTAAACAAAGAATTGTCCCTCTCTGGGTAATACCTTTTTTTCTTTGCATTTTACTTTCTGTGAAGAAATTCTGTTTGGCTCTGATGTTTGTTCTTATCCCCACTCTCTCTGTCCTCTTTTTCAGGACTCCCATTGGCACACATGTTGGATATTTTTATTCTACCCACATGTGTGTTGAGTTCCTTTACTTGTGTTCCTACTAGTAGTGTTTCTTGGAAGGTTCTGCATTGTTTCCCTGGCTGTCTTCCTCTAAGTCTCTCCTTGACTGTATTACACCTGCTTTTAGATCCATCCATCAACTTTCAATTTAAAAGACTGTATTTTAAAAAAATTTCTTTAATTTCTTGTGGGTTTCATTTATTCTTTTTTCATGGTTTCTTATCTTTTCTTCAGGGCTTTGATACTATTTATGCTGTGAAAAATTTTAATTGTATTCTTTTAAAAATACTCTTTGTTTCAGATTTACATTTCATCCTTTCAACTCACTGAGTTTAAGACTTGATTTTGGTTTTGTGCTTTGAGTCTCACTGATGTTGTGTGGTGTAACTCATGAATGGGAGGCTAGTTTTCTTAGTGAGGGTTCCTTGTGACCTGGATTGTGAGCATCTTCCATAGTGTATTCTATTTACTTTTGCCAAGAGCCCCAGGCAAGTAGCTGGCCTGCAGTTCACATCTCAGTTAGGTGGTTCCTGGACCTTATGAGTGGTGTAAATACAAGCTTTCAAAACGCATTCCAGGTGCATGCTCATGGTTTCAAATTCTACCAACTTTTTTCTTCTTCCCCAGATTTCAGGCTGAGAAATATCTTAGTGTCTTCTATGCATACATTTCATATTATTTTTAATAAATTAAATGTATTTGATACTTTTGTCCATAATTTCATAATGTTTCTTGCAAGAGGCTTTTCCACTTTTTATTATATCCACTGTGCTGGCCCTAGAAACCTATACATATGTCCTAACCCAACGAGAAGCTAAAATTTTAAAATCTACTAGAATATCTGAAATGTTAACTATTTGCTTATATCTGCCATACCCCTAACAACTAATGAAATTCTAAAATCTTTTGTATTATTCCATTCCTATTTCATCTATGCCAGCACAATTGGTTAGCAAAATCTGTTTATTGCCCTAACAATAATAGAATGTTTGGGCTGCCTCAATTATGCAATTATCTATGTACTTTAAAAGCAATAAGAACAAGTGAAGTAGTTGTCTACTCTGTAGTTACAAAAGGTCATCTTATATTCGGTTATTCATGCAATACTAGGATGCCCAAAATCATTATTAGCATACGTTAGGATAATATGAATGTGTTATCACATATTTTAATTATTATATATGAGGGATGTGAAAGTCAGCCTATATAACCATCAAATACTGCAAAGATTGAATTTAGAAAATCACTCATTTCCCATCTTGAGAAAGCTGCATTTTCACAGTAACTTCATAACAATACAGAAATATATAAAATAATGTGTTAGTTCCCGTAACTGAGAATACATTAAATAGTTTTTTTTAAATTCTAAAACACGTTTATTTTGGTAAGTGATGAATTCTTACTCATCAAGAAATGGACAACTTTCTAAATAAATATTTCCTTTCATCACCCTAAGATATTATTTCTTGCCTTAGGCCAAACCCATCCTTATAATTTCTCCTTCAAATCTTTCTAAGTGTCAAAACCACACTGGGAAGCATGTCTCAGAACTGGTGAAAGCCTAGCTTACATACCAGATTAAGCCTTAAGTTGGAATATGATGACATACAGAGGAACTAAGCAGTGTGTGAGAAAAACCACAGGGCACACTGCTCAGCTCTCTGTGCCTGGAAGATGCCCCAGGGGCAGCTTTGCCTCGTTGCCACTTGTACTGCTGGCTTATCCCTTCGTTCTTTTATTCTATGCTCTTCTATGATCAAGAAAGCCATTAATAGTAAGTCTGCTAAGAGCTGGGGTCACTGAATTGTCGATCATCTTGTATCTAGGAAGGGAATGCACAGGAAGACAGCCTCGAGTGTGTGCTGAGATCGGACTGTTCTCTTTCATAGTCTCCCTTTCAGAGCCTCTGTTGTCCTTCTTACTAGGTTTCCCTACTTTTTCAATAGTCCATGTCCCTCCTGGGTCTTGATTCTGCTTCCTATTCAAACCCACCATTGCAGCCTCCCATGACTCCAAGAGCCAACACCTTCAAGGGCTTCAAGTCTTAAATTACATTTCCTCTCTCACCATAAAAAAAAAACAATAATAAATAAATGAATTACTTTGTCCTGTGTAAGTAATTTGATAACCCTATAAGTTTATTCAAGCCTTTTCCAACTTCTGTTAACTCCAGTGACCCCATATCATTAAAATATAACAGAAAGATATTCTTCCTGACTCCTAATCATGGGAACCCATGAAAGACATTCACCAAGATGGGCATTGGTCCCTCAAGGGCCAGGATGGGTACCAACTCCAAGCACTCTGAGAAAGAAGAAATGTGACAAAAATAATGCTGACATCTAATGAGTCAGCATTAGAGAGTAAATGCAGGCTGAGTAAATACGAACTTGGAGCCAACAAGATAAGAGCAATGAGGAGTGAGATTAAGATCAGTCAGGAGGTATTGTTGGTAGTGAGGAGTTGCTGGGGAAAGGGAATGTTTGCCTCCAATAGTTTTGAGACAAAATGAACAACATACAGAGGAAAATCAGCCTATTGTGGGGACAAGTAAAGTTGAGCCAATTCCTGTTTTTAGACAGCCTCAAATAAAAGGAATCTCACATTTAGCCAATACTGAAAATAAGTTAAAATTATGCAATTTCCACAAACGGTTAATTTTAATTACCTACAGAATGAGATGTTGACCAGATTTTCCATCTGCTTTGATGCAGATGCATATGATTTACTCATAGTCCTTTTGTTCATACATTTTCAGTTATGGTTTATTTTTCATTGCAGTATCAGGGTTTCCTCTTTTTCCAAGTTAGAGAGTCTCTGTCCCACCCAATTTCCTTTTCATGGACTATAACATTCCCTCCTAACCCAAAAGCAAAGTTTACCAGAATTGACAGTTTAATACAGTAAAAAAGAAAATTGCATGCCCTCAAGTATGTAGTCAAACCATACTTGAAGAATTACAACAAAATAAAGACTACAGACTTGTTTTTACTACATCACTAGCCTGGTAAAATTTGTGAACTAGAGTAATACAGGCAAATTCCTTTGGCCCTCCTGTTGGCCCTCTTGTGTTTGGTGAATGAGGCAGCACACACACATGTGCACACACACAAAGTCACAAAAATAATCATGGCTGATTATTCTAGTCTGAGATAGAAGTCAGATTAATAAAATGGATTTAACTCTTGATCATCCAGGCTAACAGAGTTGACACTGCAAACTTTCAGATGGCACAGAAATTGAAAACCTGCGTTTGCAATCTTCTCTACCAGTTACGGGGAGTGTAACCTTGACCTCACTTCCTCTCACTTGCCTGGTGTACAAAATGGGAATAATAATGATATCTTCCTCATTGGTTGTTGAGAGACCTTCCCCAGATCAATGGACCGAGAGCTGAACCTAGGCAGCTGGAAGCCACAGCACACATACTTAACTTTACTTCACTGCAGACCTTGTCACAAGAGTGATAGTTTTTTGGTTCCTAAGAATTGTGTCACCCACTAAGTAAGCTACCAAAAATCTTTGTTGTAATTGCTAACTCATTTAAATATAACAGCATCTAGTGTTCCTTGAATTCATGCTCCTTTAAAAAATGGATAGTGCAAAGAATTAACAAATGTAGGGGAAAAATGTGTTCATTGTCTTAATTTGGGGTCCCCAGAAGCAGACTCTGAGACGAGGGTTTTAGTATAACCCAAGATAGGAGCTGTCCTGTATTCGTTTGGTTCATTCTTTCCTTGGAAAGAGGAGGCACGAAACCCCTCCATTTCGGATCAACTTCCATCATGTCATGCTGTAGTTGGAATAGGAACGTAATGGCAAACAGAGAGCTAATGCTGTTATCTACAAATTACTTCCTCAGACAGAGAAAGCATGCATGTTACTGAGAATTTAAAACTATAATTTGCCTGGATGGTATACAATTCATAGAATGGGGACCTAAGTGTAAAAGCTACTACACAGGAAAAGATCTTGTAAAAATAGCCGTCGCTAACACATGTAAATGCTGCCATGCACCAGGATCCTCTGTGGGCATTTACATGTGTCATAACAAGTACTCAACAATGTCAAGAGATAGTAGGACAACTCCTATTTCACACATGGGAGCTCAGGTTTAGAGGGGTATATCCTGTCAGTGGTGGAACCAGAATTAGAAGGGGAGCACACTGAGCTCATCTCCATGAACGCAGCCACCGCTCCATGTGGTCTTTATGCCTCTTCTGGAGCACTACAGTCCTTGCTTTCATGCCCTCTAAGGAACCAGCTCACTGAGGGCAGAGCTCTTGCCTGCCTTGCTCATGACTTGCACAGCACCAGACACAAATAAGACAGAGAAGAGACACATGTCTGCTGATCATTCATAGCACAGAGCTGCTCGTTCTCAGCTGCATTTCTGCCCAAAGAAAAGTTGGGGTCAGTTTTACTGGCCATGAAATGTTTAATCCTTCCCGCAAAGCTGACTCAGTCACCCGGCAGCCTGTATTTTTGAATTACCATGTTTTGTCAATGTGAGCTGGGGCTACTCTTTATAATTCCACTCTACTCACAGGAAATATAGTTTTAGTCCTAAATAAATGACGACTTTTATATTTGAAATGTATGTTCTAGTTTCTAGTATATTTCATTGTCCTGGGCAGCTTGGTATTTATGGCAATCTGGATTTCCTTGATGTGTACTGGGTTCCACTCCAGATTACATTTGGAACTCCCATTAAACAGGATGCTTCGGCAGATGTTTTCATGGGAGATTTATCTATATCTATATATAAATACATGTCTATATTCTATGGACAGTATGGACCTATGTATAGACCTATCTATCTACCTGTCTATCTATCTATCTACAGATCCACGTCCATAGAAGCTGTGAATCATACCCCTATCAGTTGTGGTGTTTGTGTTATTTCCAGTCCTTTGCAGTGGAACCTACTGGAGGAAATGACACAGCAATGGGAATGCTATGTTGTCCAGGTCCCAAAGAATTTCCTCAGGCTGGTGCTAGTGACTACTCCAGGTTTCAGAGTAAATGTTCTTTGAATGAATTGTGTGTAACTGTGTTGATTCCTGAACAGATAAAAATCTTAAAACAAGAGGAAGAGGAAGGAGATGGAGGAGGAGGAAAGGAATGGGAGAGTTAGGAGCACATGTTGGAGTTTGTTTATTTATAATAAGGAGCAAACCAGAGAAATGCCAGCACTTGGAGAG
>NW_020174431.1:951949-986200 GCF_003031525.2 Neophocaena asiaeorientalis asiaeorientalis | reverse complement strand
TGCCAGCCCTGGGAGAGTCCCCCCCCCCCCCGTTTTCTTTGAAATCTCCATGACTAAATTTGGTGATTAACAGTCAGTTATGTAGATAACAAAGTAAATGAGATTTTAAAGTGGAAACTAATATTGAGAAAAGAATTAGGAAGGGAATTATAAAGAGGTTGCTTTTGGTACAGCAGCAGATGAAACGGGATCTGTTTATAGAAGTGGATGCTGAAAGCAGAGTACTTTCTATTAATATCAACAACCATTACCTAAAACATTAGCTATTTTCGTTTCCAACAGCAGCTCCTAAATTTATCCATATATTAAATATTTTCGTTGGAGTGCATGATGTAAGCCCAAAATATCACAATATTGATGGGATGTTTAACAAATACAATTGTATGCTGATGGAATCCTCATTACTAGACAGTAAAAGCTTTTCTTTCACGTTTCTTGATCAGCTGTTTCTCATTTGGGGATTCACCTCTTTCTCAGATTATCCCTGACCTGCACTTGGAAATCTCAGCCGTGGACACTGGTTCAAGCGTTTTCTGTCGCGTCGGCATGTTAGAAACATGGCTGTGCAGGGTGCTGCCAGAGGCAAAAGGGAGACGGGAAACGAAAGGTCTTGGCTGTTGGCTGCACGGAGACATGGAGGATGGGTGGCGGGTAGAGCACTGCGGGGTGCTTGGGTCTGAGCCAGGAAGCTCGGCAGTGACCAGGGCCGTCCTGCAACCAGAGTGAAATTTGCTGATTTTTTATGAGGGTTTTATCTCTCTGTTCCAAACATTTTCTCCCTACAAATAGCCAGCAAGAGAAAAGACTAGAGAAGGTAGGGAAGAGGCAGTTGGGGGCTGAGAATTTTGGGGGGAAAGGTTAGGATGATGTGGGGGCCAGGAACAGAGGGGAAGTAGGGCTGTCAGAAAGAAAAGCGATTCTCTATTAAATCCTATCTTCCCTGGCAGGGAGCAGGGTCTTAGTGCCGTGACGTCTGGGCCCATCCTAGTGGCCTGGACCAGGTACATCTATCAGTGTCTACCAAGATTTGCACCAGACATATCCACATCCCCTCCAGCTGGCTGCAGGAGATGCTGAGGTCATCCTGGCTGTGCTTCTCTGTAGCCTCCCTCGGTATTTCCCCTTACCTCTGGGTCTCAATCCATGCTCCACGAAGACAGAGCCCCATCAGTCATGCTCAGCACTCTGACTCCACAGTCTGTACAGTGCCTGGCGCTGAGTGTGCACTTAATGAACACTTGCTCAGTAGATGATTCCATAACTGCATGAATTAGAAACAACCTACTCAACTTTAAATGGTCAGTATCTGTGGTCGGCAGATAATGCACCTCCCCAGAAATGTTCTAGGAGAGGAAATTTTTCTTTTTCCTCTGGCCATCTTAGGTTCCTGGCTGCAGCTTGTAAATTAGACAGACGAAAGAGAGATTCACAAGGGGAAAACAAGCAGAAGGTTTGTAACACGTGCAGCCCTCATACACGCAGAAAACTCAGCAGTGAGTAACTCAAAGAGGTGGTTAGAACTGGGGCTTATAGAGCATCTTAACAAAAGAAAAATACACTTTCAGAAACATGACAAGACAAAGGAAAGGGACTTGTGCTTTTAGGGTCAGCAAGTTATATGAAGGCAAATACTCTGGGGAACTCCTGGGAGACAAAGGCCAGTTAGTAAGTGTGCTGTGTGGACTCCTCTGGTGCCAGCTCTGGGCTGATCAGGGTCTAGAGTCGTCCTTGGTGATTAACTTCTGTCCTTTCTAGAAGAGACGGGAGGGGACACCTTTGCACATTTATTTCCTGCTTTTAGGCAAATGGGGGAGGACAGAGAGCTTTTCTTGTATTTGCTTCTTCTCACTTGTCTTCAGCTCCAAATAATCCTTATGGCACAGTGGCGTGTTCTGGTGTGGCATATTCTGCTACCCCTCAATGTCTACATCCTAATCTAACAGAATCCGTGAATGTGTTAGGTTATGTGTAAAGAGTAACTAAGCTAGTAGATGGAACTACATTTGCCAATCAGCTGACCTCGGGATGGCATGATTGTCCTGGATTGTCTGGGGTCCAATGTAATCACAAGGGTCTTTCTAAGGTAGGGAGGGAGGAGGTGAAAGTCAGGGAGAGATTAGAAGATGCTACATTTCTGGCTTTGAAAATGGAGGAAGGGGCCAGGAGCTAAGGACTGCAGGTTACCCTAGAAGCTGGAAAAGGCTAGGAAACACATCCTCCCCTAGAGCCTCGAGAGAGAAAACAGCTCTTTCGATCCTTGGTGTTAGCTCAGTGAGACCCATTTTGGACGTCTCAACTCCAGAACTGTAAGATATTAAATTTGCACTATTTTAAGCTGCTACATTTGTGGTAATTTGTTTCAATGTCAATAGGAAACCCATCAAGTGTCTTTGTGTACAGAGCTGACCTCTTGAAAAGTTGTGTACTAAAAACATCCTTTTTGTCACTTCCATTTCCCTTCTCAGTATTCATTTTCTTCTACTTATGGCATTGTTATTTTCCACTAGTAATTAATTTATACTGTTCAAGAACTAACTTATAAAATCTATTTTCCATGAGAGGAAATTATTTCATTTTAACATAAAACTCCGGCAGTTCAAAACTTTCTATGCTCAAATAAAGTGAATATTTTCTGACCCTCAGACACCGTTGTTGCTACTGCCTGTCTCCACATGGACCAGGGTGCAGAGTGGCTGATGGGGTGTCTGAACCGATGAAGTATTTGACCAAATTGAATTATTCAGTCAATCTTTTGGTGTGGATAATTCAATTCAACCAAATAAAGTTTCAGATAGCTTGTAACTGGTACTTATAGAGGTTTTATTTCAGTTGGGAAAGGTCATCCTTAGAAGTTAGAACCATGAGCCTTTTAGTTACCTCCAGGAGCATAAACTCCTTACTCAGCCACCCCCATAGTTTGATAATTATTGGTGCTCTTGGAAAGGGCTTTCCAGTGCATGTGTCACAAAGTGCTTGGCCTGAAGATGGGGAAAATGAGGCTGAGAGTGGAGAATTGATGTGTATGAGGTTGTGCAGGCATCTGGTGGCAAAGTGAGCCCTAGATCTCAAGTCATGGAACTGATAGGCTGCTTGCTGCCCTCTTCTCTGTACCATGTTTCAGTCCTAATTTAGACACTTAATGCACTCTGGAGTCATGCACCTCTAGACAGTGTCTTCACTTACCCAGGAAAGCAGACATTAGAAATTTCACCACCCAGGATCAAGGCACAAGCTCTTCACTCTTATCTACTCAGATTTCTCTGCTCTTATGTACATTCACTTTCACAGCAAACACTTAGAGAAACAGTCAAGGACTCATGAAAATCTTGTTTCCTATAGACGTATTATATAAAGTTCACTGGGATGAAGTGGAAATGATTAAGAAAAATATGGAGAAATAGGAGCATGGTAATGCAGAGTAGAGTCCATGAACCAAAGCAGAGGAGAGAGTTTTTATTTTTGTAGCCTTTTCTCCTTGTCATGATTTATGCTAAAATCATGTAGTGGATAATCTGAAAACACAGTTGCGGGAGCACCAATATCACAGTGTCCATCCTTACCAGGCCTCTTTGTTCTGAAATCCTGTGCATCTATTCTAGAAGCAAGAAACATGAGCAGGTTCAGAGAATGGAACAGCCGCCTGGATGTGGCATTGTTTAAGTCACTCTCAGCCTCAATCTTCTAGCAGAGAAAGCACCTTCCACTCTTGACTTAATTTTCTTTCTTCTCTGACTGTACACAGGCATTGAAATAGGAGCATGTAAATCAAATCTCCTAGGCTGTCTTTAAGACATAGGTCAGAAGACAGCTCTCTGAATAATGAACTAAGGGGACGTGTTAACTTAAATTTAGTAGAACAAATCAACATACACACGTACGTCCAGAGATAATTTATATGGTGTCTGAAAGACAGCCCCACAGCACTTCACAAAATTAAAACAGAGAAAGAAAAAAAGCAGTAGTAAGGAAATTCAAGCCTTTCAGTCTCAACCATTAACTCCAACAAAGCTACAACTGCCAAACAAGCGGGACATCATTGTCTGAGTCCCCACATAGATTACTGTGCTTGTTACCTGACTGGCAGTTTTGAAGAAATTTTTAAACGCGACAGGTCTGATCCACACAGTTCTTTGGAAAAAGAGTGCAATGGCTAGGGCAATGCTAGCTACTGTAACCAGCAGACACACAAACACATGAAGTGGCACCAAGTGATGGAGGTCTGTTTCCTTCTCAAGGGATGTGCAGAAATGGGTATTCCTAGTGGGTGAGTGGGTGGCTCCGGCTTTCCTCCAGGTGGTGATTCAGAGACCCAGGTCCTTACACCTTATGACTCCACCCACATCAAGACCCTCAAGGCTGTGCACATCAAGGGGGTTAAGGGAAGATAGCCTGGAGGAATGTGCATGGTAGAGTTTTATTTTCAAAATAAAGAGCGTGAAAGGGGTGTGCATCACTTACGATCACATTCAATTGGCTGCCACTTTGTCACATGACCACAAGGAAGTCTGGTAAATGTGATCCTTCCATCTTCCAGGAGGAAGAGGAAATGGGTGAACAGACAACTGGTCTCTGGCACTAGAAACACCAGCTCCGCCAGTGCAGGAAGCATTCTGGGACACCGACCCCCCCCAAACCCCTTGGTTTTACCACCTATCACAATTGATCGCAAACTTGAGTGATTGAGAATTGTGAATGTTAACAACTAAAAGAGTAATCAGCATTTGCCAATTTCAAACTCTCATTTTCAGATAAAAATAAAGTCCAGGAAGGCAAAATAAGTCTTTGAGGACCATAGAATTTAGCTAGCGACAAGGTCGAAACAGTTCTTTAATTTATTAAATTTATAGCTTAGTTTTCTTTCTACCACAATTCATAATTCAATATTTGATTTTTTTTATCATAAGCCCTCCCTTGGACTTATTAAAATGAGCCATCTGAATCACTGGAGTTTGGGAAAAAATGATAAGAACTTAGGGACTGTGTCTATTAAAAAATGTATTGATGAAAATAAGTGAGCTGGTGAATAAGTATTAGTCACACATCTTAAACTCTTTTGAAAGAGACTACTTATGCATGCAGACAGTCATGTTCTTAGCCTACCCACATTTTCAAAACTTCCCCAAATTTGTGACAATACCATTTATAAATATAAGAAATAAGATGATAAACATTTTCCTTTATGCAGATGATACAATCTTATGATTCTGTAGGAGGAGTGACTTCAAGAAGTAAATGAAGTTAATGACCCTTACTGTCAGCAGGAATTGTTCAATATCAATTATTCTGAAACAACAGTGTCATTTTCAGCAGGCACTTTTTAGTATGGAAGAAAAACCCCATTAAACTCTATTCACCAGGTTAAATCATTTAGTTAGCTTAATTGGACCTTATAGATAACATCCTACGAATTTCACTGAGATTCAGCAATACTCATTTATTGACTAAAAAATATTGATTGAGACCCAGTTAAGTGTCAGGGAATATGTTAAATACAAAGTTTATGCCTAAAAGTCTATGCTCTTTTGTAGAAATGTGTTTTGCTATTGATCTGCTTCTAAGTTTCATGCTAGAGGTGGAAGATTGATAATTCTTCTCTTTAAATAAATTCAGAGCTCATCAATGAATGCATTTAATGTTTTATGGTTCACACTGATGAGGTGCTATGGACTGAATGTTTGTGTCCCCCAGAACTTAGATGTTGAAGCCTAACCCCCAGTGGGACAGTATCTGGAGGTAGGCCCTGTGGGCAGTTATTAGGGTTAGATAAGGTCATGAGGGTGGAGTCCCCACGATAGGATTAGTGTCCTCATAAGAAGAGGAAGAGACACCAGAGCTCGCTTGCACTCTCTCTCTCTCTCTCTCTCTCTCTCTCTGCCAAGTGAGAACACAGTGAGAAGGCGGCCGTATGCAAGACAGGAAGAGAGGGCTCTCACCAGGTCCCAAGTCCACTGGCACCTTGATCTTGGACTTGTAGCCTCCAGAACTATAAGAAATAAATGTCTGCCTAAACCCCCAATCTATGCATTTTTTAATTTGTTTTGTTTTGCTGTAGCAGCCTGAGCCAAGACATGAGACTTTTATGGAATTATGATGCGACATTGAACAGAACAGGAGGCATTTCCTGGAAAACCTACAGGTCATGTCTGGCTACTAGTGGACTTGAGGTCTACTTGAAAAAGAGCAAAACTCTCAGTTGAAACAAAGGCAAAAACCAGAAGATGTTAGAGTTTGCAAGAAAATGCAAATGCTACCAAGACCATATTCCTTGTTTTTTTGTAATGTAGATTGACCTCATTATAAAATGTGTTTTGAAACAATACAATATAATCCCACTTCGGTAAATGAAAAGTAAATTTGAAAAGAAGAATATATTGCAAAATGTTCAAAATTGTGGTGAGTGGGTATCCTAATTACAGGTGATTTGAAAAAACTAATATGGCAGAGTTTAGTCAGTTTTTCTCTCCTCACTTCTCTAGAAAAACACCTGGAAATGGAGGGGGTGTGTTTTAGAAGCCAGAGTGGTTCTCATTCATTTGTGCAGCAGTGCTTCAAGCACTGGAACTATATCAGGAACAGTGAGGCACCCTAGGGAGACAATGGTGAAAAAATTGGAAGTCAGTCTCTCAACTTCAAGGCCAGGGCTTTGTGATTCGTAGATTGCCCTATTCTAACCTTATAGAATGTTCCAACTATAAGTGTGTCCTTACCCTTGATTACTGTGTGATGGAGGGCAAAAAAGTGCCCAGAAGTTTTAAATCATCGAGTTGGAAGACAGCTACAGGCAGTTAGTAGGTTTCGTGTTATTCTGGACTTAAAGTACCACCACTTACAAGTACATGTAAAGATTTTCTTTCAGATGTTTTTATTCATGTACAAAAACAACATATCACATTGATTGCTGTATTTTATGTATAATGTAGAGATAATATTGTGTAGGCAGGGCCATAATTCATTTTTCTGTAATCATGGGCTGAGCAACAATAACTGGGGAAACATGCAAATATCAAGGCCTGGTCATTCTGCTGACACGAGGGGGAAATACCATGCCTGTCCATGTGCCTTGCAGAAAGAGAGAGTTCTTGGAAATCTGGAGGAGAAGGGATAGTGACTAAATTAAGTATATAGGCAGTTTGGACATTATACATAGGAAAAATAAAGGGTACATATTTTTAAAGTATTCTTTTTTTCTTATCCTATTTGCATCTAAATGGGAGCACTTGACTGTAATTTAACAAAAAATTATGTTTGGAAAGTTCATTTTAGTAATTAGTAGTTCTTAAATAGTGACCATTTGGATAAAATTATTACCCCAGGCTTCAGCTGCTTCTCCAGGTTAGCCAAATATTTTTGAGTGTGGAATGACAACTGGAAATTACGTTGAAACAAGATTTTGCATTAATTATCTAATACTTCCTCATTTTTGGCCAAGGCAAAAATACTGTCAAAGAGACCATGTACTATTTCTGCGTTTCACCCATAGTGAAAGGAGAAAACTGTGATCAAAGTTCAAACGTAAGAATCCCACATAGGGTTTTTCTTCTTTCTTTTTTAGCAAAGGACTGCTTTACAGTGGCTTGAATTTCGGGTGAAATTTGAGATCTGGCTTTCTCTCTTGGCTGAACTGGATCAGCTATCCTTTGCTTATTTAAAAGGAAACTTCAACTTTGCAATTTACTCTCTAAAATTGGTTGTTGAAGCTCCCTGCCGCAGTGGAAAGGCACCATCTGTTTTAATAATACTGATGGTGAAAGGGGATGGTTGTGAAATGGCGCTGGGAGAGCTCTGGGCGAGCACAGCTCCACTTGGAGAAGGATCGCCTTTTAAGTTCATGAATGTGGGTTAAATCCGGGCCATACCAGGTACAGGATCAGTCAGCACAGACTCACATGCCCTGGGGAGGATGGGTGGAACTTGTACACAAAGGAAACCAACTCAGAAAAGTGATGTAAATATCTGGGGGGGCGGGGCGCAGAATATAGGAGAAAAGCAGCAACAGTGAGAGAAACATGATAGTCAGGGCAGCCACAATTTTTAAAGGTTTCTTTTCTGACACTTGCTTTGTTTTTTGTTTTGTTTGGCTTTCGATCATTACTGGAAGACGAGAAATTCCATCACAGTAAGCCCCACTGAGCTGAACCATCACTCTCTGGGCATCTGAGAGGACAATTTCCTTTTCCTGCCACTGAAACAAAGATTCAATTTCTCAGCTTTGAAAACTCCACAAACCACTCACTTACTCACCCACTAACTTCTGGGTAGACCTACATGTGCATAACTGGACTGGTTGTGTACTAACCAAGCACACACACCCCAACACACATACATAAAAACATGGGCCCCATACACGTACACACAATACACGCAACCAAGCACACACCCAGGCACACACAGATAAATACACATACACACAAACACACATATACACATGTCAAATACACACACGTGTAAATTTAAACATATACACATCAAATATACATACCCAAACACACACATACACAAACATGTACCCCACACATCTACATACAATACGCACGACTAAACACACACATATGTACACATGCACAAAAACAAAACACACACATACACAAAAATATACATACAGATACACACATGCCTGCAAACACACAGGCAAATACACACAGGCAAATACACACAAATATGTACATACACATACACCCATAAATACACAAAACATACACAAGCACACACACTCACAAAATATACCTGCACATGCGCATATGCACACACACACATGAACACACACATACATGCACTGGGGAGATTCCCAGCCTTCCAGGGAGAGGGGTCCTGGCCACATCAACTCCTCCTGCAGGCATCATCTGCTGTCTCATTTCGCTCCTTTCCAGGGGTTTGAAACTCAAGGTACAAATAAATATATGAGCACCTCCCAAAGTCAACCGTGTGTAAAAGGGCATTTTACCTCATTAGCCTCTGCCTCTAAGACCAGTGCTGATATTCTAATGTAGTCCTTAAAATGCCCAGGAGTGACTCTGCAAAGTTTAACCAAGTATTACAAGATGTGCCTGGAACCAGCAGGTGTGATCCTCTAAAGATAAATATAATGCTGTTACTGGCATTGACTTCTTTAGCATCTTATCAGATGCCCTGTTGTAGCAACAGTCTCTTTCTGTTTTCCCTTCTGCTTCACCAGAAGATGACTCAATCCACAGACCCAGAAACCGTGGAACAATTACAACATTCAAAACAGCTTGTGTGTAACGGCTCACAGCTCCTCTCGAATTGGATCCTGCCTCTCTAAGCTAAATGCAAGTTAACTGATTCCTAAAAATACCTCCTGAGATGAGTCATCCTCTTGCAAGAGCCCTGGGGAATGTTTTCCACAGAAACGGTGAGGCCCGGAGCAGGGAGGGGTGCGCGGTGCTCTGTGCTGTGTTTCCCTTTCCCCTGTTCCCGGGCACTGGGCTGGGCTGCTGGATGGTTTGCTGAAATCAAATCTGCAAGCCTGGCAGCAGTTTCAGCTCCTCCTCCCACGACAGTTCCCGAAATGAAGTGAACCTGGGCCCAAGGAGAGGTGCAGGTCAACAAGATTCCCTTTATCCCCAGTGAAGGAGAGCAATGTCCAGGGCCAGCAGCATGGCTCTGGGCTGTAACAGGAAGCCTGTTCTCACAGCAGTCCCTTTCCCAGACTACGGCACTGAGAGTTATGTACCAGGCTGGCCGCCCTATCCCAGCGTTGAATTGATGGAATGGAGAGGGCGCTGGGGCCATAAACACCTGTGCTGCTCTTACAGACCCTGCGGTGGGCAGAGTCCGCTGAGCCTAGACCCCTCACTGAGTGATGCAGCTGATGCTCCCGGGGCCTAGGGCACTGCCCTCACCAACAACTGCTGCTCCTGGTTAGAGAATCCTGGAAGGCACGAGAAATCGAAAACATTCTCTAATAGTGGGATTTCAGACTTAAAATTGTGTAAATATTTTGGTGGGAGAGAACCTTTATAACATTCCTGAAATTAGGCAACATGAAAGATCAGTGTACTCAAAGGATAACACAGATGTTTCAGACCCTTATTCATAGCAGGCAAGATACAAATTATAAAAAAAGAAACACAGGGGACTTCCCTGGTTGTCCAGTGGTTAAGACTCTGAGCTTCCCCTGCAGGGGGCCCGGGTTTGACCCCTGGTCAGGGAACTGAGATCCTGCATGCTGTGTGGCATGGCCAAAAAGAAAGGAAACACAAGTAAATGTTCATTCTGATTATTAATTTGAACAACAAGTCATGTACTCTTAATTTGGAAATATATTTAGAGGCTTTAAATTAAAAAAATAAACACAACACACACTCCTGGTTTCAAGCATGAGATTGACACAGGTAGGCCAGATTTCGCAAATCCTGGTAATGAGCGGGCATTGGGAGAAAATATCCACTTCTTAGGCTTCTAATCAGAGTGGGATGAGAGACCCTAAAATGTCTACAGTTTTTGTAGAGCTGGGAGGGGGATAAATATTCACCACATCATGAGTCCCAGATTGTCGGCAAAAGAGACATCCCTACTTATACGGCTGCCAATGGTGTTGAACACCCATTACTGTGCCCCCATGATTGTTAAATGGACAGACGACAGGAAAGGGGGATGGTGGGAAAGAAGGTGGGAAAACCGGCAGAGAAGGAACAGAACGAGAGGAAAACGAGTTCTCCAGAAAAATATTAACTCACCTCTTTTGTGGGGCTGAGCCACGTTTTGTGGAGCCTAAAACTTCTACAAGTCCTAGAATCCTCTTTTTTAGAAAAAGAGCAAAGTTATGAATACAAAAAAATTGGTGCAAAAGTAAATATTTGTTTAGAATGAGAAGGGACATCCTGACAAGTTACTGCAACTTTGGAGACTCAGACCCTTGCTGAGATCCCCCCAGACCATTCCTAGCTGTGCCATGAAAAGACCCCCCTCCGACAGCCTCCTGGGCTCCCTGCAGCACCTTCTCTTGGGGGCATGAAGCTCCGAGCTGCTCAGGGAATCCATCTGGAGGGAGAGGACCCGCTAGATGTCTACCAGGCATTCATTCAAAACACAGTGGTTGTCAGAATGGCCATCATCAAAAAACGAATGCTGGTGGAGAAAAGGGAACCCTTGTACACTGTTGGTGGGAATGTAGATTGGTGCAGCCACTATGGAGAACAAGTATGGAGGTTCCTCAAAAACCTAAAACTAGAACTACCACATGATCCAGCAATTCCACTCCTGGGTATATATCCAGAAAAAAGGAGAACACTAATTCGAAAAGATACATGTACCCCTATGTTCGTTGTAGCATTATTTACAATAGATAAGATATGGAAGCAACCAAAATGTCCATCAACAAATGAATGGATAAAGAAGATGTATATATACAATGGAACGTTACTCAGCCATAAAAAAGAATAAAATTTTGCCATTTGCAACAACATGGATGGATGTGGAGGGTATTATGCTAAGTGAACTAAGTCAGACAGAGAAAAATAAGTACTGTATGATATGACTTATATGTGGAATCCAAAAAATAAAACAAACAGATGTATATAGTAAAGTAGAAACTCACAGATATAGAGAACAAAGGGAAGAGGGGAGGGGCAAGATAGGGGTAGGGGAGCAAGAGGTACAGACTACTATGTAAAAAATATGTAAGCAATAAGGATATATTGTACAACACAGGGAATTATAGCCATTATCTTGTAATAACTTTTAATGGAGTATAATCTGTAAAAATACTGAATCACTGTGTTGTACACTTGAAACTAATATAACATTGTAAATCAACTATACTTCAGTGAAAGACCACAGTGGTGGAGGATGTAGCATATGTTAGCACCATTCTGGGGGTTGGGGATCAAAAAGTGAACAAGACAGAAATGGCCATTGCCCTTGTGGTAATTAACACACTGGGTGAGAAAAACAGACTTTTTAAGAAAGGTGAAAAGTTTTAAAAGTCATAATCACTCCTCCAGCCCACAAAAAAACAAACACATCTTCTTATTACATGGGCTTTGCCAGAATAGACTGTTCTGTTGTATATGAGCCATGTATACTTCAGAATTATCAATACAATTGTTGTATAATATTGATCCTATTGCATAAATAAAGCCAGAAATACAAATTAGAAACTAATGTGGCTGGCACTCTGTCTGTGTGTAGTACACAGAGAGGGAGGGGGAATGAGGAGGGGGAGGAGCTGGGGGGAAATGACCCACATGGTGAGGGGCAGTGGGGTGACACGGTGTCAAAAGTCAGGCCCAGTCACAGAGAGAATGCTGCTCTAGAGGGGCAGCTGG
Organism: Neophocaena asiaeorientalis asiaeorientalis; assembly: GCF_003031525.2. Taxonomy (NCBI): domain Eukaryota; kingdom Metazoa; phylum Chordata; class Mammalia; order Artiodactyla; family Phocoenidae; genus Neophocaena; species Neophocaena asiaeorientalis. The sequence goes on along the minus strand of NW_020174431.1, from coordinate 973,913 downwards.
GAACCCCTGGCATCCCAGAGTCCCAGATAAGCTGAAACTTCCCAGAGCACAGTCTGTAAAATCAACACCACTTTACAATACCCCAACTTGAGTAAAAAAAGCTCTTTTCAATCCGAGTTAGGGTGTGTGGCTTGAGAAACCTTGCTCAGGAAGAACCTCTATATTCCTCTTAACAACCAAATTTTTGCTACCAAATGTCTACCAGGTATTGGACCTACAAAGGATGGTATACATCACAAATTGGGATGCACGTACACGGACTCATGCACACATACTAAATACACAACTCAAATGAGTCTGCTGCACAGATTACGAAGCTAATATCTTCACAATCATTTTGTTTCTGCTGTGCTACAAAGAGCAATTCAGCCCTTTTCAGAAGTCCTTGAAGCCAAATTGTAATTCCGGGAACACACAATTATCAATTGTTTCTGAAACAGCTGATGAAAGCATTTCATCTAAAATATTGCCAACAGGGCTTCCCTGGTTGTGCAGTGGTTAAGAATCTGCCTGCCAATGCAGGGGACACAGGTTTGAGCCCTGGTCCAGGAAGATCCCACATGCTGCAGAGCAACTAAGCCCGTGTGCCACCACTACTGAGCCTGTGCTCTAGAGTCTGCGAGCCACAACTGCTGAAGCCCATGAGCCACAACTATTGAAGCCCACGTGCTTAGAGCTCGTGCTCAACAACAAGAGAAGACACTGCAATGAGAAACCCACGCACCACAATGAAGAGTGTCCCCTGCTCACCGCAACTAGAGAAAACCGGAGCACAGCAACATAGATCCAACGCAGCCAAAAATAAAATAAGTAAATTTTTTTAAAAAATTACTGACAATGGAGCCATTGATGCAAGGCTTGGAGTGAAAGGACGGTTAAACGGTGGATTCCTCAGAGGACTTGTTGAGGAACATAGCCTGTATTGATATTTTAGACCATGGCAGGATTTTAAGTGTTTAAGATTTTTCCATTCTTTGAATCTTTATTTCCACTAGACCCATTAGGCCCTGGGTCCAGTTTGCCTAAGCCTGTCCTCTGCCCACGTCTGGCTGATGTTCAGATACCACGTGTGCCTTTGGATGTTTGCTGCTTCATCATCTTCTCAACAATCATGGAGACACCCTGTACTCATGTTCCCCCGCTGGCCCCTAGACCACCCTCAGGTGGCATGAGCAGGGTGCCACAGTCTCCAGGACACCCCTGCTCACTGGGGCTCCACTTCAAGATACGATACTTCAGCTGTACCATAAACAGAATGGGAACACAGCTCAAGTATGTGTGGGTGCAGTTGGGGACAAATGGAGCTTCTGAACCTCACAAGGCCACCTTCTTCTTACAGCCTCCTACTAAGAAATTAGATACTCCTTATTGATCTCAGGGATCTCAGAATGAGAAGAAAGGGAAAACCTTTCTTTTCAGTGGCCCAGCTAAATAAACAATACAGCGAGACAAGTTATATACACAGAATGCAGACACCACCACGAGTGTGCACCATACTGTCAGCGGGCCTCAAGGCAAATCAGTTTAGTTCATTAAAATTAAGATGAATCAAAAGCAACATTTTCACTTCATTCAAAGAGTCATACTATAACAAAATATACTGCTCTGTGTGTATACTAAGCAATGCCTCCTTTATGATGTGGTTGGAGAATGAGCTAGTCCACTTCCAGGAATCTTCTGGATGAATGAAGTGTCCCACTATGCTAGGACTTTTTTTTTTCTGTGGTACGCGGGCCTCTCAATGTTGTGGCCTCTCCCGTTGCAGAGCACAGGCTCCGGATGCGCAGGCTCAGCGGCCCTGGCTCACGGGCCTAGCTGCTCCGTGGCACGTGGGATCCTCCCGGACCGGGGCACGAACCCATGTCCCCTGCATCGGCAGGCGGACTCTCAACCACTGCACCACCAGGGAAGCCCCATATACTAAGACTTTTTAAAAGTTTAACTTTTATTTTCTTAGCAGCCCTTTAAAAATATGCATTAAAATTCTGTCTGTTTTCTGTCTTAATCATATAATTTATTTCTCAGATTATTCCATAAACTCTGCCCTACCTTTAACAGCGTGAAATTAGTACACTAAGAAATCATAAAAATTTGGAATTAAGCTTGGGGAAGTTTGTTGTCTTATTAAGGCCTTTCAAATTGTATACCAGTGATAAAAGCCAAATCATGTTTATGCCAACAGAGCCCACAATTCAAAATCTGGCTATATATTCAGGTATAGCTCTCCTTCCTCTTCATTATCCACTCTATCCCCACCCTGGACTCAGGAAACTTTGCACCTACCGTTTGTCTCCAGCACCCTGTGCACACCTGGTCATCCAGTGCACCCAGCTCTTATCTCCACCCAGACACCAGAGTCCCATGAATTGTATCTTAACTTGATTGTTCACTTCTTTCCTGTAAGGCCCAAACCTCACACTGAGAACTTCCTTGTCACTGCTCAGGTCTAGCCCAGGCAGCAGAAATTTCTCACAATCCTTAGGGATATAATGCAGAGTTTCACTTTTCTTTCAGTGTGTGTGTGTGTGTGTGTGTGTGTGTGTGTGTAAGCAAAAGGAGAATACCTAAATCTGCAGGAGTTGGAGGAGTGGTGGTATTGAGTGTATCAGGGGCTCTATACTTACTGATTTCAGGTTTGATTAATAATCAGGTAGATTGTTATCTATGTTGATCACGTGTGGCTCTAATACAGCTGCCCCTGGAGTTCAGGTTTGTAGAGAGGGGGTGTCCACTCTTCCATGGATGGCTAATAAGTTTCCATGTACTTGGCAGCTCTGACCCCTCGGTGGTGCCCGCCTGGAGTGCGAAGAAGAGGAGGGCCTTTGGCCATATCTAGTCTTCATTGAGAGGCAGACTCTTGTTAGCAGTGCCTGTCCTGGGACAGGATGGACTTGTAGCTTATATGACAAGGCTTCATGATTCCAATCTTCTACACAAGAGCCTCCAACCATTAATATGGCTGAACTCTTCTTTCCACTTTGTCCGTTTCACATCAGGGAGTGTCCATCCACAACAGATCGTAAGGTCGTCAATGGACCAGGATCCATTGGGCCTGCTATTTACACTCTCCTTGTCCAAACCCATTCTAATCCATTACTTCCAAACTTCTATGGGCAGGAAATTAGGTCATTTAACTTGTTAAAATTGTGCTTATAATGGACTGACTAATGGACAGAGGAATCAATAAGATGGACAGAAAAGGAACAAAACAGAGGTAACAAATGTTAATTACAAAACTTGGGTGGAGGTTACATGAGTGTTCACTGTGCAATGCTTTCAACTTTTTGGTATGTTGGGAATTTGTATAACAAAATGTTGAAAGGGCGATTTAGCTTATGGTAATAATTAATAGCTAATGATTTGTTGGATTAAAGACCTAAATGTAAAACCAGACACTATAAAACTCTTAGAGGAAACATAGAAAGAACACTCTTTGACATAAATCACAGCAAGATCTTTTTTGACCCACTTCCTAGAGTAATGGAAATAAAAACAAAAATAAACAAATGGGACCTAATGAAACTTAAAAGCTTTTGCACAGCAAAAAAAACTAAAAACAAGACGAAAAGACAACCCTCAGAATGGGAGAAAATATTTGCAAACGAATCAACGGACAAAGGATTAATCCTCAAAATATATAAACAGCTCATGCAGCTCAATATTAAAAAAACAAATAAGCCAATCAAAAAATGGGCAAAAGACGTAAATAGACATTTCTCCAGAGAAGACGTACAGATGGCCAAGAGGCACATGAAAAGCTGCTCAACATCACTAATTATTAGAGAAATGCAAAACAAAACTACAATGAGGTATCACCTCACACCAGTCAGAATGGCCATCATCAAAAAATCTACAAACAATAAATACTGGAGAGGGTGTGGAGAAAAGGGAAGCCTCCTGAACTGTTGGTGGGAATGTAAATTGATACAGCCACTATGGAGAACAGTGTGGAGGTTCCTTAAAAAACTAAAAATAGAATTACCATATGACTCAGCAATCCCACTACTGGGCATATACCCAAAAAGACAGATGCACCCCAGTGTTCATTGCAGCACTATTTACAATAGCCAGATCATGGAAGCGACCTAAATGCCCATCAACAGAAAAATGGATAAAGAAGATGTGGTACATATATACAATGGAATATTACTCAGCCATAAAAAGGAACAAAATTGGGTCATTTGTAGAGATGTGGATGGACCTAGAGACTGTCATACAGAGTGAAGTAAGAAAGAGAAAAACAAATATCATATGTTAATGCATATATGTGGAATCTAGAAAAATGGTACAGATGAACCAATTTGTAAGGCAGAAATAGAGACACAGATGTAGAGAACAAACGTATGGACACCAAGGGGGGAAAGAGTGGGGAAGGTGGTGGTGGTGGTGGGATGAATTGGGAGATTGGGATTGACATGTACACACTGATGTGTATAAAATAGATAACTAATAAAAATAAATAAATAAATAAAATGGGGATCTTAAAAAAAAAAAAAGTTAATGATTTGTGCCTGACAGAATTGCCTAATAATAAAGTGCATGTACTTTCGTGGATACAATACAATCTAATATACTATCTTGGTTTCATAGGTCCCTTTTTTGCTAGCTTCGACAATTCTATTTTCTCAATATGAAAATAGTCAAATAAATGGCAGAGAGTTAACTGGGTCATTATTACATATTTTTAAAGGGCCTTTGAACAAAGTGTGATGCTTTTTTGTTGGTTTGCTTATTTTGCCTTGGCTTTTTTATTATATTGGGGGTGGGGGCGATCCAACACAAGTGATTTTTCCCTGAAATACAAATCCAGGATAAACCAACGTTCTCATTGATGTTGTCTCTCATAGGAGCAAAACTAACCTAATTAATTTTTATAAACCTGGGAGAAATTTCAAAATCAGTCAGAGATACCTGGCAGATATTTTAAGTTCAAGTCTATCTCTAATGGCTGAATCAAATTTTTAAAAAAATGAGTGTACTATGGTAATTGCCCGGGGTTACAAGGGGTCCTGAAAAGCTGATGAAAGACATGCAGTGATAGAGTCAGGAGAAAGAAAGAAATGGGTGGTAGTATTTTTTTTCTCATGTAAATATTAAAGAGTCATGTAAATTTATCCAATTTTTTTTGAAAGTGAAGGAAATAAACTCACTAAATTTAATTTAAGTGGTTCATAAAAAAAATCTGAGTATTTAAAAAATATTTACAAAGTAACTAAACTGAAACAAGCAATGTTAGTCATTTGCTGTCTTACTTTTGGGCTCTGGAAGATTCCAGTTTGTATCAGAATGGAAAACAAAAAGAACATCTACATCAGCACAGGAGAATGGATTAAAAATTGGCCAGTGATGGGAAAGGCAAGTAGAGTTTGGCTTGAACTATCAGGGAAGCTCACACTCAACAATGCCCAGAGCCCTGACAACATTAACTGCGTGAAAAAATGCCAAGAGAATTGCAGGCCTTTGACTTCTTAAAGTAACAGAATTCTATGTAATAGATTGTTTTGCATAGTTGGGCAGACCACGGCCACAGGATGACTCGAGGGCTAAGTGTTCACACCACACAATCGATTGAAAATGTGACCGATGAGCCAGAGCCCAAACAGAGACTCGCTGAAGAAAGAGCAAATGACCCTGGGAGACCGAGGGTGGAAAATGTTCATGGGCCTGAACTCCCAAGTCTACTGGTTACAGAGATGTGGCAGGAAGCATTGTGCTGGTTTCCATTACTTTTGAATAGTTAAAGAAGGGAAAGTCTAGCTCCTTGAAATCCAAAACTAAATCATGGCGGGGCATCCCACACTCTGCATAGTTCAGGGTGTCATCATGACGTGGAAGCAGCAACGTGCTTAGAAATGATGGTGGGGGGCGAGTCAGTGGGCTCGGAGGAGGCCAGGGAGCAGTCGGCTGTCCTCTCCTTTGGGACCCGTCCACCCAAACTCAAACCTGGCCTGGAAAACAGTGGCAGAATCTACAGGACTTTCAACAGGACCCCAAAGGCAGCTGCTCTCTGATGCTGGGGACCCAAGTTTAGTGCTTTGGTGTCACTGCTCTGTGGGAGGAGGGATGCGGAGACGAGGAGAGCAAGACCAGTCTTTTTGTATTTTTATCTGAAGGTAATGGTGAGAACAGCCCTTATTCTTTACTGATGCAGATGGCATAGCTGGTGAGAACTGGCCAGGGTTTGGCTCAGGGCAGAGATCAGCCATTCACCAGCGGAGTCCCAGCCTCTCTGGGCCTGAGGTCATTCTGCCCAGAGAAGGGATGATAATGATCCGGCTCCCTACCTGGCTGGGTCGTCATGGGGATTGATGGAGAGTGTGTATAAAATGCACTGCAGGAGGCTGATGCATCCGGAGGGCCCACGATGTTCCAGTCCATTCTCTTTGTGCGGGTCATCTCTAATCTCTAAAACCTAAGGGGCAGTTATATTATCCTCTTTACCCAACTAAGACAACTGAGGCTCTGAGAAGTTGGTTTGCCAAATTCTTCGAGTTTAATAAAAGGTGGAGTGTGGGTCTGAACCCGCTCCTGGTGTCAGCACCGAGAGCCCTGGTTCAGGACACCCTTGAGTCCCAGGCAGGTGGGGACAGTGGTCACCCTTGGTTCTGGCTGCACATCCTCATGCTTCTGTACCATAGCTGTCATCATCATTACCCTGTCTCAGGCTCTCTCCATTGTGTTTTTCTTTTCCATTTCTATCTTGGGCCACATACACCAACCAATGATAGAAAACTTACAAAAATCTTTTGGGACAGATTTCTATTAAAACATGTACATCCGTGCTTCGTATAGACTTACTCTGATGTACACACTCAGCAAAGATGGCGTAGGCCAGGACTGCAGCATCAGGGTGACACATCCCTGTATTGTTTTGTTTTTTTAAGACAACAAGATCATTTGTTTCCATTTATAAGACAGGGAGAAGTCGACACTTACTGCCATGCACTTTATAGGGAAGAGATTCTAAGTAGTAAAAACATGTATTTTTAAAAGGTTATGCTACTAAGAATTGAACTTGTCAGCTATGTCAAAGCTGAGGTCAGGTGCGTGAATCATCAGGAAGGGATACAAAGGTTAGTAATACAACCTGTGACTATTTAAAGCGCGGACTACCTAGTCCCCACCCTCTGGGCACAGGGAGCAGAAACAGTGTGTTCATTTTGCCCTAAAAGTTCCATCATGAGTCCGGAAGGGCCACTCACCATAGACATGTTCTAAATATTTGCTTTTCAGGTGGGCAAAATTACTCATACTCAAAATAGAAATTTAGGCAGCTGGAAATTTCAGTGGCCTTAATATTCTCCCTGATTTCTAGCTTCAACCTGTACACACACATAACTGCAAAATATGATTTTGATAGCTCATGCCCAGGCAAAAGGAGAATAACATCTGTGAAAACACACCAAAGCTTAATGACACAGTGCTTTTATTCCATGGAAAAAATGTGGCTTTGATTCATTCTCAAGCTGGAATATATTTCCACATTAAAATAAAATTTGCCTTCAGTTTTAGAGGGAGTTTTTATTGCGAGAAAAGCACATCCAAAAAGGAAAAAATAAATGTTTTTCACTAGGCATGCGAAAAGTCTTCATACAGCATAAAATATATTGGGCAAAATGCCACCACATTGAGTGAAAAGAGCTATCTTGGTAACCCAATGTTGACTTTGAGTGAGAGCAGTAAAGCCTCCTGACGACCTCTGTCCGTCAATGATTTAGTATGTTAACAAACTTAAATAGAATTTGGCTAGCACTTGGAAAATGTAATGTATTTCCTGTGTATTATTATGGGAAAAAATAAACACATATATGAGTACATTCTCAAAGAGGAGAATGGGAAATTATGCTGTCCTATTTTTCTGGCCATCCTCTCTTGATAGCAAATCAATTTGTTTTTTTCAAAGCAGAGGAAGAATTTAGCACGTATTAAGTACCTCCTGTTTCTCAGTTCTCTGTGGTTTTGATGTCACACAGCGTCTCATTTGATTCTCAGAATCAGGTCGAGTAGTAAGTATTGCCATTCTTACTTGCAGGTGAGGGGTCCAGGCGTAGGGAAGTCAAACAGGCCCCCAGGTAGCCCCCAGTCAGTCCTTGAAATAGACTTCCTGACAACTGTGGGGAGGCAGCGGGGCTCCTGGCTGTTCTCTGTCTGTGATCGGTGGGCAAACATCCTTCTCATCACAGTGCTGAGTAACAGGCCCCGCTGGCCTGCCATTCACAGTCTTCACGTGGCGCCACCCCAGGTGATGTAGCCGTTCCTCCCCACACTGGACAGCTACGGTAGATCAGGATCTTGTGAGGTTTCTTCTCAACTGTCCAAGAAACCCCTTGTGCGATCTTCCAGCACATGCCAGGGGCCTGGGAGCCAGTTCCAGAAAGGGCCACGTCTCTAAGTCCTGGCACCGAGCAAATCACTGGTCTGCTTTTATATCTAAGTACTGCAGATGGTCAGTCAAATATAGGCATCCAGCCAAAATCACAGCTAAGTTCTAAAGTTCTCTGAAAGTTGACCAAAGTACCACCCTACTTAGACATAGTTCTAATAGCTGGAGGGGTACAATGCATTTGTCGTTATAGATTCTACACAGCACAAGAGCTCTCAACAGGTGGAGGGACCATTACCCTTTCAACTCACTATGGTAGGAAGAAAAAATTTAAAGTCGATATGTCTTTCCTAGATTAGCTAATGGTAGTAGGTATGAATGATACAGATTGCTCTCTATTTTCTTTTTCCACATCAAGTTACTGCTTTATATTTCCTTGCTCTGCAGGGATGGGCTTTCTCTTCTTGCCTGTAGGACACATGCCTCTTAGAGTACATTTTTTAATAAACAACTTTGGGACAAAGATGAAGACTTCCTATATCCAGAAATAACTAATTCAATCTGTTAGTAATTAAAATGTTACCTCAATTTTTAAAATTAGATGAATTTGAATAAAACACAACTTACCTATCAGCATATTCACAGATTAAACTGTAATGATCACAACTGGCTTGGGTGAAATTTGTTCTGTACTTATTCTTTACTTTCTAAACTGTGTCACTACTTTTATTTCTAATCCAAAATAACTTAGTAAATTATTTCCAAACTCTGATAACCTAGCTTTAGCTGCTGGTATGTTATTATGTAGATAGTAAATTATTGCTGGGGAGTGACCTGGTGATCAAACTCCATAAGATACACAAATACAAGCATCAGCCCAATTGGCAGATTTGCTCATGGGGTTTTTCCCTATTGTAGAATGCAGTGTTATCTATCCCCCTCTTACCTAGTAGTTCTGACATGTTATTATTTAGAATCAGCCATATTATGGCATGGAAATACAGTAAAGTCAAACTGTGGGATCGTGCATTCCTAGAAAGGCTCATGAAAAAGGAACAGAGTGCCTGTAGTCAGTCATCGCATTTGGTCCCAAAGCTGCAGAATCCCTATGCCCTTTCTCTCTATTGGATGTACCATACATAGTTATGTTTTGATACAATGGGACATTAGAAGATAGAATCTACATTTTTCTTCGGTTGTTAGTGGATATTTGAATTGGACTATGTTCTGCAGAGTCCAGGGGTCTATGGGAGAATTTTGATGGGCAATGAATTCATCTTTCCCTATTTTCTAGGTTATCAAACACTTACAAAATTTTCACTCTACCTCAGATAAACTTTTAATGACATATTAATAAATGGCTGAAAACTGTCATTTGTAACTTTCATGGAGACACTAAGTGTTCATTTTTCACGAACAGCAGCTCTGATGGAGCCGAGATCATGGAAATGGAGACAGTGGTCTTCCCACTGCAGACTCACTATGTAGGTAGATGGAAAGCAGCTCTTTCTGGCAGATTCTGGCCTTGATTTCCCTCCTGGACCCTTCCCCCACGGCCACAGGAATTCACAGTGGACTTCAAAGCCTTTCAGGGTCTATGGAGCAGCGAGCTGGCTGGCAGTCACAGCCCCAGGAGCTCATAATCCCTTTGATCCCGTAGTGTAGTCACAACTGCTTTGAAGCCAGAAGAGGAAGTGAATGAGAGAGTGGGTCCCTTTGTTTCCCTGGCTGGGCATCTGCAGATCACCCTCAGGACACACACTAGTGTGTCTCACCCTGGCCACACTCCATGACAGCCTGGGCAGCTTGTCCAGCATGCTGGCCCCCACCATTTCTGATTTAATTGGTGTAGGGTGTGGCAGTTTTACAAAAACTCCCCAAGTGATGCTAGAATCACAGTGCTTGAACTCCCCTTTTGGATCCATAAGCACCTTCAAGAGACCAATAATAAGTAGACCCTCCCATCTTGGGGAAAAATAGAGGGAGGAATTTACTCCAGCTGTGATGTGGCACACACAAAACAAACAAACAAGCAAACAAAACACACTAAAAACAACAGCTCCAAAACAAGAAAAAGAAACTGCCAAAATCGGAGAGAGGGAGAGAGAGATGGGGGAGAGAGTGAGAGAGAGAGTGAGAGGGAGATGGGGGGGGAGAGAGAGAGAGAGAAAAGGAGAGAGAGAGAGGGAGAGAGAGAGAAGGAGAGAGAGAGGGGGAGAGAGAAATGGCGTAACATACATTCTGAGATATTCTCTAGAGGAGGGAGAGAGGGAGGGAGGGAGAGAGAGGGAGAGAGGGAGAGAGAGAGGGAGGGAGGGAAGGGGTGGCGAGGCAACCTTACATGGACACACCAGCAACAGCCTCGTGCACTGCTCTGTTACTTATTTTCTCGTAATCATATACTTCTTGTATTACTATTACTATTATCCCAGGGGTATATTTTGTAAATTACTTGGTGATAATATTTTATCATACTTCCTCTAACACAACACAGGACACATACAAATCACTTAATAAATAAGTGTTAAATATGTTCATACTAGCAATTAAAAGTGTGTGTGTGTGTGTGTGTGTGCCATTGTCAAATGAAAATAAATCCAGACTTAAATGTGGAGAGACTTTATTAGAAAAGACTATTGCAATAGGGAAAACACATCAACCTCAGGGTCTGCAAGCATCACAAAAGCCAACAGGGATCGGATTTCTGTTCTAGGAAGGGGAACAGGGTTACAGGACTTTGGGGGGCAGGGGCCCATGGTGGTGGGGACCAGCAGACAGCGTGATTGGGGTGATTTCATTGGAAACCTTTCTGTCTGTGGTCAGCAGGTTCTGGATTCTCAGGATGAGCAGTCAAGGGGAAGTTTTCTATCCCTTAGAACCTGGTCCAACTAGCACACTAGGCAAAAATCTAAGGCCCTGTTGGGAGGAGAGAAGCCGGGCTAGGGTTTGGTCAAGGCAAATGGGTAAGTTATGGGTTATTGTGAACACTTGGTCAACATACAGCCCTATGTTCTAATAAATCCATGGACACGAGACACTGAGCCCTCATCGTACTGTAGACACCACGGAAACAAATACTACATCTTAAAATACAAGAGCAAAGCAATTCATGAACAGATAGCATGTATTTACATATATCAACTCATCATTCAGACGCAATTTTATTATAAAAAGCTTAATTACTTCATATGGACAATTTTCAGTATGTTATTTTCATAAATTCTTATAATTGTTTGTGATAATCTAGTTTATATACTACATATGTATAAAATACCTATGGTCGATTTTAGCATTATAATTACAGCTGATATTTTTTGATGCATCAGTGAATTTTTCAGGGTTAAACTGTTAAGTAACTCTTTTAAAGAAGGAATATGTCTGTATAGAGGGTTATTTGAATCAGTTTCATAACTCTCCCTACAATAGAATCAGTCACCATAGAAATACATGTTACAGAAAAAGCTGTTATCTGCGTGACAGGTCAACCCTCTGTCTCCTGCCATGGGAGGCAACTGACCTTTGGAAGAACAAACTTTTCCTTTAACATTATCCACTGTTTTAAACAATAGTTTCAGCCTGAAAAAATTAAAGATATACTATGTAAAATATGTTCTTTTACAGATATTTGTATATTTACCTCAAGAAAAACACCTCAAGCCTTAGATGACAATTATTCTTAAAAACCATGCAAATGAAATGTGCTTAGCAAACACTGGCCCATCTAGCTTAACAAATATGAACTATCTTCTCGATAGAATACAGTTCATGCCAGTGTTTTCTTAAACTGCTTTCATGTTACCAAAATGTTAAAAGTGACGTTAATAAGATATTTATAATATTTTTTTTATAATATTTTTTATTGTTAAAATTTATTTCACAGGAAAAGAAGTACATGGCCAAATATGGTTTAGTTTTTAAGCTGGAGTACCTTTTGGTGCCTCACTTATTCTAATACATATTAAGAAGTTCTAGTTTGGGGATAGATTATACAATCATTTTGAAAACTATTCAACAATACAGAATACAGCAAGTGTGAAAGCTTTGTCATCTTTTATAATGAGCCTGAATTATTACATTTAAAACTAGAAAAAAAAATCATATTATTAAAAGTAATTTTAAACTATGTCAAAACATCTTATCAGTAGATGAGGAAACTAAAGTTTGAGTTTCAAAAATAATCAGTATATATTTCTTACCAGTAGCGTCCAGATCAAAGTTAAGAGGCTATGTTTGAGGAACAGGGAAATTTTTTTTCTCTTTTTTAAAAAATTGAATTGAATTGAATTTTAACATCTTTATTGGAGTATAATTGCTTTACAATGGTGTGTTAGTTTCTGCTTTATAACAAAGTGAATCAGTTATACATATACTTATATCCCCATATCTCTTCCCTCTTGTGTCTCCCTCCCTCCCACCCTCCCTATCCCACCCCCCTAGGTGGTCACAAAGCACCAAGCAAGTCCATTCTCTAGTAGGTCTGTGTCTTTGTTCCCATCTTGCCCCTAGGTTCTTCATGACCTTTTTTTTTTTTTTTTTAGAGAGGAACGGAGAATTTTTAAGGAATGGAGAAATTTTACTTAAGTGTAAGAACCTACATGCCTCCACGATCTTAAAAGAAAAGATTTCTGGCCATATTTTCTAGGCAAAAAAGAACTTCTCTGTTCTTTGCATGTCACATTGTCCCATGCTTTCTTCTGGTTCCCACTCTCATTGCAACTGCCATGCTGGTCCCCAAAGGAAAGGTTAATTTGAAAAAGAATTCGGATGCCTGAATGTGTTGTTTGTTCCCAGCTCCCTCTATCATATCACTTTCATTTTAATAAGAGAATACAGTGTCTTTGTTGAGAACCCAGAAGCCTGCAGTGTGCTTTGGCAGTGCCAGGATAAACTTGAGGAAGCCCTCTAAATAATTCCAAAACTCTTTGTAATACAGTACTGAGTGGGACTTTCTTGCTCCTCCAGAACTGATGGCTGGGACCCAAAGCTGGGGGACCAAGGGGCATTAAGAATCCCATATTATATAAAGAGAGTTCTCCATAAATGAGGCCACAAATCTCTCTTGAGAAGGAACTAGCCTTTCCATTCTCAGCCATCATCTCAAGTTCCCACTTCCAGAACCCATTTATAAAAGAAGAATAGAGAAGGGAGAGGGAATCCTTGTCGTATGTCTTTTGCCAAAAGAATTAGGGGGAAGGGAGTACCTCTTTTGCATCCCCAAAGCAAGGGAGAGGGGCTTCTAGATTCTTCCAGAGAAAATGTGAGCAGCTCATCCTCTTTCTGGAGAACCAATAGCCAGCAGCCTGGCCCACCTGCCTCTGCATGTGAGAAAGGGAGGTGGCAGAGCTGGGCTGGGAGGCAGAGCAGCAGCTGTGCACCCACTGTGACCCTGGCAGGGACTCCTGGGCTTGCTGACTGCCCAGGGCACCCCCAGAACCAGGCTTACCTCACCTCACTGGCATCTCACCAAGAGGCCCTGAGGTGTTCGTGTCTGCCGCCTCTGAGCAGCTGTGGACTGTGCCAGAGGACATGCCAGAGGAACTATGCAAGGGGGGCTGGTCACGGGGCCCGGCAGCAGATTCACACAAGGCCCTGCGGCCTGTAAGTGTTGGAGCAGGGGCAACAAGCACCACAGCCAGCAGCGAAGTCAAGAGACACTTGCCCTTCGTTGTCTGAACAAACCCCTTCCCAGTCTCAATACAAGTGCTGGGCAGAGGAATGGTAAAGAAAGTGCCATATATCCATGCAACGGAATACTAGTCAACCTTTACAGTGGAGGGAATTCTGTACCATGGGACAACGTGGATGAATCCACATGAGGACATTGTGTTCAGCTGGACACAGAAAGACGACACTTGTAAAAGGTATCTAAAATAGTCAAATTCCAAATCCCAGACCAGAATAGTGGTGCACAGGGGCTGGGGAGGGGGAATGGAGCATTATTAGTCAACAGGTATAAAGTTTCAGTTAAGCAAGATGAAAAGACTGCAGAGACCTGCTGGACAGCATGGTCCCCAGGGTCTGCAATACTGGAGTATACACTTAAAACTTTCTAGGAGGCTGGATCTCATGACGTGTTCTTACTACAATTAAAAATGTTATAGGGCTTCCCTGGTGGCGCAGTGGTTGAGAGTCCGCCTGCCGATGCAGGGGACACGGGTTCGTGCCCCAGTCCGGGAAGATCCCACATGCTGCGGAGCGGCTGGGCCCATGAGCCATGGCCGCTGGGCCTGCGTGTCCGGAGCCTGTGCTCCGCAGCGGGAAAGGCCACAGCAGTGAGAGGCCCGCGTACTGCAAAAAAAAAAAAAAAAAAAAGTTATAAAAAAGAAATTGGGGTTGCGGGGCACATATCTCATGACCCCTGTTATGGGCTGAATAGTTAGTGACACTATAAAATTCATGTTGAAATCCTAACCCCCAGGACCTCAAAATGTCACTGTGTTTGGAGATAGGGTATACCCTTTTGGGTATTTACTTGAGTGTTTGTTTTTCCTGTGACACCCGTGCACATGATATTATAAATGTATACATTTGTATATCTTTTCTCGTGTCGTCGGTTTATTTTGTAGACCCAGTAGTGGAACCTAGGAGGGTAGAGGGAAAGTCGTCCCCTACAAGTCTTCACAGAGATAATCAAATTAAAGTGAGGCCATTTGGGTGGACCCTAATCCAATATGGTGCTGAACTAATCCAAAGAGGAAATTTAGACCCAAAGATATATACAGAGGGAAGACCATGTGAGAACCCAGGGAGAAGATAGCCATCTACAAGCTGAGGAGAGCGGCCTCAGAAGAAACCAGTCCTGCTGAAACCCTTATGTCTGCCTTCTGGCTTGCAGATCTGAGACAATAAATGCCTGCCGTTGAGCCCCTGCCCCTACCAGTATGTGGTGCTTTTTTTTTTGCAAGTCTTGGCAGACCAGCACATCCTTCCTCCCTTGCACTGCCTGGTGTCAAGGTGGTTGGAAGAGGGACAGGCAGAGCATAAGCCCCTCAGCCCCAAGCCCTGGAGCTCACATCTCCCCTCTGTTAGGGGAAAGGTGGGGAGGATGACAATGGAGTGAGATCAAAATCACATATGAGATGGGAACTGGCAAGTGAATCCCATTAAAAATGACCAGAAAACTGTTAAAAGATGTTGAAAAAAGATTTAGCAAATACAGCCGAAAACCATGGAAAAATAGTTTTCACTGGAAAAACCACATTAATACCCTCCACGATTTGAGACTGAAAAATAAGCCATAATAAGTAGTTATCTTAATACATCAAGCAAATGACAAAATAATGACAGAGTGCAATTATTTGAGAGCTGTGGCATGTCCTTTAAGGCTGTCGCTATCCACAGACCTTGTCCTAATCCTGGGAGGGCTCAGGGCCATCAGGAGAATCCCCTGGCATTTCTTAGTCTGAGGCTTTCAGGGCATAGTAAGATTGGATTTGTTTAGTTTTTGTTTTGTTCTGTTTAATATATGCAGGATGCAGGCAGCCTCACCCTAGTTTGTTCTCAGGCTCCTATTATGGGGGTCATGACTCAGATGTTCTGGAGGGTGTGTGTGGCAGCCTGGGTTGGGTGGGGTGCTGATGTCTGTGTCTGACAGCCCTCACCTCCCTTATTCTTTCTTCCTTGGTTTTCCTCATGCCTGCCATTAGCCTCCTGGATATCTTCCTCCTAAGAGGCCTCCCTCCCTGCTCTGTTTCTCCTTGATTAGTCTTAATAGGATATTATAAACGCAGTTCAGAGCTATCTTCCCTTCTGTCTTTACATAGTTGACTCTTTAATAATCTGTTGGTTTTTGTTTTTTGTTGTTGTGTATTTTATCATCTCTACATAATTAGTCAACAGCTTTTGTTCATTCCATTACTAGGTTTTGGAACTCAACTGATTTCTTGTCAAATTGGTCAGTGGTTCTTGGTAGAAGAAAGTCTCTATTCTCTACCTTGTGTACGTTGACACATCCCTCAAAGTGTACAATCATATCTGCTAGGGACATTATAAGATATTGTTAATAATCTAGACAGTAGATGCTGACACTTCACCATCTACCCTCCAATAGAGCTCACACATTTATTTTCCTGAAAAGTTGCTGAAATGGTGATCGCGGATATAGGATGTAGCCAGTGGCTGGTGGGGTAATTTGTATCCTTTCAGAGGGAAACTGTGTATCTCCTTCTGTTTGTGTTCCTGAGCAGGGTTCTCTGACCTAACTTTTTAATAGAATTTCTGCCAAGCTCAACTTGTTGGGAAGAGTGATTTACTATTCTAAGCATAAATGTTAGCAAATTGTGGAATGAAGCTACACTTTCATGACAGACACCAAGAACATGTTTATAACATGAAGTCTCTCTGCTTGTCTCCACCCATCAAGGCCTCCAGGGAAAGCTACACTTTGTATCTGGAACCAATTTAACATCAAACATGGCCCGGAACTCTTACCTCTTAGTTTAGTCAGTTACTTTCTTCTTTCTAATAACATAAATCCATTATTATCCAAATTTAACAGCAAAATGAATTCTCAAGTGGTTATCTGAGGACTCTTAACTCCTAGAAATATAATTCTGTTCTAGTCAAATTTTAGTTCAAACAAAGTTCACTGTGTTAACAATGAAAAGAAACAAAGCAGGGAGGGGACGTCTATAATGGGTTTGGGCTCAAGGACTTTTTTAATGAGTTCGTGTTCATGGTTATAATGTAGTGAGGAAATATATAAGGTCCAGGACACCTAATGAATTTGTTGATGTTACAAAAGGAAAAATTCTTTTGTGAACACATATATTTTTAAAGAAACAGATATTCGAAGCTTTTTACTTGCTGGGTTTTTTTTTTTTTTTTTTTTTTAATAGAAAAGAATTTTAGGATACAAAAGGGAGAAAACAGAAAATTTACATTATTCTATTTCTTTTTAAGAATTTCCTTAGACATACAGGCAGATCAACACTCATTCTTCTCCCTCCCCCTTTTGAGTTTTTATCTGGTTCTTTATTTTCCCACCACACAAGTTTACTCTGTGCCACAGAATAAAATATACTTAACCATGGTCTTCCTGCTAACAGTTTGGAATTTAGCTCTTCCCCTTCTGAACATAAATGTGGATTCTTAAGAATGATAACTGATTTGGAGGGGGAATTTATTGATAGTAAACAAAAGGGAACCTCACAATATGGGTTATCACCTTTGTATGTAGATGTCTAATAATTGGCTTCCAAGAGAGCAACCGCTCTTGTTATTCAATTATAAGTCTTCTGTGACTTGAATATGAAATCACAATCACACAGCAGCAAGCGGTTCTGGAAGTCGGCTAATGGTTTCCAGGCAGGATCTTAACAGACACATCAAGGGTGAGAAACTCATCTCTCTGGGCATAGAGTTTTTCCCACTTAAATCTTGTTTGGAATTTCTATATTCACAGCAAGAAGGTGTCGCTCTCCATTTCTGTTTACTTCCTACCCTAATACCAGCAGCCAAGAAAAACTAAGAGACAGCATTCTCACAGTTATTTATTTTAAAAAGCGTACTGTTCCCTAAAAGTGTCACCCTACCCCCTGCTTATTGTTTTGATGCTATTCTTTGTAGAGCCTTGAATAAACCACCCAGTTTGAGGCTCCTGCTGGAACTCAAATCTTTTGTCTGCCCCCTGCCACCACTCCATCCTTCAGGCTGGCTGAGGGTGATGTCATCAGACACAGGGAACCCCGTTGCAGTAGGACTCTCTGAAGCATCCTTTGTTGGACACCCAGGCCCATGATTCACAAACTAAGGGAGATGTGATGACAGTGGCATTCTGGGGCTGAACCCACATCCCCAGCTGAGCACGATTCCACAGACACGCCTCTGTGGGAGCCGAGCGGGAGCTGCACACATAAGACCCGTCTACCGGTTCCTGCCTGGTCTATCCCACAAGTGATACAGGAACCAGTATTATCACAGACAAATTTTTCCTCCCTGGACCACCCACCCCTGCACATTTGCCACACGCTGGCTGCAGGTGTGGAACCTTATCATCCTCTAGGGACAGTCTGTGTGGTACTGAGGTGTCCGAGCTCCTCCCCATGGCTGCCCTGGAGACCCTCACTCAGGTCGCCCTCCTGCAGTCGCTTGAATATTTTGTTATGAAAAAGGTTATCTGTGTCTTACAAATTCTCCTTATGTTAAGAAAGATACTTCTCTGAGACTTGCCGCTTAGCAGGACTCACAGGAAAGAGAGAAACCTGCAGATTTGAGTGTGATAACTGCAAATGGAAATGATTTTATTTCCCATGAACACAAGAAGTAATGACAGATCAAGTAATGACAGATCTCGAGAGACAGGTGTTAATAACCCTTAGTGAGGTACAGAGAGGCTACATGGCCTGCAGAGATTAACGTTTCCCCCAGCTAGCTAACCCACTGCCGAAACACCCCAGTGATAAGACGACTAACAAAATCTTCAGACGTAAAAAGGATTTTTATTGTTTCTCATTATGATTGTTTTCGTTTTTATTCTTTCAACTGGAAAATTATTCCCATTGAAAATTTTCAATCATTACTCATAAAAAGATGTTTAGCAAGGACCGTCCAGTACTTGGAAGTTGTGAAAATCTACTTGTGCTCTCAAAACATCTGCAGTCCCCAGTGGAGTTCTGGCTCTGTCTACTACACTTGCCTTCCAGCAAAAACACAGGAGAAGGGCGATTTCCCATCGGCACTGTCGTGCAAACTGTAATCTTGGGAAGAAATGAGTAAACACATTACTGAGCAGCAGCATGAAAGAAGACACACAGTTGCCTGGTTGTTTCAGTAAAGACATAGGGAATTAGTTGACTGTGTTCACGTAGATTTGGGTTTATACACCTGCTACACACACACACACACACACATACACACACACACACACACATATACACTCACACACACTCTACACACTACACAAGCTATGTAGCCCAAAACTACACTGGCTCTAACCCTTGGATCAGTAGATATAAACTAGCCAAGCAAAAGTACACTTTAAACTTCATAATAATCATGGTCACTGCATGCATATACAATAAACTTCTCATTAATTTGTTGGAACTAGTGGAGCTAAAGGGAAGTCAATATTTATCGAGCTTGTTTTGTATCAGGCACAAAATTTATCTCTTAGTCTTTTAGCCAACACATGCGCACAAATATCTTTAAGAATAAAGCTACTATCTGTTTTTATAGAGGAACAGTGTCGGATTCAAAGAAGTGAGTAACGTATCAGGCTCGTGTAGATTCATATAAATATATATTTTTATTATACGGGCATAGTTCAATATCATAACATTGATGAGATGGACAGATCAGTGGACTGAATTCACATGTTTTATATGGCATAGGACTGACCACATTCTGCTTTGCTACAGTGACTATCCAAGTTTCCATTCTTTATAATTTATCCATCAGTACATTAGGTAGAAAAAGTCAATTTAATAAAACCATATTTCATGTTCAATGTTCAATGTCATATTTAAAATACTGTTTTTCTATAACTACATATTAATTTTATAATTTTACAATATTTTAAAAACTTGAGTAATGGGTATTAATTTATGTCTGTTAATTTTACATCTATTACATAATAAGGTGTTTCTGCAGTTAACTCATTTTATAACCTTCTACTTGGAAAATCCTAACTTTACCATATGATGAAGGTGAAGCTGTTATCTTACTATCCTTGTGGAAGAATAACAAAAGACTATTAAAAATGACCAATTGTAAGTTGAGATCATATGTGTCTGGTTACCCTTTCAATAATCTATCCTGACAAATGATTGCTATTGATTTCATCAGTTGGTTTTGTATGCTATGACCAAAGTCAATTAAGGCTTCAGAACTTCGACAAACAATAAAACTGTTGGTAAAACAGCATTGAAAGAGAGAACTGTCAATATTATAGACTTTACATATACTAACAGATTAAATTACTAAAAAGGAGAGTGCTTAAAGGATATCTGAAGTATGTATTGTGGTAAAACTGGGAATCCATAATAAAGGAAGGGAAATCTGTGAGAGGCAACAGTGCCTACATGGCCAGGGTCCTGTCTGGGCTCGCCGAGGATCTGGGACCCGTAATGGTATAAAGCACGTCATCTTAACCTTTTCTGTCACTTCTTTTTCTCATCTTCCTTCTCCTGGACCATCATCTTGCAACCTGGTTCTTCTTCTCAGTAAAATGACCTAGGGATCTAAACATCTTGCAGTGTAACAGGAGAGGATACATTTACTGAGGACCATGTTTCTGGCAAGCATTTCTATATATCATCCTATTTAGCAACAAAACAGATTTGTGATATTGTAATAACCTCCCCACTTTACACACGAAACAGTGAAGGATCACTGACTTATAAAGATCTTCCAAATGGTGAAATGTTTCATAGTACAATTTCAGAAATATCCCGTTTGTTAATTATGAACACTGATTTCATCAGAAAAGACTTTGCATGTCGGGAAACTCTCAAGTTCATGGTACCATATACACATTTTCCGATATTTTAATTTTCACATGAAAGCTCTAATTTTGTCACTGGCCACAAATACCATCGATTGTCCTTCTTGAAGTGACAGGCTCATTTCTTTCACTCTCGAGACCATGTCTATCAAACACCCACGTCAAGCAGCCATGCTTTGGTCTCTTTGTTCTGGCATGGCCTGGGAAAGTGGCTGCTTGAGCATGCAGCTAGCTGGGTGGGACAGCTTTTTCTAGACACAGCTGCTCTGTGTGTCCCTCTCATTTTTAATTCCAAAGTAATGAAAATAACGTGCTCAAGAATGAAGATTAATAAAATTAACATTTTGTCCTGCTTCCTCAGGGACCTTCTTAAATGCACCTGGCTTGTCATCCTTTCTCTGAGTGCATGCCAGTGGAGAATATGGTGACCACCAACAGTCTGGTGCCACTGTCTTGATTTTATTCACCATTGCTTTTGAATTTTAGTGAAAAGCTATGAAAACACTGTGGCAGGTATTCGGTGTCTGGTTTTTTAATGAATAAATGAATGAATGAATATAAAATACTTGAGTTGCTATCAGGCATCAGGGAAAAAGTCTATTTATAAATGGCAAAAATACACAAAGTGAAATACTTTGTGTATTTGGAAGTTGTTATATCTAGTCCATTCTACCTTCTTTCAACCATATTCAGGAAATATCTGGAATCAAAAGTACAAGATTTAGTGCTTTTTATTTGCATTATATGTGTTCCCTGACCTCCCCCCCACCACTGTACACTTGCCCATGTGGGTTGCAGTATTTGTCCTGCTTATTCCATGACTCGTTTTGAGCATCGAGTGAATTCAGAGCCGTGAAGGAGCTCTTGCAACATCATTCGGGACCCACTTATTGAATGCAAAACATTGTGTGATCGTAAACAATGGTGATAATAAAGAATAAAGTTCAAATTATGGGGCTGGAGAAAAGGACTTATGAAAGATAAGGCACTTGGGGCTTCCCTGGTGATGCAGTGGTTGAGAGTCTGCCTGCCGATGCAGGGGACACGGGTTTGTGCCCCGGTCCACGAAGATCCCACATGCCACGGAGCGGCTGGGCCCGTGAGCCATGGCCGCTGGGCCTGCGCGTCCGGAGCCTGTGCTCGGCAGCGGGAGAGGCCACAACAGTGAGAGGCCCATGTACCGCAAAAACAAAAAAAAA